>NC_091825.1:13551810-13855344 GCF_038994185.2 Dermacentor albipictus | reverse complement strand
GCATAAACATGGTGCTATATATGGTGATCGCCGTAGTCAGTGACGGAGCTGGGAACAATTGCTCGGTGTGGCAGCAGATGGGAATCAGCGGCAGCGTAACCTCACCTTCTCACAAGATTCCACATACATGCCTGCCTGAGCGCGTGTACCTTTATTTCCTGTGTGATGTGCCACATGCCCTGAAGTGTGTACGCAACCATTTGCTCAAGCACAAATATGGACAGGTGAGCTAGCGTAGGTTATTTCATATATAACCTGTGCTGATTGGCGTCGATAACTCGCTGACAGAGCAGGTGCAAGCAGCCAGAAAGAGGGCAAAATTGCTTTGAGCAAAAGTAGCTCAAAATTACTTTTTTGTGCACAAAGTAAATAAAAAGTGTCACTGTGTTTGTTGTTTGTTTTGTTCATCAAAAAGAAAATGAATTAAGCTTTGACATAAATATGTTCATAGTATTTATAACTTCGTCTTTTTCACTGCTCACAGATCACTTCCAACTCATTTACACGTCCCATAATATCCGCGGACAACTATAAAAAATACATGTGTCAATTAAATTTATTAGGCGAAGAAGCGTTGACGGGGGTGGATCAATTCACCACAGCGTTGTCTCAAGCGACTGCTCGGCGTGATGCGTTAATGTCCCTACGTCTGCACAGGCGCTCGCCGTCTTTAATGAATACACATCTTAAGAATAAGCAGCAAAAAACAAAGCCCCCGCTGAAGGGAGCACCGTGGCGCTTTTATAGGGAAAAAGTTGGTTGAAAAGTGGAATCGCAGTGCACGACCTCTCATTTGCGGTGTAGTTGCAGCTTCTAAAGACTAGCTAGACATGTCATTCAAAGGTCCTTGGCATAAAATATTGTTCAGGCAGCCAAAACACAGTCGTCAAAGAGCAAACGGCACAGGCCAGTTGGGGAAAATGACCCACCACAGAGATGACATTGCAGGAGTAGACGATGCGCGCTGCGTGAGAGATATGTCACTGCAGCGCCGATAGTGCACAGACACCGTGAAGGCCCCGTTACTTACGCGCGGCAGGTTTGTCACAAAACTCAGACTGTGTATCTAAACTACATTTACCGACGGATAAGTGTTTACAGGCCTGTTGGTGCAAACGACGCGTCGCAGCAGGAGCAGACGACGCGCGGCGCATGACGAAAGACGCGACTGCAGCGCCGGTAGTTTCAGTGACACCCGTTTCGGCCACGTCGGCCAATGGGCTCGCATAGGGAGCTGCGAAACTGAAGTATGTCTAAGAACTTTGATCGCCATCAGCAGCAGCGCGGCGTCTATGGCGGCGTGGCGACGTTATGGCACCGGCATTTTGCGTTTCTATTGTCGCAAAATTACATTAATTAAAGTCTGCATTTTCATTTTGTTTCAAAATGAGCGGAAGCCGACGTCAATTCACCGTCGCCTTCAAGAAAAAGGCGATTGAGTACGTGGAAGCCCATGGCAACCTGGCGGCACAGCGCGAACTTGAAGCATCGGAAAAGAGCATTCGGTACTGGCGGAGGCAAAAGCAACGTATTACAACTTGCAGCAACCAAAAGAAAACGTCATTTCGTGCTGGATCGCAGCGGACTGAAGAACTGGAAGGCAAGGTTGCGGAGTCCGTCCGAGAGCTGTGTGTAAGATCGCTGCCTGTGACTGCCGAATGCATCCGTTTGAAAGCGGTAGAGATCGCACGCGCCTATGGACTGGGTAGTGAGAAGCACTCGTCATCCGACTCTCATCAAAGGCGTTGCTCTGATTCGGAGTAGCGCTTGCGCACTTCGTGCCCTTCTGTGTACTGTACACCCGACGAATTTTTAACAGTATCGTGCGACCATCGACCCGCGTGTTTGTCACCACCTTGTCATCACGGCACAGAGCGGCGAAATAGCGAAAGTAAGGGCATGTGTACACATGCGCGTATCTCGTTTGTTTCGCTGCTCAGCGCCGTTAATAAGGTGCTGACAAGCACGCGGGTCGATGGTCGCGCGATACTGCTAAAAACTTGGCCAGGTGCACATGCGAGCAGCATTTAAATAAATACTGTCACCATTGTGCAACCCCCTGAGTCGTATTTGTTTCACGGTAAGGGTGTCATGTCTTTCGGTACTTTTGCCATTGAAAAATATATATTTTTTTTCATTTTGAGAATTCGTTAGTTGGGGGATCGACCTATATTCCGATCCGACCTATAGTCCGGTTTTTACGGTAGTAAAGTGATATCCCTGAATCAGCAGCCATTGAACATAATGCGTTTTGTATCCGCATAAACTGTACCAGCTTCTTACGTGCGTATCGGTTAATGCGTAGTGTTTCCACTTTTCGTCACGCAATCACGGCGGTGCGTCGTCCCCATCAGGTGGCCCCATCAGAACAAGACTCAGAGATCAGAACAACAGGCTCCAAGCGCCCTGTGCGTTCGCGTGTGAAGCCACATCAATATCATTCTGGTGTTGTGCAAGCAAGGACTCACATCATGCCGAAGCTCGGGGAAAAAAAAAAAGCACCAGGTGCTCTAAGAAGAAAAATTAGACATTGTTCGTGCTATCGAATGTGGCACGAAGAAGTCTGCGCTGGCACACAACAGGCATCTACTCTTGACTATGGTGTGTGGCATTTGGAATGCGAAGAAGTTGCTTGGCAGCGCTGCTGCAACAGCAACAAGATGTCGGCCACGAGGTCCAGCTTTTTGCCATCGTTACCTCTGTTGTTGCCAGTGTCACCTAAGGACAGTGATGGGGATGACATGGAAAGTGACAGCATGAGCGATTCAGGCCCGGCACTAGCAGAAGCTGCACGTTACGTAAGCGTCATGAATGCAATTGTCCCGACAAGAACAGTACCTTGCAATGAAAAAACATGCAACTTCTGCAGCGCTGTTGCGCCTGCACACAGAGAATATGCAATGCCAATGAGGAATCTGCAATGTGAGTGTTTGCCGAGGAGCGGGGGCTGGCTGAAAAGGTGAATAGCAGCTTCAGCAAGTTTGACGCCGCTGTCGTTGCTGCAAGGCCGCCACGGCATCAAACGAAAAGGAAAATAGCAGAGTTTTGTTGCACGAAGTGAATAAATACTGTATGTTTTTGCCTTTTCATTGCACTCTCTCCGACTTCCGTTTTTGACAGGTAAGTGGGCGATCTCATGCTATTTCGGTTAAGCAGTACTACCGTTTAGTACCTACTTTTTGCAAGCTCTGGCCAACTATGGTTTAATGAGGTTTCACTGTAGTTTGGTCAAGATGGAGGGGAGTTAACCCGTGATTGCTTGCTTGGGAAGGTAAAACACACAGCAATTGCAATGCAATGAAATCACATATATCCTTGAGAAAGACGAAGAGTGCATCATGGTGGGGAGGGGGTCTACCGGGTAGGTTGCTTATAGGAGTGTGAAAATATTCAATATTTTCCAACATTGGATCAAATATTATGCTATTCAATATTCACTTCGGTTCGAATTTCAGTATTCTAAGTATTCAGAACGAATATACATATTTTCTTGCATATAAGCTACACCCCCTAATTATAACATACCAAAAAGAAAGAAAGAGAAAAGTCCACACATATTACTTGTAGATCTAACAGCACACAGTGCCTGAATCTTTGCAAAAGTCTTCACTGACGGATGCACAAATTGTTCCCATCATATCTTCAGTCAACTGATCTGTTTCCCACCTCCTTGGCAATGCTGATATCAGAAAACTCAAAGCATCAAAATGTCAAGTCATCTCATTCAGCTGCAAACATAACAATTCTAGTTATACATACCATATTCAATATGACTTACTGTCTCATGTCTCCCATTACATATATCTCGGTGTTAACCTTTCATCAGATCTTTCATGGTCATTTCATATCACATCCATATGCGCCATCGCCTCTAAGTCTTTAGGGTACTACGCCGTAACCTCAGAAGTCCCCCTGCTAATATTCGAAAACTAGCCTACCTTACTTTTGTTCACCCACAACTTGAGTTTGCTTCCTCCATTTCGTCTCCTTATCATAACAACATGGTCACCACTTTAGACTCCATCCAAAGCAGTGCCGCACGATTCATCTCAAGGAACTATAACTACCATTCAAGCGTCACTCAGATTAAAGCTGATCTTTTTCTTCAATCTTTAGGCACAGGCCGTGACATTGCTCTACTAACAGCATTTCACAAGTATGTACACTCCAATAGATCGTGTTCCTTTCACCTCGATGTCCCATCCAGCACGTCCAAAAGGTTGCACAATCATTTGAGTCTTACACAACATAAATCTATAGTGACATTTTAGCTTTTAATTCATCAGCACTTCCACGAGCCATCAGATTATGGAATAATCTACAAGACAGCATCGCATCTCTGTCTAATCCTGATACATTCCATCACCAACTTACACATTTCACTGAAGCTGACGTTTAGCATGTTACATATTCATGTTTCAACTCGTGTTTATTCACGTTTCATATTCATGTTTCAGTTCGTATTTTGAAGTTAAGCATTTCGTCCCCCCCCCCCTCATTTTTTACATTTGCGATAACACGCTTGATAAATTGCAGACTTATTCATGCGCCACACGCTTTTTATGTTATTGTTTGCTTTAAACTATGTACCATATTTCCGCTCGTTGTTTCTGCATTGCTTAGCCTCCTCTTCGTTACTGCTATTATGTGCACAAATTTCATTTACCATGTATTGTACTTCTTTCTTTTTCATCTGGTAGTGTATGCACTGTTGGGATTTTTCACCCCCCTTACACAATGCCCTACGGGCCTGTAAAGTACTTGAAATAAATAAATAAACTTTGCCCTAAAGATAGTTTCATGGATACTGCGAAACCACACCTCGAAATGAAAGTTGCACTGCCATGAAGCCGCACCTAAAATCATAATTAGTGCATAACACGCACCCCCACTTTACTGTCAAATTCTAAACATTATTTTTTGTCAGTGCAGTTGCACAACAGAATGTGCTAAGCTTGCGTTTAGATGGAAAGCATCAAGCTGAATTTGGGCAATACTACATAAACTGCCGGTGTTGCGAAGTCAAGGCTGCCCTTCACAGCACTGCAACTATGTACAACAGGCAAACGCAGAACACTCCTGCAGCCTCAACCAGAGCAAAATTTTTAGACTGAAGCGTAACAGTGAGCAAGAGCCTGTAAACAAATTTTCTGTGCAGCTGCAGCTGCAAGAAATTTCAAACTTGCATTTTTGCATGAGAATATCTGAAACCGGCACTTTGAATATAAGCTGACTCCTGAGACCAACCTATTTCTTGTTTTGCAAGCAAATGACCAACTTAGATTTGTCAACATATGGCTCCTATGTCAAGGCCTTACGCAAATCCCACAACTGTTTGAACCATTCATTTTGAAATTATTCGACACTAATTAATATTCACTTGGACTTTGCTTCCACCCAAAAAAATTTATATCCACTCAAGCCTAGTTATTTGCGTCCTTTTTCCTTGGCAAACTTTTTCAGTATATGCATATATACTGCAAATATGCATGTACGCATAGTGTGAAGATGGGTTAATGCAAGGCTCACCCTATAAGCAATGGTAACAAGAGTGAGCGAGGAAAAAGAGCCTGTCTATTGCGGCAAGGAAGGCTCAGTGGTTCAGGGTTCTCCGAGGTGGTGATCACAGACAGGCCTATGGGAACTATGGGAAGCATAGTTTGCGGGGGAACGTGGTCCGGCATATAATCCATGTTGTCACCAGGGCAGCAGTTCGCGGAATTCGAGTTGGCAAACAGCCGCCATCAAGCTGGGGATGAGATGTGGGAAGGCACCTTGATACTCACTATGTCCCTTCACTTACCTATTTTCTTGATCATCAACGGAGAAACAAAAATAGAAAGAAGGAAGTGCTACAAAAGGTCCATTACCCATTGCCAGGCTGTGCAAGTTCAATTGAAGGCTTTATAGCAGCATGAAAGCTTTTCTTTGTGTGTATGCCCCGTAATCATGCAGGCCAAGTTGTTGAGAGTGGGCACAAGCCACCGCCAGCTAGCTGAATGGATGATGAATATTGACACTCACTTTGTATAAGCTGCTGCCCGTAAGGCATGAGAGCACAAATCTTGGTGGCTTAATCGCGACAAAGTGACAATTGGTCTCACACATCTACAATGAAACGTTCGAACTTTTTGACATAATTGCTATTGCAGAAGGTGTTTTGTTATGTCTCGTATAGCAGACGATAGAACACTGGACTTTTGTTGACGGGGGTTAATTGGGTTTATTAAACATGGGGTGCGCCGGAATGGGTGTGGTTACATGGAGGCGTAGAGTCATTAGAGACGAGGCGGCTGACAAGCAAGAGAAGTGCAGGAGAGCCGAATGCAACTTGATACGAGTTCATAGAGGAGGAGGGCTGCCACGACAGAGGGAGTGGAGGTTTCAGAAGGGGCGTGTGGCGAGTGTGTAACGCTGCACGTACAGGATGGTGGCGCCATCTCTTGAGCCTTCTTATAACATTCTTCCTTTTTTAGGAGATAACCCTTCAACCGATGACAAAATCCTCAAGCCTCTCAGGAAGTTTGGTGCTTCTTGAAGGTCTGAAAGGAGTGCTGTTTGTCTGATTTGTCGTGCCAGTATCCTCTTCTTGTTTTATTGTTGTGTTAGGCTGTTTGTGTCAGCTTTTAGTGGCAGTCACAGAAGGTGTTGATCTTATAAATACCCGGTTCCTTCATGGCACGCTATCACATAGTTCAACTTCATATGATCTTTTGTCAATTCTTCTTGTTACTGTCCCTCTGACCCATGTCCCGCCTTTCAATGGTTGAACTGTGACGCTATGACCTTTGCTTAGGTTCAGCAAATGCTTGGCTTGTCTGTTGTAATAAAACATTGCTTTCTGCCTTTACTTTTTTTACTCCTGTCGACTGTTTTGGGCTTCAATAGCTCTGATGCTGTTGGCAGAGTCGTTCTAGTGTGGCAACCCATAAGCAAATGTGCTGGTATAGTGTTCAGTTCTTGCAGCTGAGTGTTTCCGTAGCCAAGAAACGCCATTTGTGGGTCTGAGTGGCTGTCTTCTGCTTTGGTGAGCACCATTTTTGCTGTCTTTACGGCTGGTTCAGCCATTCCATCAGAACACGGATATCCTGGGCTAGGCATTTTATTTTCGACGTTACAGCTTTTTGAAATGTTGAGTTCTTTGCTGCTGAATTGTGGTCTATTGTTGGTTATCAGAATTCTTGGTATTCCATGTCCTGCAAAGTGAGACTTTAGTTTTAAGTATTACTTGAGTGGAGGTCACTGAATTCAGTTGGTCCACGCCCCAAATGTTGCTGTAGTAGTCCACTGTGATGATCAAGAAGTTCTTGCCTTTGAATTCAAAAATTTCGCATTCAACACGCTCCCATAGATAGCTTGGTTCTGCATGAGGAGGGAGAGTTTCTCATTGCTGAGAGTGCATGCTTTTTACAAGCTTCGCACCCTGCAATGAAGTCTTTTAATTCAGCATTCATTCCTGGCCAAAAGACACATTCACGAGCTCGTTGTAGACAGCTCTCAATACCAAGATGTGATGAGTGGAAAGTTGCTTTGATCTCACCTTGCATAGACATTAGGACGATTAGGTGTAAGCCTTTAGGATGAGGTTGTCTTCAACTGTAAGCTCGTCTCTGTATGTGAAGCATACACATCTTGGGGTAGTTGATACTTATTTTGTGGCCAACTTGACAAGATGATTGCTTTTAACCTTTGAAGTGATTCATCACTCTTAGTCACAGACTGAATCTTCTCCAGGGTTTCTTTTCTCAGAGGAAGGTAGTGTAAGACAAGTTCTCGTTCACTGCTTTCGTTGGGAAGGAATGCACAAAATATTGTATCAGCCAAAAGTAATTCTTTGCCTGGTCTGTGCTCAATGACAATGTTGTATTTTTGCGTCTGAAGAATCATGCCTTGTAGTGGGGTCTTTGAACTTGGTCTTGCACGGCAGCTTTCTTGTGCCGTGGGATGGATCGCTCTTGGAACGATTCCTCATGGCTTTCTGAGGTGGCAAGTGAGCCCCAAACACCGGAGACCAATGAGAGCGGCCCCTTCAGTGATGTGTGTGCGGGAAACTGATTTCATGCAGACCTGCCCCACTCAATTCATAGCCATATGTGGTACCAGCCGGCGTGCTCATTTTGTACTATCGTCTGCTTGAGTCAGCTCTCGCTCGTGCTTGTTTTGGTCTCATTCACACTTGTTTTGATTGTCATGGTTTGCGATTGTTTTTTACAATGATGAGTCTAAACCGACACGTCCTGATGGAAAGGTTTATCGGAGACAGTGCTCCATATCCGATTCTGTAGGAGAAAGACCTCGAATACACCCCATACCTTATTCTCCTTTTCTTTCGAACGCGGCGATGCTGCAACAGAAGGGACTGCACCAACATGATCATGATTAGTGACAATGACGTTGTCATCTTCATAAGACATAACTCATGCCAAGGACGAAGAACGTAAACAGAGCGTCGTTCTGTCAGCAGAAGAAGGAAAGAGCATGTAACGTCTCGCACCTAGAAGCAGAGTGAAAAAGAGAAAGTGAGATTTTCATGCTGTCACATGACTGCCTCGCTGCCAGTTGGTGTGGCCACTATGCTGCAGCTGCGTTTTGCTGGAAGCGGCATGCTGCGCATGTTTTTCCGCTAGTGTTTATGTGCCTTTACGGTTTTATTTATACCTTTTTTTTTCCAGGCTCACCAATGTTTGTTCTAATTGCAGTTTAATGCTGACAGGCACTCTGCAATTTGTTATTGCTTTTGGAAGAGTATCTGGCTTAGTCACAAAGTGTACTTTTCCCGAGAGTGTTCCCAGAGTGTCTCTAAAAAACCTGCATATTTTTTCACAATGTGATGAGTGAAACTTTCTTCTGGAATTGCATCGATTCCAGCCAAAAGGTTGTAGTCTATCGTTACCAGACCCATTTTCTCGGCTGTCGTTCTCCCAATCAGTGAAGTGAGGTCATATTTAACCACTAAAAATTCTACAGAATGTCTGTCTACTTGTGGTTGTAACTTTTGTTGCGCCTTGCCTGAATAGTGAACCTTGCTTCCATTCCACGTTCATAGTGTTGTTGTGCATGGCTGTATTGCCGTAGCTTGACCTGTCCAGCTGGGATGACATTAATAGCTGGATTGCTGTCCATCTGAAATTTTACTTGTGTTCTGTTCACTCTTAGAAACATGTGGACTGAGCTTAGTTTGTGACTTTGAACTGCCAATATGGTTTCATCCCCACTATATACTTCCAGGCCAGCAACTACCTTGCTGCTTTTACAAACTGCTGCAAAGTGATTTTGTTTTTTTACACTTGCTGCACGTCTGTTTCCAAGCTGGGCATGCTTCTCTTCTGCGCACGTGGCTAACACCGCAATACCTGCATTTTAGTACATTAGAATGTTGTATCTTTCCTACTGCGCTTTTCGAGTTGGCATTGGTGCTATGGACGAATTTCTTTACTGCGTGCACAGTCCCGCTGCTTGATGGAGTACCCTCTTTAAATGCTTTCATTTGAATTTTCCTTGCCTTGTGTGCTTGACACACTTTTTCAATTTTCTCTAGGGTTGGACCTTCTAGCTTGAGAATGTCTGCATGGGAATTATCATCATAGATGCCACAGACGATCTGGTCATGGATCATTTCTTCTCTTTCGTTTTCAAATACAGAATCGCGTGTTTTGAGCTCGAAACCTGTTACAAAGCTGTCGAACTACTCTTCCTTCCATTGCATGCGAGTTTGGAAGAGGTATCACGAGCACAGCTCATTGTGCTTCAGTAAGAAATGTGCATAGAGGAGGCTGATGAGATAACAATAGTTTTTTTTTTTAATGCGAGGATAAATGCCTCAGGGCATACAAGGGTATGGGATGGGGGTGAATAAGGATGATTAAATGAATGAAAAAAGATTTGCTGACTTAATGAAGTCCAAGAGGGATCGATAATGCGGTCCCTGCGTCCAAGCAGTGCAGTGGCTCAGATTATGCGGCGAGAGTCCCGCTGCTGCGAGGTGCCGGAGCCTCGTCGGTTTTAGTGCAGGGCAAACCCACAGCAGGTGGTGGATGTCGGCTTCAACATTTCGCGACTTGCAGAGTGGACACTCAGGACGAGGATAAAGCGGGCGGAAGTGCGGCCACTTCCTAGTCACGGCAGGAGTGAGGGCTACCCCGACCCGGATCCTCCGCAGCGCAACCTCCTCGGCACGGGTAAGACCGCGGGGGAGGTTTACCGCACACGGAGGTATGAGAGCACGTGTGCGGCGCCGGAGGTGCTCCTTTCTTGTTAAAAGGAGGGTGGCATCATCTAGGTGAAAGAGTTGAGGCAGTGACGATGGAGAGGTCGCTAGCAGGTCGCAGAATCCGCACGGCTTTGGAAGCCTAGAAGGTCGCGTGGGATCCACTCGACAGATATTGGCTGCGGTATGCGTGCCGCCAGAAGATGGATCTGTTGGCATATGTCAGGGCTGCGACTGACGCGTCGCAGAAGCCGCGTCGCCTGGAGGGCATCAGTGCGGATGACGATGCGGGCCGTGGGGACCATGGGAAAGGTGGCCACAGAGCACAACGCTTTTCGGACAGCAAGGAGCTCAGCACAAAAGGAGGAAGGAGGTTCTTGGACTTGAAACCGGGTCGTCTTATTAAGGGCAGGTGCGCATGGGCAATAAATTGCAGTGGTTGTTTCACAGCCCTTAATGCTTGCATCAACGTAAAGGACGATGGAGCCAAGCGGCAGGTGGGCATCTTGAGCTACAATTCGGTCACGAAGTGACGCCGCCGCGTGAGTTGATGTCGGGCGATGTATATCAGTTGGCTTGTTATCACTCAGCTGTACAAAACTCCAGGGAGGAAGAACTGGCGATGGTGGTGGTAGAAGCGAGTTCGAGAAAGTGTAAGCCCTGAGAGCACACGGTGCGTGTGAAAGGCTGGTCTTAAGCTTGCGAGCATCACGTCGCTGCTGCACCAGCTCATCTAGTGTGTTGAGCTGTGCATTTTCTTGGAGAGCCACGATCGGGGTGATGCGGGGAAGGCAAGTGATGACCCTCATTGCCTCGCGATTAACAGCCTCAAGGCGATCCCATTGTGCCCTCGTCAAATGCTGGAATTGGGCTTGATAAATAAAGCGTGGTTGCACTACCGCCTTCACTAATTGTCGCACAACATATGAGCAGGCGCCGCCCATTTTAGGAGCAATGCGCCTAATCAGACCCAACGTTTGAATTGCCTGCTTTTTAGCGCTGGAGGGCCAAGCAGTTCCGGTTCCCGACTCGTGTACCATCAGACCCAGAATTTTTATAGTTGAACATTGTTGAAGAGGGGTTCCGGATAGATGAAGACGAATGGGTGTTGCAGAGAGTTTACGCCGGCCCCAGCGATTGGCGACTGACATGTAAGCAGATTTGCTGACGGAAAGCCTAAGGCCTACCGAAGAGGCGTAAGTCGCCGTGATATCTAAAGCTGATTGCGGGGCAGCGGCTTGAGTCTGCAGGTCGTAATGAGTGCTCCATACTGTGATGTCATCAGCGTACAACAAGAACTTTATGTCGGGTACATCGTGCAAGCGCCATGCAAGCGGGATGAAAGCAATATTGAATAATGTGGGTGATAATACAGATCCCTGGGGTACGCCACGAAGAGGGACAAATGAGCCGACGGCGTCACCACTGAGGCGAATTGCAAAATGTCGGTCTTCAAGGAAAGATTTGACAAAATTCTGTACTCTAGGAGGCAAATGCAGCATGTCAATTGAAGCCAAGATGGCAGCATGACTGATGTTATCATACGCCTTTTCGACGTCCATAGCGAGGACAGTACGGACACTGTGGCTACGAGTTGACAATAAGACTGAGGATGCCAAGACAGCCAGCCCATCTTCAGTACCTATGGATGGACGGAAGCCGATTTGAGCAGGGTGGTAGAAACCGTGGTACTCTAGCCACCACGACATTCGTGTGGCTAGCATTGTCTCAGCAAGCTTGCACAACGTTGACGTTAGGGAAATGGGTCGGAAGTTGCCAAGGTCAGTCGGCGGCTTGCTTGGTTTCGGAATCGGGATCACAATAGCTGACTTCCAGCCTGAAGGGACAACGCCATCTAGCCATACCTTGTTAATGGTGTCGAGGAGTTGAGGCAGCACAGCGGAACTCAGGTTCTTGTAGGCCTCATAAGTAATAGAGTCTGGACCTGGTGCTGTCTTGCGACTGGTACCATCTATCGCTGCAAGCAACTCAGGCATGGTGAAAGAGCTTGCAATCCCCTCGGAGTCTGCTGTAGATGGTAACCTGTCGACATGTGTCGGAATGCCTGCCAAGGGAGCACCATTGGCTGTTGGAGGCAACACGTCCTACTGCGGGAAAAACTTCCGGGCTGCTTCTCTGGCAAAATGATCTGGCGACAAGCCAGCAGCGAAGCAGGCTGTGGCTGCCGCGTCTGGACGGCGGCCACCGTGTTCTATGGCACGAAAGGTCCGCCAGAGAGAAGCATTCGATGTCTTGGATGAAAACCGCTCACACCACGTATGCCAGTGTCTCCGCGAGAGGTCGCGTTCATATCTGCGGGCCTTAGCAGTAAGGAAATTCAGTCTTGTACGTGCTTGTGCAGAAGTGCGGTCTCGGGATGCTGCCAGTTCAGCTTGTCTGCAAGCAGCCCACAAGTTGAGCAGGCCGATATCCGGTGCCGGTCGATCGACGTCTACCCAGCTGATGGTTGTAGCTTCATTGAGCGCGCTTTGTATGCGGTCAACAAGTAGTGGTGACGAGTCCACAGAGGTATCTTGGAGAACGGTGCGAAATTTGTCCCAGTTGACCACAGAACACTTGCGGTGCAATCGGCGGGCCTGCGACGGATGAAGGCCGATGATGATAGGGTTAAATTCTGGTTTGGTCTTTCCTTATTTGGTTCCCCGAAGTCCAAAGTGTTGGGGAGATATCAAGCAGTGAAGAACCACCGATGGTCAAAAGAAGTGCTACTTGCCAGTCAGATGGTGTTTTCGCTGTGTTAGTTGCTTGGAGGTACAGCGTAAAGCTCTGCTTGAAAGCGTGCCATTGTTCTGCAGTGTTTCCTCTGGAGTCGAATTTCACAGGTGCAGGAATCTTCTTCATTGCTGGTGTGCTGATGTTAGAAGTAGTTCACTGCTAACACCACATTTCGTTATCTCTTGTATAGTGGACGATAGAACACTGGACTTCTGCTAATGGGGGTTAGCTGGGTTTATTAAAGGAGTATTGACACAAAGTTTTGAAGTTGAATTAACTTGTGAGATCAATTTATGTGAACACACACACATCGTCTACAAAATATCAATGGCAAACATAGCTTAGAACATATTTAAAATCCATTCTAAACTATGTGCGTGCAGCAAACTGCAAAGCGCAGCACTTCACAACATTGACATCAAGCGCATAGGTTTACAAACAACCAAGAAAATGCTACGTCACAAGTTAGCCCTGCCGTCGGGGCAGGTCCGGTGAGCAAGTTGCTCCAATCGCCCTGGTGCTCTTTTCTTTACAGCGAAGCTGAGGGGTACTTGGCCCACTATTGTGTCTGCGCATAGAAAAAAAGTACCATTATCAGCATTGCCTCCAGCGTCATTTTTTTCCGCAGCTGGCTCGTTTGTGCCCCTTGGCACTACTGCGCAAATGCGCTTGTGCCACCACTGCTTCTGTGTTTGCCGTCATCATTAATTAATTAAGAAACACAAGGATGTAATCAATAATTGAAAAATACTTTGATGAACCATCGGGATTCACCCAGTAATAAACGCTGGGGCTGCATGTTTCAGCTTCGCTGGTTATAAGCATCTGTACGGAGTGCTTGCGTTGGCAGTTTTTTTTTCTCCCTGGTTGCGACGTTGACTTCTTCCACCGCTGAAGGCGGCATAAAAATGGGCTAAAATTTGTTTCTGACACGAAATAACTCATAGAGTAAAGTGACCTCGGAAGTGTACATGTTATAGAACGATGTGCGAAACAGCACATCGTTGGCGCGATCTCCTCTTAGGCGATGTCAGCAGTGGATGCTACGCAGGATCCAAGGAAGAAAAACAAGTACTACATTCTGCCAGACTAAGCACGTGAAGAAGCATGTGGAATGCGCTAGTTCAGTGGTTTACCAAATCCCACTGGATTGTGGGAAAGTGTACAGTGGGCAAATCGCGCGCTTGTGTCTCGTCCTTGATACTTTGTGGTTGCATGTGTTTACGCTGTTGCAATTTTTATGTCAAATCGGGCGCTGTCTAAACAACAAATTATGGGAGCACAAATACATGTGCCAGCTCCTGACAGTGCCTAGCAACTTGACTGCGCACTGCAAAACAGTGCAAATGCCCTCCACCACTAGAAAGCGCCATAGGCATTGGCACATCAAAAGCAAAAACTTAGCGAGAAATATGGGAAGCACTTGCATTAGCAAAAGAAAAAGTGAAGTACGTAAGCACTCCATCCGTCATGCTAATCAAAACTGAGATCGAGTTTTCCAGGGCAAACGGGTGCAAGTGAACAATGTTTTTCTGGCTCACCAAATCATCACATGTTGTCACATTGTCATATCTTTCTATATCTCCCCCCCTCCCCCCCCACATCACCTTGTATAAAAGCTTGTTCTTTAACAGTATTACACAAGTTGGTAGTCTGCACCATGTACGTGCACATTTTGTTTCTTGTTTGTCCATTAGTTCCGTCAGTGTAACACTAAGTGCAATACAATCATGACAGTCATTCCAACTTTGTCATCAGACCCTTGTCATGCCATCATCATCACACAGTCATCATGCATTCATTGTCACACCAATGCCTTGATGCCGTCGTAGTCATTCCATTGTCTCCTCTCCAGTTTTGTCATCCGACTCTCATCATGCTATCGTCATCATACCATCACGTCGTCATTGTCACGCTGTCATTTTCCCATCGTCATGACTTCAGTAAAATCATGTCGTCATAATCATACCGCCTTTGTCGTTTCATCAACTTTAGTCCTTCTTTGTCATTCTATCATAATCATGCTGTCGTCATTCAATTGTGATTATGCCACCATTGCCACACTGTCATTATCAGAAAGTCAGTATCATGCATCCGTTGTCAGAATATTTGTCATCGACGCGAGAAACCCATTGACCGACTGCCTAACCGTCCCACACCAAACACTGGGGAGACAGTTGCTTTAAAATAATTATAGCATTCATAGTCTGAAATGTTAGCTTTGTGTGATGTTTTATGAAATCAAGAGTCTGGCAAAATCTCGGCTGCTCAGGAAGAATCACGGTGAAAAACAAAACAGATGTCGACCCAGGTGAAAATTGATATTCTGGCCCCTACACGGGAGTCTTGTTCACAACAAAGCTGGATTACATGCACATAGCTTTATTGTGAACAAGGATACTATGTTGGGGCCAAAATGCCAAGCCTTATCAATCATTTTTCACCTTGGTTGGCACCTGTTTTCTTTTTCTACTTGCATGGTGTCTGTGCTATACACACCGATCATGAATGTGGCTGTCTGGCCCTTCAGGGTGTCTCCAGTCAGCTCCTTTGACAGGCAGCCACCATGGAGCAGCAGCCACCTGGAATAAGGCAGTGCAAAGGTCTCAGCACAATAAGAGCACCACTGCTAAGGCCGTCAGTTTATAGTGGCTTCTCTGCCCATCATGTTCTCAATAAGCCATATCTAGAGACACTGCACTGACAAAGAAAAAGTATTTGGGTGGTCTTGAGATCCCATGTCTAAGATCTAATGCCCGCTGACAGTGCTATGGCATCTTTAGGCACAAATTAATTTTGTCTCTCAAAGATTTCGTTTTGCCATATTTATTGCACTTGCAGTATCATTTTAAAGTCCTATTTGCCATCAGAAGCAATTATTTCAGTGAGTTTTGTTGTATCCGCAAATGTGAATATCACAAATGATTCAGTCGCTATTAAGGTCGCTACAATAAATTAATCTGTAGAACACTCAGCTGTGTGAGAAATTTGTCTGACACACATATATCATCATCATCAGCAGCATATGTTTATGCACGCTGCAGGGTGAAGACCTTTCCCAGTGATCTCCAATTACCCCTGTTTAGCATCAGCTGACCACATCCTGTGACGGCTAATTTCCTAATTTCATCACACCACCTAATTCCTTGTTATCCTCAACTGCGCTTCCATTTATTTTGCACTAATTCTGTAATGCCAGAATCACACTGGGCACTTTCTGTTGTGGGTGTGTCACAAATATAGACCCAAGGGCGGATGCTCGGCACCTTCGATCCTCAACAAACAAGTGTCGTCCCTTTATTCAATGGTAACTATATACAGGGAATCCAGCACTCAGTGGGAGCCATGGACTGGTGACAAATAACTAAACAGTGGCGATTTCAAGACATAGGTCTTGAAATGAAAAAAAAAAGATCACAAAAGAGTATATTTTTGGAAAAGTGCATTATTGCTATGTTTATACATTCAAGAATTTCTCCACAAAAGCTAGAAGATAAATTGAATAGGAAAATAATAAAAAATCATGCTCATATAGGCCAGGGTAGCTGCGAAATTAACTAAAATTGGCCAAAAATGTTCTAACTTTGTACCATTGCCATTTGCAAACATGGTGGCCTGTGACCGCCATTTTAGGCTTGTTTGGAAGTAGTTTTCTTTGTGCACATTTTATGCCAGTTCAGAATGGTGTTTGTGAGGGTAAACCATGGAGAAAGGAAAAATAGGAGGGAGCGTACCACAACACGATTGAAGCCAAACCATACGGACCAACATGTGATCGCACGTCAAAGTGGGCAGTTAGTTTTAGTGTTCCTGCTCTACAGGCAGAGCCACGGCAGGGCAGCTGAACAAGTGCACAGAGAATAGAAACTACTGGCATAGCTATTGGCATGGAGGCACGAAAAGTAAGGACGGAGCATTACATCATGCAGCCAGCCTTGGCAAGTGAATGCTCCGTGAAGCCACAGTGTGGCCCAACACGTGACCTCATGTGTCGACATCACAGAGCAAGAATTGAGACTTACTAAGACGCTTGGTTTCTGTAGCGATGCCAGTAGATTTTATTCAGTGTGCACTTGTTCAGCAGCCCTGCCGTGGCTCTGCCTGCAGAGCAGGAACACCAACTGCACACTTTAACATGTGATCATCACCAGGCCTCCCTGGTGAAATCACGTTGTGGTATGCTCCCTCCTATACTTTCCCTTCCTCCATGGGGAAACCTACACTATCGTGTCATTTCTGAAGCATGTGCCCATGCTGCTGGTTGGCGTGCATACCCCCGCACACCTTGCTCCTATTGGTCTGGCACTGTTTGGCATGTGCTGGCCTGCCCTTGCTTTTCGGTGCATTTGCTTCTCTATCACTGTGGTTTTATTGCACTGCCGTTTACATTTGTTCAGCCATTTGCTTCTTGACGTTTGATAAGGTGCTCGAATGGCTGGAGAAGATAGTCGTCTCAAGGTTACTACGCGTCAAGCGTTTGGCAAGCTGTGAAAGCAGCCATGGAATGCGCGATGGAAGGCAGCTAGGCCTTTCATGCCCCCGGAGTTACGGTCTGCCTGGAGATTCTGCTGGATAGGGCTCCGAGCTGCAATGCGGAAAACATAGTGTCAACACTTTGTCCCCCCCACACCTCGTGTGTTGGCACAGATTGTGCAGACATTGTTTTCTTCACGACTGAAGGAAGTAGCGAGCGTACAGTGACCCCCGGTAACATGAAAATGTGCCTGGCGTTGCTGTCTGCAATGGAGTGAAAGTTCGAGCTGCTGGGCTCCGGCACGAAAGAGATATCAACAACAGCGGAACTGAGTTTGCAATCATAGATTTATCTGTGAAACAAGAGTTTCTTGGACTCATGCTGTCTCCCAGATGCAGCAAGAAAGTGATGATGCTTTCAAAGGATCCTGCGAAGGAATATGGGCTCTGAGCAAGGTTCTGACTGGCATAGTAGAAGTTGCAGGGTACTTTCTACATCGCGAAGTGCTTTTTACGTTTTAAAGTTAGACAGGATTTTTTTTTACAACTACTGCTCTAGGAGGGCACATGTAACCGACAAATGGAGGCCTCAGGTGAGCACCTGAGATTGTAATAACGCTGCAACTAAATGTACGTCAAATGAGTAGTGCTGGGTTTAGTGTCACAGGATGGGGGCGCCACACTGCCCCACTTTTTCTCCTGGATTGGATTGGCATGGTTTGCTACGTGCTTGCACTCGTGTTTCCGAGCACAGATTGCACTGTGCTTTCGACTAGAGTGTACTAGAATACCCTTGACTGGGACGTGCGGTCAGAGTAGTGCGTGCTTTGCAGTGAGGCACACTACGATGAAACATTCTGTGGCAATGCTGTGATCAAAATGGATTGGGCCGCATCAAGGTCGTGCCGTTGGAAATTGCTGGTAATTTTGCTCTGCAAGGCCGTTTGTACTGCTTCATGCACTGCTGTTTATGATCAGATTGCTCAAATGGCGTTTCTAATTGCATAAGACATGTATTCATGTCTTAAGAATAAATTCCTTTCTGTGTTTTTACGTTGCGTAATGACTGCGCCTGCATTGCAGCCACAGTGTTGGCTTTCATTCTGCTATGTTATGGTAGTTTTTTGTTTGTTTTTTTGCTCTTTGTTTGCCATGCGACATAACGTCACAATGCAGGCACGTTTGGTGGAGATACTGCAACAGTGACTTGTAAAATGTGTCGTCCATAGTCCATCATTCATAGTTTTCAGCTGGATTGCTGTTCAATTTTACACTCTTCAGCACACTTTCACGCATTGTCTTTGTCGCAGGGCATGTCCAAAGTAGGTGGCGGGCATCCACTGCAGATGCAGGAGCAGAGAGCACTTAGGACACTGGACAATGCGCTCGTGTGGTTGACCCCAAGCCCAAGTGATGGCTGATGTAAGGACCACCCTGGCCTGAAGTCTCTGGAGAGAGACTTCCTCCACCGGAGAAAGTTTGTGGGGAAGGGAGCAGACATGCGTGGGGGGGATAAGGGCACGCGTGTCATGCTGGAGGATAGATTTTTCGGCAATGAAAACAGAGCGGGGGTCAGAGGGATGCTAAAAGATGCTAAAAGAAGCTAAATTTAGAAGAAATTATAATTCAAGAAATTTTCATTTAGGACACAATATTTCATTGATGTGCTTTTATTAGTACTATTAATTTGACCGAAATTAGGCACTATACAGAATTATGGTTCAACTTGTGCTGAAAAGCTGCAATGCCGCAGTTTTGGCTGAGACAATTGGAAGCCTGAATTCAAAATCACAACACATACTTTGCCAATAAAGCAAAGAGAAACGCTGTACGAGACTTGTGAATTCTGCTATCTTTCCCTGCTGGTAGCGTCGATAAGGTCCACATAATTTTCAAACTGTACCATAGTCTAAGGATGCATAACTCAAACATTAGCAGCTATGATCATTTGTTATGGTAATACACTATAATCACAGTGATGAACTGCGAATAAAGGAAGAAATTTATACGTACTATTTTCGCACTTACCTACAAAATTTTCACCTAGCGCCAACTGCATGACTTCAACAAAAGTTATGAATTGGAAAGTTTATCTGAATGTGGCGGGCCATAACATTTTACCTCGGGAACAAACGTGTTAGACTATTTTGCCGAGGGATACCTAGGTGTTTCATAATGCATCTCAATCATCCCGAACCACTCCCCGAGGCATGGTCGAGACTGCGAGACATGCTGTTGTTCCCTACTTTTGCTGGGCTAGTATGTGCATAGCATCGATGGCGAAAGCATGTGTCAGCCAAGCATGAGAAGAGCCGCCTGCGCGGCTGAAGAGGAGAGGAGGCCTTGGTCGTGGGGCACTAAAATTCCTCCGTGAAGCTTCTACTCAGTCGACCTTGCAGGTGGCATGATTACAGTAGCACAATAGAGGAATTTTTCCCTTTCCCTTTTTCCTCGAGTGATGCAATGTACTGAAATGGAGTTGTATTACTGAAACGTTTATAGTGATGGAGATGACTCGACAGATAATTTGCATTGTAAGTCGCGCTAGAGGATCGCTGAGCGTACTCGACAATCAAATAAACATTCACCCTTATGTGTTTGTCCCTCTTATATCAGCTTCCCTTTGCCCTGTCTTTGTATGCCGAATTTCTGTCACAGCCACAGATAATTGACGATCAGGCATTGATGAACACATTCCAGTACCTCTGTTCGTACTCCACAGAGGGTAAGTAAAGCTGTAACATTTACTGGGTTCCATGGAAATAATGAGATAATGAATGTGCTGCCATGATGAGGAAAGGCGCATGCAGCAGCACTCAACGTAAGATGAGAGGCTAGAGAACAAAATTCACCCATTCAAGTCACATAGCATCAACAATTTGCCTAGTAGTTTTTATTTGTTGAGCATGCGTAGTGATTAACCATGGGAGAACCTAGTGTAGGCAGCCTTGCATATTGCCGCCAGCATTGCGAGAAGAAACAGACGATCGACATATCTTAACTGCGTTTCAAAGAGCCGCCACACCGCGAGCGACAAGCAAAGCACCACAAGGCAACGCTGGGCCGGTGCTGACAGACCGGCGGCTCGTGCGCGAGGATCGGATGATTGGCACGCGACAGGAGGCGACGAAGAGGAGAACGACGTTCGAAGAAGAAGAGCTCAAGGGACGTTTTTTGTTGTTGTTGTGTATTCAGTCAGTTTTTGTTGACGGGCACAGGTTCGCACAGAATAAATTAGTTTTCGTAGAAACGGTTGTCGCAACCGTTGGTTACATATCTGGTGGAGGTGCTGGGTATGATTCCAAGCCCCACACGCGTCAGGGAAGGTAGCCCAGATCCCCTAAGTTTGGAGCCAACGGAATTGACACCTGTGCACCAACACACGAGCCGCCGCATACGAGGTGAGGCCCCCGAGTTTGGTCCTCTCGCCGATTCACCAAGGGCAGCGGCGGCAGTCAGCCTAGGTACCAGTGCGATGGCTACTCAACTAACTCCTCCTCACGTCGTCGTTGACTCACCCCGGATGCCAGAATCCTTTCAAGGAGACACATTCGAGGATGCCGAGGACTGGCTCGAAAACTTCCAGCGTGTCACCAGGTGTAATGGCTGGGACGAGACAAAGAAACTCCAATATGTGTACTTCGCGCTGGAGGAATTTGCACGCACGTGGTTTCAAAACCACAAAGCGTTATTAACATCGTGGAATGACTTCCGACGAGAGCTGCTTGCTACGTACCCGAGCACGGACCGCAGAGAGTGGGCAGAAGCCGCTCTTCAGGCGAGGAACCAGCGAAACAACGAAAATGTGACTATGTACATTGAAGACATGACCCACCTCTTCCGCCGAGCCGACCCAAACATGGCTGAGGACAAGAAATTGCGGCACCTAATGCGTGGTGTGAAACAGAAACTCTTTGCCGGCCTGGTTCGTAATCCGCACCGCACTGTAGCCGAATTTCGATCAGAGGCAACGACGATAGAGAAGACGCTGCAGCAGCGTGCGAGGCAGTACAACAGAGATGTAAGCCTCGCATCATTTGACGTTGGGTCAGGAGCCCTCCCCAACAACATGGACATCCTACACGAAATGGTGAGGTCCGTCGTAAGGGAAGAGCTGCAGAAACTGCAGCTGGCCCAAAGCCCTCCTACGGTGTCCTCACTTGCTGATGTCATATGTGAAGAAGTCCGGCAAGTAATTTGTGATCCAGAGCCTCAGGTACGGCCCCGCGCACAGCCAGGGCGTCAGCCACGAATATCGTACGCCCAAGCTTTACGTCAGGACCTAGGACGCACTGACTTTGGACAAATGGCCGCATTACCCCAGGTACTTCCTCGCAATTGGCCGCCCATGCCAGAAGGAAGTCCACGTAAAAGCGATGTATGGCGCACTGCAGACCGGTGTCCCCTCTGCTACCACTGTGGAGAGGCTGGTCACCTATACCGGGAATGCCAGCATCGCCGAGTAGGACTGCGTGGCTTCTCTGTGAATGCGCCTTGCCCTCGAAACGGTGAGCGGCCCTATGAAATTGAAGCTTTTTTATCTACGTGCCAAACTATTCGGAATCCCCAGCAACATGAACCTCGATCGGCAGCGCCTATGCGTCATAGGTCGCCCAGTCCGCGACCCTCTTCCATTTCACCGAGGCGTCGCTCACAAAGTCCGCAACGGGAAAACTAGAGCCAGCGACCTGTGGAGGCAAGGCCGCTGACGCCCGGAACACCGAAGGCCCTTTATCGCCAATCCGACAAGACGATGGCAGTGACGAAACGACAAACAAGTGCAGCGATGACACCGTTACTTCCGAGTTGTGCGTCATCATCGATGACTTTGAAGTGACTGCGTTGATAGACACTGGTGCGGACTATTCAGTTATTAGCAGTGTACTCGCCAGAAAATTGAAAAAGGTATTGACCCATTGGACCGTATCTCCAATACGCAAAGTGGGGGGACACTTAGTCGACCCTGTAGGAATGTGCCCCGCAAGAATCGGAATTAGAGGCTTTACATATGTCAGCAGCTTTATTGTTTTCCCTGAGTGTTTCCGTGATCTGATACTGGGCATGGACTTTTTGCAAACGAATGGCGCAATTATCGACTTGCAAGAATCAAGCGTGTTGTTTTCCACAGAAAATGCTGTTACCATTTTTGATACAGAAGAGCCACATATTCCCTCTCTCCGTATTGTGGATGAACACATGACGGTGCCGGCACGGTGCAGTGTGACTGTCGTTGTAAGGAGTGACTATGAGGGACTTGCAGACGGAAATATCGGGCTGCTACTGGAAAAGCAAATATGCGTGGCAAGAGCCCTAATTCACCTGCGTAATGGTTGTGCAGACGTCCTATTGACTAACTTTGGCAATGAGGCACAACACGTGGTGAAGGGAACAGCCTTAGCATCTCTTCATGACTATGCACAACTTGCGGATGTGTCAACCCTCGATGCAGCATCAACAGCTTCTGTCACTTTAGACAGTATCCTTACCTCTATCGACATTGACCGAAAGCTGTCATCACTACAAAGAGATAAGATTGTGAACTTGGTAAAAGAGTTTGCAGATTGCTTTTCGACTTCATTGAAAATCCGTCGTACTCCCGTCGCAAAACACAGCATTGCGGTCGAAGAACCTGCAAGACCAGTACGCCAACACCCATACCGAGTGGCTCCCAAAGAAAGAGAAGCGATAAGAAGTCAAGTACAGGAAATGCTCAAGGACGATGTAATATAGCCATCCAATAGCCCGTGGGCATCTCCGGTAGTCCTGGTCAAAAAGAAGGATAACACTCTACGATTTTGTGTTCATTACAGGAAACCCAACCTCGTCACGAAGCGGGATGTTTATCCACTCCCACGCATTGACGACACCTTGGACAAACTACACAATGCTTACTTCTTCTCCTCTTCGGATCTCAAAAGCGGATACTGGCAGATAGAAGTGGACGAGCAAGATCGCGAAAAAATGGCATTTGTGACACCGGATAGTCTATACGAGTTCAAGGTGCTTCCATTTGGTTTGTGTTCTGCACCCGCCACATTCCAGCAGATGATGGACACTGTTCTCTCCGGAGTGAAATGGCAGTCGTGCCTCGTCTACCTTGGTGATGTGGTGGTCTTCTCCACTACATTCGAGCAGCACGTGCAGCGGCTGAGAGTAGTTCTGGATGCTATTCTTTCGGCGGGATTGACCATGAAACCAGAAAAATGCCACTTCGGCTTTCGCAAGCTCCGCTTTCTCGGACACATTATCAGTGCTGAAGGCCTGCGCCACGATCCTGAGAAGACCACTGAAGTAGAAATGTTCCCGAAGCCACGAGACAAAAAAGCCATTAGACGTTTCCTGGACTGTGTGCCTACTGTAGGCGTTTCGTAGAAAACTTTTCTAAAATTGCCGAACCACTCACGCGACTGAGAAATGTACCATTTGTGTGGGAGAAAGAACAAGAAGACGCCTTCTCTGAGCTACGATGGCCTATACTTGCCCATTTTCATGAAAATGCTGAAACGGACATCCACACCGACGCGAGTAACGTTGGTCTCGGTGCCATACATATTCATTGGCAGAATGGAGAAGAAAAAGTTATTGCATACGCAAGCCGTGCCTTATCAAAAGCTGAGACAAATTACTCAGCTACAAAAAAGGAATGCCTGGTGGTTATATGGGCCATCAGTAAGTTCCGTGCATCATAGTTCGAGACCGTTTCGAGCCATCAGCGACAATCATTCATAGTGCTGGCTGGCGAGCCTCCAGGACCCTTCTGGAAGACTCGCTAGATGGAGTTTGCGTCTACAGGAGTGTGACATCATGGTCGTTTACAAGTCCGGTCTCAAGCACAATGATGCTGATTGCTTATCACGCGCACCAATCGAAGCTACGTCGCCTGAATACGAACAAGATTTCCCATTTTTTGGGGCTGTGAATACGACGGAAATGGCTCATCATCAGCGTACTGATGCGGAATTACTCCTGCTCATCGAGTACCTGGAGGGTCGACAAGTGAAAGTGCCTCAAGTTTTCGCCCGCGGATCGTGTTCATATGTCCTCCGGAACAACGTCCTCTACAAACGCAACTTCGAGCACAGTGTTGAGACGTTTCTACTTCTCGTACCATCATCTTTGCAAGCTGAGATCTTAGAAGCTTGCTATGATGACCCTGCAGCTGGCCACTTAGGCATTAGTAGGACTCTGGCGAGAATCCGCCAGAAATATTACTGGCCGAAGTTGATGAATTGAGTGCAGCACTATGTCAAATTGTGCCGACATTGTCAAAGACGCAAAGCACCGCCACTCAAACCAGCAGGTTTTCTGCAACCGATACAGCCACCAGCAACGCCATTTGAACAAATAGGAATGGATTTACTTGGACCATTTCCCGTTCCAACCTCAGGAAAGCGCTGGATTGTGGTAGCAACCGATTATCTGACCCGGTATGCTGAGACCTCTTCTCTTACAAAAGGAACCGCCATTGAAGTGGCTAAGTTTTTTGTCACACACATAGTGTTACGACATGGCACACCTAAGGTACTCATAACAGACAAAGGAACAGCTTTTGTGACCCGTTTGATGCAGTCTGTTATGAAACTAACACATACTGCTCATAGAAAAACCACAGTGTACCATCCGCAAACAAGCGGCCTGACTGAACGGCTCAATAGAACGCTCGCTGACATGATCTCAAGGTACGTGGACGTCGAGCATTGGACATGGGGCAGTATTGTACCATATGCCACCTTTGCGTATAATACTGCAGTACAAAAGGCAACACATTTCAGGCCATTTGAACTTGTCTGCGGTCGGACAGTAACAACATTACTAGATGTGATGTTACCTGTAAACAACAGCACCGACGACGACCATAACGTTAGTGAGTACATAGAAAGGGCAGAAGCACAGCAGTTAGCAAGGCACCATATCGTACAACAGCAATACGTCGACGCGAACCAGTACAACCTAGGGCGACGCGAGGTACAGTACAACCCTGGAGACAAAGTGTGGGTATGGACGCCTATCCGTACGCCCGGTCTTTCGGAGAAATTACTGCGCCGTTACCTTGGCCCCTACAGAGTACTTCGCCGGTTAAGTCCCTTAAATTACGAGGTAACTCCTGAAGGTCAAGTCTGCTCCACACGAAGCAGGACTCGCCCAGAGGTCGTACACGTAGTACGACTGAAACCATACCATGAAAGGCATTAACAGAAGTTGCACAAACGATCAAGCCTAGCACCGGCCATCATCTGACCGCTCTCCTTTCAAAGTAGTTGGCCTCTCTAGGCATTTTCTCCACATCGGGGCGATGCTTCTTCGGAGGGGGCTAATGCCGCCAGCATTGCGAGAAGAAACAGACGATCGACACATCCTAACTGCGTTTCAAAGAGCCGCCACACCGCGAGTGTCAAACAAAGCACCACAAGGCAACGCTGGGCCGGTGCTGACAGACCGGCGGCTCGTGCGCGAGGATCAGATGATTGGCACGCGACAGGAGGCGACGAAGAGGAGAACGACATTCAAAGAAGAAGAGCTCGAGGGACGTTTTTTGTTGTTGTGCATTCAGTCGGTTTTTGTTGACGGGCACAGGTTCGCCAAGAATAAGTTAGTTTTCATAGAAATGGTTGTCGTAACTGTTGGTTACAATATATTGTGCCGAGTTTGTTCAAGCCACGGGAAACCGCAAGGAAAGTGCTTCACGAAAAAGGAAGAGAGCCATCGCCGTAACTCGCCGAACGCAGGCTGCAACTGCGTTTTCACACCACTCAAGATAAGACCCTTTTTATTACTGAGGTTTGTAAATACCATAGTAGCAGACAGTCGATGAGTCAAAGGAAAGCAGAAAGAAAAAAAAAAAAGAAAGCTTGCTCTGTCTGTGTTGGAGTTGTTGGTCTGCTTTTTAGTATTTCTAAACTCTTGCCTGTTTGGTTAAAGGTGTCAATGCATAATTAACTGTTTTTCCTCAAAACTGTCATATTGTAATCTTGTATGGGGTACACCCGCCGTGGTTGCTCAGTGGCTATGGTGTTGGGCTGCTGAGCACGAGGTCGCGGGATCGAATCCCGGCCACGGCGGCCGCATTTCGATCGGGGCGAAATGCGAAAACACCCGTGTGCTTAGATTTAGGTGCACGTTAAAGAACCCCAGGTGGTCAAAATTTCCGGAGTCCTCCACTACGGCGTGCCTCATAATCAGAAAGTGGTTTTGGCACGTAAAACCCCAAATATTATTATTATGTATGGGGTACGACTATGTCTTCAATCTTCAAGTTACCATAAACTACTACTGCTACAAAAAAGAGCCTTGCGTGCTATTGAGGGCTATTACGGTGCACCACAGAAATTATACACACAACCCTTGTTTGTTGAACATCGCATACTACAAGCTGACCAAGTGTATCATCTATGGCTGTTGCAATACATTTATCGAAACCGTTTGTACTCTGTTACTGACAGTACTATAAATTACAACCTTCGTGAGGTAAAACTACGAGTTCTGTGAACGCACACGAATTATGGTAGACAAAAGCTCAATTTTCACATACCCAACGCCCTCAACAAATTTCCCTTTACTGATTATTTCTTTTTATCTGAAGATGTGTTCACGAAAAACACAAAACAATGTTTGATTGAAGGCGAAATTCAAACGTATAACAATGTAATCCACCGTTTGTTTATACATATGTTTCTCTCTATCTATCTTTGTTGCGGACAAGTACTGTAGCCGCATTTTCCGTGTCTTAATTCACCAGTTATGTATGCATTGTATTTGTACGTGTATGACATTGAGTGCTTGCACATGTTTGTCTTTTTCCCTAATTTAAGTTTCACTGTGCGTATTGTAGCGTTGTTTTGACATATTTGTCGCACCTTCTATGTATATTCTTTTTGGCCTTTATATTATTACTGCCAACTCTATGGGTACCGGAGCCTCATCAGGCCTTACCGCCATTTGTCTAAGTCCCCTCTTTTCCTTGAAAAGAAGAATAAACTTCACTTCACTCTTTGGTTTACATGTCTTGCAAGTAACACGAGAAAGATGATGACTGATTCAAGAGATTGGTGTGCAAATTTTTTGCCTTGCATATGACTACTTGTTTGTATGTGTTATTTTGTGCCGTCAGATTTATTGACAATGTCGTATATATTTAGACAAGAAATGCATGCATATGAAGTTATTTATTTGAAAAGGTTCCCCCACCTGCTGCCTGACCAGCCAACAAGCACAATATGCTTAGGCAGGTCAGAATTTATGTATATATATATGCTGTACAGACAAATAAACTTTGAAACGTAATCGTGATGAAGGAAGGTAAAAAAATTACATAAAATAAGCCTGTAATTCTGTCTATGACCAGCTCATCCATGCAAGCAGGTTTTTAGCATGCATGGTAAGGTAATGTGTTTTGATGGGCTATGAGGTACCCCTTATTTTCTCGTTATTTTGGGCTTTGTATCAATGCGTAGGCAGTTTGCATCAGCCAACAGATGTACATCGGCTATGGCAGCGCTGTTGAAACCACATATGTGAGTTTTGTGCTAGCGCATAGACTGCACATGGCAGCAGGGGGAATAAATGAATTTTGTCAATTGTTGGTTGAATTATCCAAATGCATGATGAAGTAAAACGAATACCGTTTAAATTTTTCAGGAAGGAAGGATTGCAGGAGAGCAGTAGTGAGCAACAGCAAAGTACAGCCTGCGTTCTGTCTTTGGAAGATGGATGTACTACCACAGAGGACGGTACAACGGTAGAATACTGGGATGGTTTTGGCATTGATGAAGAGCCTCTGCTGAACGAGAGTCTTCTATCAAGATACGCGTCAACTCAGCTAGAGGAGCCGAGCATCTCCAGGAGAATTGTGTCACTGTGTCATTTTGTAGATGCTGTTTGTAGTCTCGATAACCACACGCACCCCAATTTGACCGGTCGCTTTGTATTTGTGAAGGAACGCAAAGTGGGGCTGTGGTCAGAGCTTAGGTTTGCCTGCAATGAATGCGGGAAAATCAAGAAGTTGATGAATGACCCCGTCGCAGAAGCAACGTCCCTCACCGGCAAAGCAATATTAGGGATCAACAATGCTGCCATGTGGGCTTTCAGGAGCACTGGATCTGGTCACTCACAGTTCGAGGAAGTGATGTCAATCATGGAAGTTCCTGCTATGAGCAAAGGTGCTTTTCTGTGTCGAGAGGAGTTTCTCGGAAAAGTAAAGTTGTTCACAAACACACTTTTCCGTTTTTATGCAACAGTGGAGGACTAAGGGTGTATTCTTTAAAATAGAATTAAGGCGAGGTTGCAGCTGTGCTAAGCAAGTCATCTTGAAGAGAAATATGACACAGTGCATATCCCCTATTCCATTTATCATTCAGTCTAAATGTTTCCAATGTAATATCAGAATTGCCACTATGGCAGCAAACCTGCAGTTTATATATGCTCATCTACAGCATGCAGGGGTTGTGTCACAAAGTTTAACACTTGCAATGTGAAATGTTTTGAATTTGTAGTCTGATGCAATCTTTATTTTGTTGCAGTGCTGGAAAGCCAACCTTCTGGGCCAGATAATAAAAGCTGCAAAAGGAAGAGAAAAAGTTTGCAGAAACAGCGTGGTTTTTTTTAGAAGGTGGCATAACCCCCCCATCACTGCGATTATCGATGGCGATTTGTCACACTGCAGTCACAGACACTGGTATTCTGCCAATTCTGGTGTCGCTGTTGTTATACGAAAGGAGAGAGAGCAATAAATGAAATGCGAAAGGCAGGGACGGTAACCAGAAGATATACATCCAGTTTACTACCCTGCACTGGGGGAAAGACGTAAGGTGAGACAGAAAGATAAAGAAGAAAGGCACACACATAGAAAGACAGGGAGATAACGAAAACAAACACCAACTATCATGAGCCAAGAAAGAAAGAAAGCCAAGAAGAAGAAAAAGCGGAAGCTTTTGTTCCCGAAGGACTAGTCAGTAAGACGAGCAACTATTTACAGGTTATGCTTACAACAGCAGTTGCAGTGCTGACTGGTTAGATTCACAGCGTGAGCCCAGTTTGTTCTTCCTGTTCTTTTCTTGAGTGATGGCGCCCACGCGCCTCGTTTAAACAAGCAAATATCACACGCGTGTAGCATAATCTCCTGGCAGCAGAAGCGGCGTCCCGGAGCATCTAAATGTCATCACTGGGAGGGTGATACTGCTTCAGTCGTGTAATGTGCACAATATCACTGGACTGGGAAGCAGATGGGGCATCAGGGGCGGTCTCGTAGGTAACGAGAGTCACGGCACAAAGCACTTGGTATGGGCCTGTGTAACGAGACAGCAGTTTTTCTGAAAGTTCGACCTGACATGATGGAGACCATAGAAGCACCAAAGAACCAGGCGGGAAGTGCATGTCTCGGTGTTGCTGGTCGTAAAAACGCATTTGACTGTCTTGGGATTTCAGAAGGCGGTCACGGGCAATTTCCCTTGCATGGGCACAGCGGGCGATGGCATCAAGTGCATATTCATTGGTCGGTGCCGCGTGAACAGGGAGGGTTGTGTCGAGGAGCAGCGCTGGTTCTCGGCCGAACAGAAGGAAAAATGGGGAATAACTGGCTGTGTCGTGGCGCGAGGAATTATAAGCAAATGTCACAAACTGTAGAGTGAGGTCCCAGTTAGTGTGGTCTAAAGAGACATTTCGCGAGCATGTCTGTGAGAGTGTGATTGAGAGGCTCCATGAGGCCATTTGTTTGCGGATGGTATGACGTGGATAGCTTGTGCCTCATGGCACAGGACTGCAGGATGTCCGCGAACGTCCGGTCACGGTCAGTGAGAAGTTGTCGCGGAGCTCCATGTAATAAAATCACGTCACATAGAACAAAATCGGCGACATCTGTGGCGCAGCTTGTAGGAAGCACTTGAGTGATGGCGCAGTGCGTGGCCTAAACCGTGGCCACAGCGATCCACCTGTTCCCTGAGGTAGAAAAAGGAAAAGGGTCAAGTAAGTCCAAACCAAACTGAAAGAATGGTTCCGCAGAAATGTAGAGTGGTTGAAGGTACCCAGCAGGGAGCGTCGATGGTGTCTTGCATGGCTGGCACTTCTCACACGCAGCTACGTAACTTCGAACGGAGCGAGCAAGCCCTGACCAAAAGAAGCGTCGGCGGCTCCGTTCGTAGGTACGTGACACACCTAGGTGGTCGGCAGTGGGGAGGTTGTGAAGTTCGTGGCGAACAGCCGAGTGAAGGTGTTTAGGGATCACAAGGAGTAATGCGGGCCGTCAGGGTGAACATTCTGGCGGTAGAGTACGCCATCTTCAAGTGTGAATAAGCGAAGGGAACTGTCGGCGAGTGACGATTGCAGGCGGTCAATGATGACACGTGAGGACGGGTATCGGCGCTGCTCGTCGGCGACATGGAGCAGTGGAGAAACAGAGAGAACACAGGCGTCGGTGTCAGTATCAGACGTAGAGGTCGCGTCTTCGACTGGGTAGCGAGAGGCAATCTGCATCCTGGTGTTGGCGTCCGGACTTGTAAGTCACTGTGTAGGGATATTCTTGTAGTCGGAGAGCCCAACGACCGAGCCGGCCAGTAGGATCCTTGAGCGACGAAAGCCAACAGAGTGCATGATGGTCTGTGATTACTGAGAAGGGCTTTAAATATAAATATGGGCGCAACTTTGAAACAGCCCAGACGAGAGAAAGACATTCGCGCTCGGTAATGGAACAGTTGCGCTCTGCAGTTGTCAGGAGCCGGCTAGCATAGGCTATAACGCAGTTGTGTCCATGTTGGCATGGCGATAAGACGGCGCTGATCTCATAACCACTGGCATCGGTTCGGACCTCTGTAGGTGCGGATGGGTCAAAGTGGGCCAAGACCGGTTAATTGGTGAGAATCGTGATAAGGCGTGAAAATGCGGCAGCCTGAGGGGAACCCCATGTAAAATGCACGTCTTTCTTCAGAAGTTCAGTGAGTGGTCGAGTGACTGCTGAGAAATCTTTCACGAACCATCGTAAATAAGAACAGAGCCCCACAATACTCCGGATGCCTTTGACAGACTGAGGTACAGGAAAAGCCGTTACCACTCGAACCTTCTCCGGGTCGGTTTGTATTCCGGAAGCATCGATGAGATGGCCTAGCACTGTAATCTGTTGGCGCCCTAATGGGCACTTTGATGAGTTTAATTGGAGCCCAGCCTTGTGAAAGACGTCAACGATAGCTGCGACACGCTGAAGGTGCGTCTCAAATGTAGGAAAGAATACAAGGACGTTGTCGAGGTAACAAAGACAAGTTGACCATTTGAAACCTTGAAGCAGAGAGTCAATCATCCGTTCGAACATGGCGGCAGCATTGCATAAACCGAGCAACATAACCTTGAATTGGTAGAGGCCATCTGGAGTGACGAAAGCAGTCTTTTCTTGGTCTTGCTCATCGACGAAAATCTGCCAATAACCAGATGGAAGGTCGAGGGACGAAAAGTATTTGGCACCGTGAAGACAATCAAGAGTGTCGTTGATTCGTGGTAAAGGGTAAACGTCCTTTTTAGTAATTCGGTTTAGGTGGCGGTAATCAATGCAGAAACGCCACGTGCCATCTTTCTTTTTGACGAGCACGACCGGCGACGCCCAAGGACTCAACAAGGGTTCAACGATGCCTCTGGCGAGCATCTTGTTGAATTCCTGCTGAATAACTTGCCGCTTTGCCGTGGACATGCGATACAATCAGCGGTGAATGCGAACAGCACCACCAGTGTTTATCCAATGCTCAACAAGGGACATCTGACCAAGTGGTCGATTGTCAGTGTGAAATATGTTGTGGTAAGAAAGCAAAAGGCGATATAGGGTGGCTGCTTGGTCAGGTGCGAGGTCCGGAGCGACCATGGGACGTAATGGGCCGTCGAGGTTCAAGGCATCCTGCGGGTAATCAGGAGGATCTGGAGATGCACTGGCTACAAAAGCAGTGACGTGGTCGTCTGTCACTGACTGGAGCGTGGCCACTGCTATGCCTTCAGGTAACACTTGCTTTGTCAGGCCAAAATTAATAACGGGGAAACACATCCGATTAGCGGCAAGGGTTACGATGGAGTGTGGAACAGAGATGTTGTGCGCCAGGAGGACATCACGAATAGGTGCAACGACATAGTCGCCATCAGGCACGGTTGCTGTTGAGGCCAATTCGATGAAGGTTAGGGCTTTTGGAGGTAAGCGAACAAACGCTGTAGTGCAGAGGGTGTTCGGTTGTTCGGGGCGAATGTCTGAAAGAAGAGGAAGCTCTAGGCGCAGCGTACCGGTGGCACAGTCGATGAGGGCAGAATGCGTCATCAGAAAGTCGAGCCCGAAGATTAGGCCATGAGGGCAACTGGTCAGCACGGTGAAGAGGGCTGGAACTTGGTGGTCAGCAATTCCTATGCGAGCAGTGCACATACCCCTGACGGCAACAGTGGCACCATTGGCGACGCGTACGGCTCGTGTGATGGCAGGTGTAAGAACTTTTTTTGAGGCGATGACATAGGTTGGTGCTCATTATGGACACTTGGGCGCCAGTATCAATTAATGCCATCAACGGAAAACTATCTATGTCTACTTCAATTAGGTTCGTGTTGGTGAGGAGCATCAATGGAGGATTTGGACAGGACGAACGTGATGTAGCACTACCTCCAAGAGCCGTGTGGCCTAGTTTTCCATCCGTCGGTTTGGCGAGGAAAAGCGGCAAGGCTGGGGTGACCGGGAGCGACTAGGGAGCGACTAGTGACGGGAGAAACTAGTATCCTTACGGCCTCAGCCGTAAGGATACGTTTCCGGATGCCGTACGTCAGATTCCGAGAAATATGGACCGACGGCTGCATAGGACACCCCGTCGTGTGTTTTCGATGCGTCCGTGTAGAACTCCGTAAAGGAGTGTTTGTACTGGAGTTCCCGGAAATGCATTTGGATTTCAATCTCTGGAGCGTGTTTTGTAACTTGCATGAAAGATATATCACATTGTATCAGCTGCCACTCCCAAGGAGGTAGCAGCTTGGCTGGATGCATTAGGCGAAGCTCGAGAAGTGGGACATGCATTTCATGACTAAGCTCCCTCACACGCAGCGAGAAAAGCTGTCTTATGGAGGGACGATTACGAAACAGTGTAGCATATCTCATATCGTTCATGGTATTAAAACACGGATGTTGAGGATTAGGGTGGACTTTCAGAAAATATGTTTGACTGATGTATGTTCTCTGCAGATGAAGTGACCACTCATTTGATTCTACATATAAACTTTGTATGGGACTTGTTCTGAAAGCGCCAGTAGCCAGTCGGATTCCTAGATGGTGGACTGGGTGGTGGACATCTATAGCGCGCTCGGGGAGGAAGAGTGATAAATTACGGCACCATAGTCTAATCGTGATCGAATGAGGCTTTTATAGAGATTCATTAAACACTTCCTGTCACTACCCCATGTAGTCTGGGATAGACTTCTTTCTTTAAGATGTTTAATGTGGGGAACGAAAGTGGAGTCTGTAGTCAAGTATAACACCTAAGAATTCGTGCTCTTTGTTTATAAGTATCTGTTGTCCACACAGTTCTAAGCAGAGATCTGGGATCAGTCCTCTCTTTCTTGTAAAACGAACACAAGAGCTTTTGTTAGGATTGATCTTAAATCCATTCTTGTCTGCTCACATTGAGACTTTGTTCAGGCCATGCTGTACCTGTCTCGCACACTGTGAGGTTACAGGATTTGAAAGCTATTTGTATGTCGTTCACGGAGACAGAATAAAAGATGGCTGGTGGTAATGAAGCGGGAAGCGTGTTCATCTTCACGATTAAGAGCGTGCAGCTGAGCACGCCTCCTTGGGGAACACCCGTTTCTAGCGTAAAAGGACGTGAAAGTACATTGCCGACTTTTACCTGGAAGGTACGATTGGACAGATAGCTTTCTATTAGGTTTAGCATATTCCCATGGATGCCCATTTCTGACAAGTCTCTTAAGAATCCGTAACGCCATGTTGTATCGTACATCTTCTCCATATCGAGGAATACGGATAAGAAAAACTATTTGCGGAAAAATGCGTCCCGGATATTTGCTTCTACACGTACAGGATGGTCAGTTTTGGAGCGCCCTTCTCTGAAACCGCACTGATAAGGATCAAGCATTTTGCTCAGTTCAAGGAAATGAATGAGTCGCCGATTATACATTTTTTCAAATACTTTACAAAGGCAACTTGTCAGGGCTATCAGGCGGTAACTTGCCACTGAGGAAGGATCTTTGCCTTGTTTCAAAACAGGGATCACAATGGCTTCTTTCCATGCGGTTGGAAGGTATCCTGCAGCCCAAATGGTGTTGAAAATTGTAAGTAGTGTAACTTGGGTGTATTTGTGTAAGTTTTTGATCATTTCATACATGATTCTGTCAGATCCCGGTGCAGAGCTCTTGCATGCGCTCAAGGCAGCTCTCAACTCGGCAATACTAAAAGGACAGTTGTATGGTTCATTCTGTCGACATTTTCTTATGAGTGGCTTACATTGTTCTATTTGTTTATATTTCAGAAAGGATTGCGAGTAATAGTTGGGACTTGACACGCTCTCAAAATGCTCCCCAAGTGAGTCTGCCTGATCTTGCAGTGTTCCGCCCTGTGTATTTACCAGAGGGAGTGAATATGTTTGTCGCCCTCTAATTCTATTTACCCTGTTCCAGACTTTTGCCTCATCTGTAAATGAGTTAATACTCGTTAAAAACTTCTGCCAACTTTCTCTTCTGGCCTGTCGGCGGGTTCTCCTGCCTTGGGACTTTACTTTTTTAAAGTTGACAAGATTATCTGCAGTGGGCGAAGCGCGTAGCAACCCCCACGCTTTGTTCTGATTCCTATGTGCGATTCTACATTCACCGTTCCACCACGGGACATGCCGTTTGCATGCCGAGCCACTTACTTCACGTATGCATTTACATGCGGCATCTATTATGAAGGCTGTAAAATACTCCACAGCAGCATCAATTTCTAAGGAGGACATGTCATCCCATGATATACTAGTTAAGGTTCGGAATTTCTCCCAGTCTGCTGCGTCAATCTTCCACCTAGGAGCCTGTGGTGGATATTCGTTTTCTTTAAGTGTTCTTAATAGTATGGGGAAGTGGTCGCTTCTGTAAGGATTGTTCGTAACTTCCTATTCGAGTTCAGGCAGTATGGACAGGGAAACTATGCTCACATCGATTGAAGAAAAGGTATTGTTTGCAAGACAGTAATATGTGGGTTTCTTCTTATTCAGAAGGCACGCACCAGAAGAAAAACGGAACTGTTCAACAAGACGACCTCGCGCATCTATACGAGAGTCGCCCCACAGGGAGCTGTGCGCATTGAAATCGCCAAGAACAACATAAGGTTCTGGCAATTGATCTATAAAGGATTGGAATTCATGTTTTGTTAATTTGTGATGTGGGGGTATGTAAAGAGAGCTAATGGTGAAGAGTTTGTTTAGGAGAACAGCTCGAACCGCCACTGCTTCAAGAGGCGTTTGCAGCTGTAAAAGCTGACACGCAATGCTCTTATGGTTAACAATGGCGACACCGCCTGATGATGCTGTCGCATCATCGTGATCTTTGCGAAAAGTTATATACTGTCGGAGAAAATTTGTGTGTTTGTATTTTAAGTGTGTTTCCTGGAAACACAGCACTTTTGGATTGTGTTTTTGGATGAGTTCCTGCACATCATCAAGGTTTCTAAGAAGACCTCTGACATTCCATTGAATTACTTGTGTATCCATATTGGAAGTCAATAGGTGCTGTGTGTACGGAAACGGAAGTTATGCCTTAGATTACAGAGCTCTTTCGAGGCCCTGTAATCAAGGTTTTGCCCTTTCTGGAGCATTCGAGGGAGCCTCGCCGCTCCTTAGGCGCTTGGTGCGCCGTGAGGACAGGTGTAGTGTCCATTGCCTCTTGTGAGGCGTCGGACACATGCTCTTGCGAGCGAGAATTTACCAGTGACGGTCCCGCCTTGGAGGCCAAGACCCCTGCGCCCACCAGCCCGGAGGTCGATGGGGCTCCCTGAGGGATTTGGCTGCGCCGGCTGTTGCCAGCGCTGGAAGGGGCCGGGGAGGTTGGGGCAGCCTCGGCTGCGCCCACCTTTGAGGTCGGTGGCCCTGTCTGCTGGGTTGACGGAGCAGCGCTAGCTGCAACCGCCGCAGGGGCAGATGGCGTAACTGCCGACTCGCTGGTTGTGGGTTGGACAGCTGCCGGTTGCCGTTGTGTCACTGCCCCCTGACGCGTCACATCGGCAAAACGTTTCTTGGGCAGGTATGAAACCCACCTGCGTGCCTCCTTGACCGATATATTTTCTTTCACTTTGATCGTGACAATTTCCTTTTTTTTTTCCAAGACGGGCACGACCGCGAGTACGCGGCGTGCTCTCCATCACAGTTTACACAATGCAAAGAGTTCTCGCAAGCTTCAGACGTGTTCATGGGCACTGCATTTCATACATGTTTGGCGGCCTCGGCAGTTCTGCGAGCTGTGGCCAAAACGTTGGCATTTGAAACATCTCAGGGGATTTGGCACATAAGGCCTTACACAGAGCTTGATGTACCCGGCCTCGATTGACTAGGGCAGGACAATTGAAGGTGTTTTAGGCGTTTGGCCGCAATTTCTTTACCATCTCGCCTCACCTCGATTCTTTTGACATTTATAACATTCTGTTCACTGAAGCCCTCCAAGACCTCAGCCTCAGTGAGCTCCAGCAAATCATCGTCCGAGACAACACCGCGAGAGGTATTCAGCGTGCGGTGGGGGGTTACTACTACTTGGGTCTCCTTAAATGATACTAGTTTAGGCAGTTTCTCAAATTGCTTCTGATCGCGGCGCTCCAAGAAGAGGTCACCGCTAGCCATCCTCTTGTCGCCTTATATCCTGGACCAAAAACTTCGGTAAGAGACTTCGATACAAGGAACGGTGAGATTGTTCGCACTGGTTTAGCTGGTTTTTCTGAGTGGATCACGTGAAAACGAGGAAAACTGTGGACTTGGCGTCCAAAAACTGAAAGACCTCTCCGGTGCACCCTCGTTTCTGAGGGCGATCAGGGAGTTTAGGAAAAGCGTTTTCCATAAGTACAGTTGGGTTTTCGGCCGCGATGCCGACCACTCACCATGGAGCCCAACAGGGGGACGTGGCAGAAGTTCCTGCTAGAGAAACCCTGCCAACGCCAGCCGTACATCGCTGCTATAACCAAATACAGCATAACCAAGGCTGGCTAGCCACACAAGGTTAACCCTTGCCGCCAGAAAACTAGGAAGTGAGGAGAAGTGATGAGAAGACAGGAAAGATGAAAAAGGCGAGAGAGAAAGATGAAGATTGGAGAGGAGGACAGGAAAAGGCGACTGCCGATTTCCCCCGGGTGGGTCAGTCCGGGGGTGCCATCTACGTGAAGCAGAGGCCAAAGAGGTGCGTTGACTCCGCCGGGGGGCCTTAAAGGTCCGAACACCCGGCATCGGTTCAACCCCCAGGATCCCCCTTTCCCCGGACACGGCTAAGCCACGCACGGCTACACGCGGGCGGGTCGAACCCTCGTGTGCTCGGGTACGTGGTGTCGCAACACACCAAACGCCTGCTGACACAGACGCCCCTGTGGGGGGCCGCTTTGGAGCTCCGTGGCGAGAACGGGGCACGTTCCACCTCCACCACAATGTTACGCGAAGGCCGAGTCAGTAAGATGAGCAAATATTTACAGGTTATATTTACAACAGTGGTTGCAGCGCTGACCGGTTAGATTCACAGTGCGAGCCAGAGGACAACAAAGCATGAGGAGGCTGTGGAAGAATTAAAGAAGAAAGAAGTGAGAAAATAAGAAGGTGTCCAAATAAAAAAAATTGAATACATGAAAGATGAAGAAGCGCAAAAATGTATGTAGAGATACGTGGCCAATGGGGCAAAAGGACACATAGCAGAGGAGAGCAGCTCAGCTATGCTCTGGGACGACGGACAGGAGAAGGAGATGGAGGCCAAACGAAGTGAAGGGATCATGGAGACAGTGGAAACCCAGTGGAAGTTGTGCTTCAGCTGCCATGGCTGCGACCCATAAGTTGAGCAGGTGCCCCACCGGAGACTGCAGCTACAGGCTGATGGTGCTGTTTCCAAGACTCCCTGTGGCTATGATTCGTAGGCTAGTGGAGTTGGCCGGGTGATCCAGGTGCCTAGGTCGCCCCACTGTCCTGACCACTGGATAAGGGCAACTGTGGATGTTCAGTCCACAGTTGCCCCTACCCACAAAAACAACTTGCCACAGTTGGGGAACGATCTCACGACCTTTGCATTGTTCGTTGTTTTTTCATCCACTTTCATTTCTATTAATTTATAATTTTTTTATTTCATTTATTAGGCACAAGTAATTTCCCATATGGTGTCCTTGGTGTCAGTGTTTGTTGGCTTCTTCTAATATGACTAATAAATATTGGGCCCCTCGCTTAACCCCCTTTCTTCCCGCTTATTACATAACGAGGGTCTTGAAACCGGCAACACTGATGCCTTCAGGTAGCATGTGTGGGTTTATTGACCGGTAGCCTTCACCCAAAAAAGATCACATTCTCGTGACGCCTGCAGCAGAAAGAATGTTCTACATCCGCCGCCAAGGTCTGTGGGTGGTGGCACTGGCTAACACTTCCAGGGTTCTACTAGGAAACATGAATATCCAAGAAAGTGGATGGGGAATCGGCGCCGTGGTAGCTCAATTGGTAGAGAATCGCACGCGAAATGCGAAGGTCGTGGGATCATTCCCAACCTGTGGCAAGTTGTTTTTTCATCCACTTTCATTTCCATTAATTTATCGTTTCTTTATTTCATTTATTAAGCACAAGTAATTTCCCCTGTGTTGTCCTTGGTGTCAGTGTTTGTTGGCTTCTTGTGATCTGTATGCTACATCGTAATGATGTCACGCCAGCTTATGGCAACAGTTATCGCCACTGTTCCTCCTCCTCACACTCCTTCTCTAACCGTCTCGCAGAACCCCCATATTAACAAGCATCAAAGCAATAAACGTTGTCTTGGCCCAGCCACTGCCGTGTATGGTGCGGATTCTTCAGTGGCGACGAGGATAGGGTGACAACGGGCCGCCCTCTTAGTATGCCGCAACCTTTGCCACCATGGGAGGATGTGACAGCCCACCGCAGTTTGACGAGATGAGCGACAAGTGGCCAGCTTACCAAGTTCAACAGGAGGCTTTCTTTGAAGGCAATGGTGCCACAGACGACAAGAAGAAGTGGGCCCTGTTGTTTGCAGCACTGACGACCCCCACCCATGGATTTACTTAGTGGTCGATGCGCGCCAGACAAGGTCAAGGAACGAGCTTTGTTGCAGCAGCACTTTTTGCCACAACTAAACGAAATAGCACAGCCTTACAAGTTCTTTACACGCAACCAGCTCACAAGCGAACCGGTCAAAGATTTCATAGTTGCCATTTGTCAAATAGAGGATGCGTGCAATTTTGGCGCAACGTTGGAACGAATGCTGCGAGATAGCATCGTTTGTGGGCTGCAACGCACAGGAGTGCATCAGCAGTTGCTTGCGAAGCCGCAGCTGACGAGGAGTGAAGCAGAGGAAATCGTGCGCTCAGCCGAAATGGCAGAAGCGAGCGTGCAGCAGATAAGGAGCCACGCCGCTAAAGGAAGCGTACATGCGATGCGAGGACAGTCTTATCACCCAAGAAACCGGCCACAGATTATTTTGTGCAACCGCTGCGGAGCGAGAGGTCACGAACCAAAGGATTGCCGGTTCCGTTCGGCAACACGCTTCAAGTGCCAACAGCGGGGTCATATCGCCCGAGCCTGTTTCTGTCGAGAGAGAGAGTTCATTGAAGGGCCACCAGGGCTGTCGAATCAGGTAAACACCCTATTATCTCAGGAGGAGAGCACCTCTGTGGGCACGGACGGTATATTTGCGTTGCGAGCAGCAGACAGTCATATCAGCCACATTGGCATTACGCAACCCATTGTACGGGGGCGTTCCAGTGGACATACAGGTCGATACAGGGTCACCAGTGTCGGTCATCGCATGGCCCACCTATGAGCAAAACAACGCAGTGTGGTCCAAGATGAGTGATTTGCCACTGAAACTGACTTGCTTCCTGGGAAGGCTTCTCATTCTGGGACAACTCAAGCTCAAGGTTTCGTGCGAAAACTGGTCGACGGATGGTTCCCCGACAGCCCTCAGGTGCTCCGGCCCCAACCTGTGCAGACGCGAACTGATCCAGATGTTCAACATGATGGAGGCACCAGTAATGAACGTGAACATGACAGGTGAGCGCATGCCTTGCGTCGAGACAGATGATGTTAATGTGCACCGTTTGGTAACAGAATTCGCTTACGTGTTCGCACCAGGCCTAGGTCCCATCAGGGATCTGCCGGTACACTTTGAGATGTGAGACAATGTGGTACCGAAATTCTGGAAAGCCTGCAAAGCATCGTGCGCCTTTCGTCCAAGGGTAGACGCTGAACTTGAGCGCCTTTTGGTCACAGGCATTACTGTCCCTGTGCCTCATTCTAATGTTGAATTCCAGTGGCGGAGTCGGAGCAGCCGACAGACTCCGCGAGCAAGCACTCGACTCTGGCGCAGAGCAACGCCTCCAGATCCGTGAATGGAACACAACCTGTGCCGCCGGAACAAGGCGGAAGCGGAAGTTCTATCATCTAGTCACCCAGGATGCCTTGCGTGTTGTCATTTCCTTCCGCTGTTTGCTCCCAGCACCGCCGCACCGGTCACTTGTCTCTTCAGCGCTGTTCACCTGCTTTTTTTTAAAAGTGCGGAATGGATATCTCGCCAAGCGTGCAGCAGCTTTTGCTTCCTCGCGAGTTGTGACCAGTGGCGCCTCCCAGCAGACAAACGTGGTAAAGGAAATACGTCACGTAGAGTTCCGGTCCACTCCGCCGATTTTGGTGGAGTATCTTTTTCTGCTCCACGGAGTGACTCCTGCTCTGAATCCCCTCCCGACTCTCTCATTGGAACATCTTACTCCCGCTCTCACTCTGCCATTGGAACAAACTTGCTCCGAAACTAGGAGAAAAACTTGCTCTGACTCCGCCATTGAAATTCAACATAAGTGGGCCGCACCGGTGGTGCCGGTAGTAAAGCGTAACGGCCCCATCCGCCTCTGCGGTGATTTCAAACTCACGGTAAACAAAGCTTGTCACCCTGAGCAGTATCCCTGAGTAGAAGATATCCTGACAACATTGAACGGTGGTCAGGTTTTCACCACGATTAACTAGCGGGAGGCTTACAATCAGCTACTGTTGGACGAGGAAGCCATGCTACTTATGACCATAAACACACATAAGGGAGTGTTTAGCTTCACTCGCCTGCCATTTAGAGTGGCTTCTGCACTGGCAGTGTTCCAACTCCGTATGGAGACCATCTTGCAAGGTCTTCCTGAGGGTCAGGTCTACTTAGACGACGTCATCAGCACAGAGAAACACAATGACTGCACCACACTGCACTAAGTATAGCAGCGGTTTCGGGAAAATGGCGTTCGCTTAAATGCAGACAAGTGCAAGTTCCATCGAGCACAGGTGAATTTTCTGGGACATCAAATTAATGCTCCGGGACAGCAACCAAAGTGGGAAAACATGGAGGCCATTCTTCAGATGCAGGTGCCGTAGAACCTCACAGAATAAAGGTCGTATCTAGGCATGGTAACATACTACCACAAGTTTCTTCCCAATGTATCTACGGCTATGGCGCCACTGTATCAACTGCTCCACAAGGAAGCTAAGTGGGAGTGGGGTCCCAGTCAAAAACACGCATTCAGTAAGGTGAAGGACCTCCTCAAGTGCGCTGATTTCCTGGCACATTTTGACCCATGCAAGCCTCTCGTCCTGGAATGCGATGCCTCCCCAGATAGGATCAGTGCAGTGCTTTCTTGCGATGTCGGGGACTGGGTGTGTCGGCCCATAGGCTTTCGTTCTCGGGTACTGACTGAAGCCAAGTGAAATTATTCACAGCTGGAGCGTGAAGCTCTGGCTCTAGTTTCTGGGGTCTCGAAATTCCGACAGTACGTACTCGGTAAGCCATTCACACTGTTGACTGACCATAAGCCGCTTGTGGGACTTTTTCATCCAGATCGGGCTGTACCAGTGATGGCCGTCGCCCGAATCCAGCGATGGGCCCCGCTGCTGAGTGCATACGACTACGTCATCATCACACACCAACCGGGAAAGGACAACGTTCCAGCAGATGCCCTCAGCCGACTCCCGATGTCCGCAACGTCTCAGCCAGAGACCCTGGAAGAAACCGGGAATGGCGAGTATGTGTTGCTTACGGAAAACCTCAATGACGGTGTTATGTCCGTGAAACAACTGGTCGCTCACACCTCGCACGATGACGACTTAGCAAATGTGCAAAAATGGGTGCGGGAAGGATGGCCAAGAAACTTGAGGCCCAAGGACCTGCATTTGTGACCGTGCTTCAACCGGAAGGCTGAGATAACATGGAGTCATGGGCTTCTATACTGGGGCCATCACATAATCGTGTCTAACAGCACAAGAGCAGGAATGTTATGCCAACTGCATCATACCCATCAAGGTATTTGCTAAATGAAGTGGCTAGGCTGTTCCCTGCTTTGGTATCCTGGGACTGATAACGAGATTGAGAACATGGTTGTGTCCCAGATGTGTACAAGCAGCGCCTATGCCCCCCAAGAAAACCCCGGTAGCATGGCCAGAAATGGGCGAGCATTCATCCAGGCTGCATATTGACTTTGCGGGGCCGATCGATGGGCACATGCTACTGATCGTTATGGATTCACGTAGTAAATGGATCGAAGCAGTACCCCTGAAAAGCACCATAGCTCACGCCACCACAGAAGCCCTGCGCACCTTGTTTGACATGTTCGGATTGCCTTGGACGCTGGTTTCTGATAATGGCCTGCAATTTACAAGTGCTGAATTTCGGGAGTTTATGAAGCTGAACAACATGACACATCTCCAGACAGCACCGTATCATCCGCAGTCCGACGGGCTCGCGGAATGCGCCGTGTGAACTTTTGAAGAGTTTTGAAGAAGAATGTCCATGGATCTTTGAAAACACGCTTGGCAAGGATTCTGCACAGGTACCGAAGGATGCCATAGGCGGGGGCAGTACCCCAGCGAAACTCCTTATGGGCTACGAGCTCTGTTCCAGACTGAACAACGCACTAGCACCACCTGGGCCTCTTGCCCCACTGTCTCCAGTTGACCGCCATGTTCCTGGTGTGTTGCAGCCGGGAGAACCTGTCTGGGTAAAGAACTTTGGGCAAGGCGGGCCATGGATCCTAGCCCGAATCACGTCGTCAGACGGCACTCGCATGGTGAAAGCCGATGGTTCAGAGGGGGAGAACATTCATCGACACAGCGACCAGATCCAGCCATGAGTGAGGGAGCATGACCTGGATGATGGAGCCTGAGCCCCTGAGGGCCAACAAGGAACTGCCAGTCCCCCAAGTAGTTGGGACACCAGGGCAGGGGCCAGGAATACACGAGGCTGCCCCGAGCACCCCGGTGCCAGCGCTGCGCCGGTCGGGCTGGACACGAAAACCCCCAGACCGCTATGTACCGTAGGGTGAACGAGATGCTACATCGTAATGATGTCACGCCAGCTTACGGCAACAGTTATCGCCGCTGTTCTTCCTCCTCACACTCCTTCTCTAACTGTCTCGCACAATGCCTATATTAAAACGTATTGACACGTGTATTTATATTTATCGGGCGACCAGGTTTCACCGCCTAACAAATCTTATCGCACAGCGCGGGACGCGCTTGCATGTATCCGAAGTTTCTGGAAAGTTATCGATGCTTCTATCCGCAGTCTGTTGTTGCCGAACCTTGTGTTATCTGATTTATTCGCCTGACGCGAAAGATGTAGAACTTTATGGAAGGCACGCGGGTCCCAACGATTAGTCTGGAACATTCGACGATTGTGTATAAAAGCCGACGCGCTTGAACCGCTGATCAGATTTTTCGACGATCGCCGACCGTGTTCGCCGCTATCGTTGTGCTATAAGTGTAGCCTGTTTTGTGGGCACAGGTTCGCCCAATAAAAGTTAGTTTTGTCTTTCACAGTATTGCTACTGTGTTCTTCACGTCACCACCATGTGACATCTGGTGGAGGTGCTTTTCGTTCATGTACCGGACGCCCCCGACAAGCCGTGATCCAAGCCCGGAACGCAAAGACAACACCAACGCAGTCCCGGACCATCGAGCAAGCCGCCGTCTTCAACAACTGCCCCCGGAGCACAGACTTTTGCCCGAGACGACCAGAAAGATTGCCACCAAGTCCACCCCAATGGCAGCCCCAGCATCTCCCGTCGTGCTGCAGCAGCCCAGGGAGCCCCCCACGTTCCGCGGTTCAACATTCGAGGACCCGGAAACCTGGCTCGAGACGTACGAGAGGGTCGCTGCATTTAACAGCTGGAACAGCGACGACAAACTGCGACATGTCTTCTTCGCATTCGAAGACGCTGCCACGACGTGGTTCGAGAACAGAGAAGCCACGTTAACGACCTGGGACCTTTTCCGAAGCGGCTTCCTGAAGACATTCACAAGCGTCGTACGACGAGAACGAGCCCAAGCACTACTGGAAACCCGAGTGCAGCTGCCCAACGAGACCACCACGATTTTTACAGAAGAAATGCGCCGCCTATTCCGCCACGCCGACCCGGAAATGTCCGAGGAAAAGAAAGTCCGGCTACTAATGCGTGGTGTTAAGGAGGAACTTTTCGCCGGTATGGTACGAAACCCACCGAAGACTGTCGACGAGTTTCTTCACGAGGCCACTAGCATCGAGAAGACACTCGAGATGCGAAACCGGCAATTCGACCGCCGCACCAACGCTACAAACTATGCCGGAGTTCAATCACTGGCCTCCGAAGACCTGCGCGAGGCTATCAGGGCAGTCGTATGAGAGGAGCTTCAGAAGATCTTCCCTTCGTCGCAGCCTCAAGTGGCCTCGATCGCTGACATCGTCAAAGATGAGGTTCAGCGGTCGCTTGGAGTTCCGGAGGTGCAACCTCAATTACCGCAACCCCAACCCGAAGCGATGACCTACGCCGCCGTCGTACGCCGTCAAGGCCCTCCTCAGCGACCGCGCCAGGGCCCTGTAACGCCGCAATTCCGTCGACCACCGCCGCCGCCGCCGACAGCACGCCCACTCGTCGCCCAGCGGGTGACGGGTGGGCGCGCTGTCGGCGCACTATACTTTCGAGATTGCTGATATTACCCTGCTTATCTTTCAGTGCATACATGCATCCATCTTGGTTTATCGTATGCTAAGTTTCCTTCTCACTCATTTCAGGCTATATCCACTTTTTACGGCTTCCTCAGTCTTTCTCACATTATAATTTCGAATAACCCTTATTTTCACCTTGTTGATTAGTTTTGATAGTTCCACCAATTCTATCTTATCTCTTCAGTTGGACACTTTCATTTTTTGTCGCTTATTTATTAGGTCCTTTGTTACTTGGGAGAGCTTGCCTACTGGTTGCCTTGGTGCCTTGCCTCTCACTTCAATAGCTGCCTCTGAAGCTAGCCTAGTTACGGTTTCATTCATTACCTCTATGTCATCTTCATCTCTTTGTTCTAAGGCTGCATATTTGTTTGCAAATACCAGCCTAAATTTGTCTATGTGTGCCCTTACTACATCTAGTTTTGGCCTGTCTCTTCTTGACCACTTTTAGCCTTTCTCTATTCAAATTGAGCTGAATTCTAGCCCTCACTAAGCTATGATCACAGCACTTTACCCTACTTAACACTTCTACATCCTGAACTATGCTGGGATGGCAGAAAGTATGAAATCAATTTAATTTCTTATTTCATCATTAGGGCTTTTCCAGGTCCACTTCTTGTTGCTACGCTTCTTGAAAAAGGTGTTCATTATCTGCGGCTTATTCCCTCTTAGCGAATTCTGCCAGCATCTCTCCTCTAGCATTCCTAGAATCGACGATGTGGTTGCCAATTGCTTGTTCACTAGCCTGCTTTTTCCCCACTTCTGCATTGAAGTCGCCCATCACTACAATATACAGAGTTTGCACTTTTCTCATCACTAATTCAACACCTCCATAAAACTGATCTACTTCATCATCATGGTGAGTGGATGTTGGAGCGTAAGCTTGTACTACCTTGAATCTATACCTCTTATTAAGTTTGATTACGACTGTAGCTACCCTCTCATTATTGCTGTAGAATTCGTCAATGTTGCCCGCTATGTCCTTATGGATTAGGAATCCTACCCCGTATTGCTTCTTATCTAGGAGACCTCTATAGCAGAGGACATGTCTCTTATTCAGCAATGTTTAAGCCTCTCCAGTTCTTCTAATCTCACTAAGGCCGATGATATACCAAACGTCTTATAGTTCCTCAAAGAGTCTTGCTAATCTAACCTCACTGACAGAGTTTGGGTGTTAGAGGTCGACAGGGTCAGTTTCCATTGGCGGCCTGTCAGGACTCAGAGGTTCTTAGCACCCTGTGCTGTGTTACAGGTCTGACCGCTGCCTTGGTCAGGTGCTCCACAGCTGTTGTGGACTGAGGGCCATGGGTTAATTGTAGGAATCATGAGGGAGGTAGTATCCGAATACTGAACCAGGGAAGCCAATTCCTGTTCTGGTGAGGGGATGTCTTTGTTGAAGCTTAGAGGGCCTTCCTAATTTGGTTGCACCTGCATTAGTATAGCCCCACTTGCTCTCAGCATATTTTGCCGGTGTCAAGCGCCACTCCAAGCCTGGAAATGTAGTGCAATGGAGGAAGTGAAAGTCGAGCTTATCATCCTCAAAAAAAAAAAAAAAAATCGTACGAGGATTTGAACTTCTGACTATGGCAACCAAGCATACGACATAGGTCAGTCAGATAATACCATGGGCGGCGAGGCTACCTTATCGCGGAGAAGTCCAGTCCAGAGGGCCTTTCATGCCTAAGAGAGCCCTTGATTTATCTGCCATAGGCAGGTTTAGGTTTAGATCCATAGGTTGCATAATATAGCGTCAATTCTCAGTGGTCCAAACATCGAGGTTCCGGAATCTCAAGCACGCATGCAGCCATGAACGCACCTAGGTACGTTATATATTTTCTGCCAATTTAAACAGCACTTAAGACGTGGGTGAAAAAAAGGAAGAAAAATGAAAAGGCTTCAGCGCTTACCAAAAAGCCCCGAGCCACATATACGCGGAGATGCACCCGTCCGCTTACTGTCATGTCTGCCTGCTGCTGGCCGTCGTTTGCATATAGAGTCAAACCCACTTATAACGATACCAGTTTTAACAATATATCGGTCATAACAATGAGAAGCTGCTGCACCGTCAACTTTTGTATGTTTTGCATGGTGAAATAACCCGCGTACTACAATGCCCCGATGCCGCATTATCGGTCATAACAATGAAGTCTGGCTGCTCAGTGTCCGAGCCGAAAGGTAGTGAAATGCTTGAAAAGAAAAAAAGAAAACGAGAAATTTGAGCCGCTGCAAAGTGGCCCGCTGCTCGAACGACCACCGCATGCTCATTTTCCAGCCTTCTCTACGTGCCTCTCTCCTGTAGCCCTTCTACCTCTCCGTACACGAATGGACCGAGCCACCTGCGCTGCTCGCATCTTGCTCGCTGGCTTTTCATTCAACGCAGTTCTGCAAACAGCGTAGTCACCCGTGTTTGCCTTTGTTGGTTGCGTCGAAATCGTTCCTGGCCACGTGGTTTCTCAGCTTCTTTTGACTCACCGCTCAAACGGAAGATGACTGACTTGCCCGCTGATAAATGGCAATGCACGACTTTACCGGTAAAAAAAAAAAAAACGCACGGCTATAGATTTGGAAACTAAGTGCTTCTAACCGATGAGGCGATCGTCGTGAACATGCTTGCATCGGATAGTGACAGCTAGGACGGCAGTGATGACGTGGTAGGGCAGGCTGCCTCAACGGTGTCCTCACAGGAGGCCCCAGCAGATGGTTTAGTCCCCTCCGGGACTTCGTTTTCGTGAAGAACCTTCCACTGCACAACGTGGAGCACCTGGATACTTTGGAGAAGGATGTTGGCAGGGCTGACAGACATAGGGTTTTCTCGTGCAATGCAGTGCAACATATGTGGCGGGACGCTTGTGGCGATCTCACCTCAGCATTTCTTCTGGATTTCTCAAGCTGACAGACTGCTGCGGCAAGCTCCTCGGATATATTAAAAGGCCCCTTTTGCGACCACCAAAGCGCTGCCTCGCCGGTGCTCGTATATCGCTTGCCACCCGTGACCCCTCTTTGCAGTTATAGCAGTGCCATTCTTTAATGCCGACAGCCGTGGCCTGTTACACGTGATTGGAGCGCCCAGGAAGCAGTTAAACGAGTGAGCACAATCAGCAGCCGGATGGAGGAAGGTGGTGGGGGAGGGGAACTAGCCTCCCCACCATTGTAGTTTGCTAAGATCAGCTCTGCCATCTATTTTGATTTTTTCGTGCAACCCGGTTTTTACAATTATCGGTTATAACAACGGAATTTTCGTGGCATTTGAATATTGTTATAAGTGGGCTCAACTGTATGCTGACACTTTTGCTCCTGAGTAAATACTAAGAGTGGCAGAACAATATGGTTCTGAGCCGCGCCTAAAGCAGACGACCTTGACAGCACCTAGGTGTCTTCGACCTTTCTACACGTTTGGACATTGCTTATACCAGAGCTAACGAGAAGAAATGGGGGAACCGACCCCTTAGCTTACTGGAGCATTTCAGACCCATACACTAGGAAGCCAGGAATACTATGCCTCATTTAAGCTACCCCAATGTCGTCTGCGATGAGTCAGACGTAGTATGTACACTTTGCACAAGGATGCAATTGACAATCCTGTTTCCTCCGCACTTGCAATACAATTCCTGGGAACACAAACAGAAATACGCAAGAGCAAGTAAGTGCAAATGTAGACGAAAGGAATGGATGCAAATACGACCATTCTAACGTGATGACAATCTGTGTGTTAACTTTACAAGTGGTGTCACTACGTGCTTTCACCTTGTTCTTTGCGTGAATACTGCAAGGCCTTCTCGTCACTTTTCTCTGTTCCACTGTGCAAAAATTTTGCATCATCAAAAAAAGCCAGTTTCTGCAGCGCGCCTTGTAAGTTGCCACAGATAAATTATTGTGTTTGTAGTGTTAGGAGTATACAGTACTAACATCTACTTGCACATTTGATTCTGCAAATACATTTGCAAGATCTGTATAAGCAAATTTCGATGTATGTAAACTTACAAAGAGAAAATCTCATCCATTTTTTTTTACATCACCGTGACATGTACAGATGTTAGGAATTTGTATGCGTTATATTTTCTAGTGTCGCCACTAGAAATTATGCATAAGGTATGTCAGTAGTGTATGTCTAAGCCCTTTTCGTTAATCTTCCGCCGTCGACAGGTTTTGCTGATCACCATAGGTTGCATAATATAGCGTCAATTCTCAATGGTCCTAATGTCGAGGTTCCGGAATCTCACACACGCATGCGGCCATGAACGCTCCTAGGTACACTATATATTTTCTGCAAATTTGAAACAGCCCTTAAAACGTGTGTGAAAAGAAAAAAGGAAGAAATCGGCAATTACATGCTGTTTATCATTGAAGACTTTGCTTGATTCGTCGTCATAATGTAATAAATCCCGTAAGCGCCACACTTCCTTTTTAACAATTTTTACGAAGTGCGGCCCTTACACGGGACCAAACTCTTGGTCAGAATGGTGCCAGTGCAACCGGCAACTTGTGCACACCCAGTGTGTACCTGCAGTGCACACGAGAGAGGGAGACAATTGTTCCAGTGCTGGAGCTCAATCTCAACTGATCTTTTTTTATATATATTTTTGGTCCCCAGCGCCAGCTAAGCTCCCACGCCACTCCCACATCACTTGACCTCGTCTTCTTTCCAAGAGCGATCACGTCCACGCCGCTGGCGCTACACAGCTCCCCCTCTAGAGAGCAGCATGCTCTGCAAACGATATCAGCAGCTCCATGAAACTCGGCAGACTGAAGTAGCATAAGCACTGACCAGAAACGAGATATTCGGGGCTGAATTGAGGGATGCGACTGTGGGAGTCGCCTCGCAGTAGGCTGGCTTCAGCCAGTCAAGTGCGATGGTGTCAGTTTAGCCACGAATGTCCACGATGTATGTGGACTCTCGCCTCTTCAGTATGGAAAAGGGTTCGAGGTAATGTGGGTGGAGAGCAGGTCAAAGACGTGGATTGCATTGGCAAGGCCAGTTGAAATGGAAGGCGTACGTGCTGGAACAGGACGCATCAGTGTCGCTGGGACTACATATTGTTGCATTCAAGGTCGATACGCAGCTCTCGCCACATAGTAGTGGCATGCGGAAGTGTATGCAGCGCATGGAAATTCGCCGATGTGCGGGCACGGCAGTGTGGCACCGAACACAATTGCTTCTCCCCTGAAATGCTTTTGTTTTTCCATGTTTTGTGCTAAGTTGGGGGTGCGGCCCTTATACGAGTCTATATGGTACGCCTTTACAAGTCCCTGCACTAACAGAACATAACGGCCGCAAAAACAAAGATAATTTATCATTCTGTTAAATATACTCTACCCCGACGAAGTCATGCTAAGTGCTTTCGAACTGTGCAACAAACAAAAGAGCAGGAGTTTATTTTATTTATTATTTATTTTATTTATTTATATATACTACAATCCCTGGTCGGGATTTTAGTAGGGTGGCAAATGAACGATACATGATCTGATGAAATAATATTCGCGGACAAGAGAGACAGAGAAAAAGAAAAAAAAAAAGAAAAAAATGTATACAATGCAATCTATATACTCATAGATATACACACATATACACAATATATCCGATACGACATATCCATAAACACGTACTACGCACACACATACATACAGTATACACGCCCTCGGTTCACCTAGAGCAATACATTTACAATGCAGGTTAGCGAAGCACAAAAGCAAAATATATATAAAGAACGAGATTTATATGCACAAGCTTGAGAGAAACTAAGCCAAGGAGGGCTGTAACACTTAGTCATTTCTCAATAAATTCTAATCACGAACCGTTCTTGAGAAAAATGAATATTCAAAACAATTATTATGTGTTTGGTATGGTGTTATTGTTCGATCATGCCGTTGTCTGGTTATAACCAGACAACCAGGTGTTATACCCTGAGAAAAATCGAATAACTGTAGATGCATCAGCCATAACATGTCCCGCTAGTATTTGATATAGAAATTTTAAACCTGGATGATGGTTTCTCATGGCTAGAGGTTTTAAATTAGCTCTGGTTAACAAGTCTGTTACAGATGTGCAGTCATAACGATTGTATATAAAGCGAACTGCTCTTTTCTGAATCATTTCCAGCTTTTCAATATTTATTTTTGTGAATGGATCCCAGATAACAAAGGTGCAATCTAACCTAGGCAGAATGAACAAGAAGAAAGGGGGTTAACCAAGGGGCCCAATTTTTATTAGTCATATCATGAGAAGCTAACAAACACTGACACCAAAGACAACATAGGGGAAATTACTTTGTGCTTAATAAATGAAATAAAGAAATGATAAATTAATGGAAATTAAAGTTGACGAAAAAACAACTTACCGCAGGTGGGAACCGTACCCACAACCTTCGCATTTTGCGTGCGATTCTCTACCAATTGAGCTACCACGGCACTGCGATGCACGAAATGCAAAGGTTGTGGGTTCGGTTCCCATCTGCGGCAAGTTGTTTTTTCATCCACTTTAATTTCCATTAGTTTATCATTTCTTTATTTCATTTATTAGGCACAAAGTAATTTCCCTTATGTTGTCTTTGGTGTCAGTGTGTGTTGGCTTCTCATGATATGACTAATAAAAATTGAGCCCCTCGGTTAACCCTCTTTCTTCTCGTTTATTACATAACGAGGGTCTCAAATCCGGCAACATTGATGCCTTCAGGTAGCATATGTGGGTTTATTGACCAGGTGCCTTCACCCAAAAAGATCACGTTCTTGTGACGCCTGCGGCAAGAAGGACGTTCCACGTCCGCCACCAAGGTCTGTGAGTGGTGGCACTGGCTAACACTGCCAAGGTTAGTTCTAGTAGTAACACAAGAAACTGGATGAGGAAACCCCGCCGCGGTAGCTCAATTGGTAGAGCATCGCACGCGAAATGTGAAGGTTGTGGGTTCGGTTCCCATCTGCGGCAAGTTGTTTTTTCATCCACTTTAATTTCCATTAGTTTATCATTTCTTTATTTCATTTATTAAGCACAAAGTAATTTCCCGTATGTTGTCTTTGGTGTCAGTGTTTGTTGGCTTCTCATGACTAGGCAGAATGAAATATTTGTACGCAAGAAGACGGACTTTTGGAGTGGACAGTTTCAGAGCCCTGCAAAGGAAAAGTTGTTTGTGTTGTGTGTTTGCTGTGACTTGATCGATGTGTATAATTCATCTAAGACCACTTGTTATGAGGAGACCTAAGTACTTGTACTCTGTAACTTCGGTAAGAAAATTGTTGTTGATGCCGTATTGATAAGTGAGGGGTAGTTTTGTGTGAGTAATTGTCATTGCTACTGTTTTTTCAAGATTGAGGGACATTTGTCAATTTTCACACCATGACACAACCTTTTGAAACGCTTGATTTAGGAGTAGCTGGTCATATGTTCTTTTAATCTCAGAGTACAAAACACAGTCATCTGCATATAGTTTAATTTTAACTGGGATGTTGTCAACAATGCCGTTTATAAAGATGACAAAAAAGAGGGGTCCCAGCACCGAGCCCTGAGGGACACCAGATGACACTGAAACTTTACCTGAGCAATGCTGGTTAAAACATACAAATTGTTGGCGGTCAGTAATGTAAGATGAAATCCAGGATATTAGCTTAGAGTTTTGTAGTACCAAGTTTAATTTATAAAGCAGTTTATTGTGAGAAACAGTATCAAACGCTTTATGAAAGTCTAAAAAAATTGTGTCAGTTTGATTTCCATTATTTATAGAAACCGCGAAATCATGTAGAGTTTCTATTAATTGAGTTTGTGTAGAAAAGCCCCTGCGAAACACATGTTGTTCTTTCGTGAAGAAGTTTTCCTCCTTTCGAAATACTGAAATGTGCTTATGTGTTATGTGCTCCATCAATTTGCAAGTGGTTGAGATTAATGATATGGGATGGGAATATTTTACACAGCAGCTACTTAATATTTGCTTTTCTAACACATTCAATGTTAAGATCACACCACAAAAATTTAAGTAATGCATATGCCTTGTTCAATTGCTTGGATGCAGTGAAATGTCATTACCGTGTAGAAAGCCTTTAAAATTGCTTGCATGGTACATTGTGCCATTATTTAATCAATTCATGAAATGAATGAACTTCTTGGGTTTAACTTACCAGACTTCGATCCGTTTGGCACACTGCAGCAGGGGTAACCAGATTAATTGTGACCCCCTGGGGATTCTTTAACATGCACCCGATGCACGGTACACGGGTGTTTTTGCATTACAACCCCATCAGAATGCGGCCACTGCAATTGAGCCCGATAACTCGAGCTCAGCAGTGCAAGGTCACAGCCGCTAGATTACTGCTGCAGCGAGTCAGCACCAATGTTTCTGAGCGAGACAAGCATAAAGGTAAAAATGATTATTTCCATGTATATGCATCTATAAAAAGAAAAAAAGAAAGCCGCTCAGCTTGACAGGAAGGTTATTAATGTGCTTCATAATGAAATGAAACAAACAGCACTTGTTTTTGTTTCATACGTTTTAAAGTAGGGTAGCTTCTGTTGCATTCAATTAGTGCATGCCTTAACTCGATGTTGCGGAAAATCTTGTTGCTGATGAGTGAAACACACTTCATATGGACCTTATGTCCACATTTTGATCAATGCTGTAAATGAGAGGCACAGCGGACGCTCGCCTTTCTTGATGTTCTTGCTGTGATAATGGTATTCTGCCTTGGAAAGTTTTGGCAAAATGGCACTGGCGTCTGCACACTGCTGCATCTGAAGCAATTCACGTGCCACTGCTCAAAATACACTGCAAGCGGGATGAGCAACAAGACTGAGACCACGTAAAAAAATGGTGACAAAGTGCCACTGCAACCGCTGAGGTGAACTATTCCACCAAGGGGGTGCTTTTAGCAACGTGCAGCAGCACCTTGTTGTGGTCCTTAGCATCTCCCCAAGTTCACTTGTTAAAGAGCCCCTCACTAGGTCACATAGTAAATTTTGGTTATATGCTGGAAGTTGTTACGTGCCCTCTAAGGAGCGTTCTACTGCAAGAATTTTTCAAATTGGTTCATTAATAGCTGAGATAGAAATATTTTAGTGCTGCGAACTCATGATTTCAGGAGGGGAGTGTCACCGCAAACATAACGCTCTCTCTACTTGCACCCGTCTAGCCTCCGCCAGCGAAATTCCTTCCCTGCATTCTCCCATACCCGAGCTGGAGGATCGCATGATGCATATGTCACGAGCCCCACCTCCATTTTTTTTTTCCTCGCTTTTTTTGCTCTGTGGTGCACTTCCGCTGGCAGTCTCTTGTGTGAGCTATTGTGTTTGTTTTGTTTTGTGCAGCGCACAATTTTGTGCACTGTGCATGAGAACACCTGACTACCAGTATAAGCCAGTGTTACACAAAGACTGATGCACATAGATGCAAGCGGATCAGAGCATAATCTCAAGCTGGGACATGGTAGAGAACGACATAGTTTTACTCTCTGCGTGCGCTACTGCACGAGATGGGAACAAGCAGACCAAACGGAAGTACATCTTTCTTGCAACGGCACAAAGTAAAACAAAGACATGCAGACATGCAGTTTGTATGTCTTATTATTTCTCTAAACATTAATTCGTCTATCTTAAGCAATAGATCAAACAAATAACTGCTGTTGCCTCGAATAATTCCCAAAATCACGTGCCACTATTAGCGACATTATAGCACTGCCATGCATGTAGGCACACCTGTGCGATATACGTCGACTCACCAGCTGGGAGCATGGAAATCATGAAAAAATGGCACTTGGTTTGAAATTTAAGCTCTTTCTGCGGTGCACAGGGATGAAGTACTATGCAGACTAGCGTGCAGTGCATGCACTGTGCTTATCGGCTCAAAATGGTCAGACCTGGTGAGGGGCCTTTTAACCTCCGAATTTCTATGGCCACATGTTCATCTTCCAAGTCTTTTCTCCAACACATTTTGCTCATTTACTAATTAGCTTTATAGTCTACGTCTAATCATAGGTGTCTCAAAATGTGTGAGGCATTATTTAAACATTAATATGTTTATTAGTAATTCCAATCATAAACATCATCTTGGTGTACACAGTTTCCCACACAGTGCTTGAAAGAGATATGCACTTATGCCAGTGCAACATTCCCCTATTTGAGACAGTAAAAGCAACCTATTGGCATACTTGTGGAAAATAAAGAACACACCATTATGCATCATTATGCAACAACAGTTCATTAAAATTACAAACCACTGTAATGGGCATGTATCACTAAACTTTGACAAAATAAATAACTGCTAAGAGTGCATGTAATTGTTCACAAGGATGCTTACTGCCTGAGTGATTCCTTTCTTGGTTTCCTCGCTGATGGCACTGTCAAGCACAAAAGAATCTCCAAAGGTTTCTGCCTGAAAAAAAAAAAAAACTTTCCTCAAATAAGATGTCAGTAAACAACATAAAGATACATTCATGGTGGATTGGAAGTGCAAATGCACAGAATGAAGAAGAATGAGACACAACGAGCGTAGACTGGAACTAAATTTTATTCACACATGGAATAAATGAGAAAAACATGGATGAACAAAAAAAAGGGGGAAATTACACTGATCCCCGTTTCTTTTTTGTTTCCTCCTCTCCATGTTTTCCGCATGTATTTATTCTGTGTATGAATAAAATTTAGTTCCAGTCTGCGCTCGTTGTGTCTCATTCTTCTTCGTTGTGTGTGCTGCTTCCAATCAATTATGAATCTTGAAAGGGAAAACTGCTATAGCTATAGCTGCCCAGGCATGGCAGATTGCCCCCCGTCGCCTTTCTGAGTAGCAGGCAAGACATAAGTCTCTTTATGACAACCGTCATTGTGATGTCCAGTTCTTTGCCGGTGACCTTGTCCTCCTTTGGACTCCTTCACGGCGTGTGGGCCTATAGAAAATACTGCTCTCCCAATACTCTGGCCCTTACCGCATTGTCTGAAAGCTCAGTGATGTGATTTATGAAGTAGCCCCAGCCAATGCTTCCCTGTCGTCCACGTCAACTGATATCATCCGCGTGGGTCGTCTCAAGCCATATCATGCGGTTGCCATCTAGAAAGCGCTGGGCTGGCGCTTTCGCCACCGGGGGTTATGTCATAGTGCCACGAGAGGGACAGTGACGACGATCACCAACAAGACGAAAGAGACGACGTAGTGGGGCTAACCTAACGTTCAGCCATACTGGTTGTACCGGCCTATCATCTGCGGAGTAAACACGGTCCCATTTAACCTTATATCTCTGCCCGTTTCCATATCTCTTATACCACTCAACAAGATGCTGCATTCTTCAGGTATGAACCATTACAACGCGCCACTTAAGGCTTTTGCCTTAAGTGGGAGGCAGTGTGTAGGGGTAGCTGCCGCACCCACAATTTAGGCCGGCCAGCCATGTTACAAGCAACAGAACACGGTACACAGCCATGGTCCACAAATAGAACATGCCCTAGCATGTTCTGTTCTCGCACTACATGCTCGTGAGCCGTCTTCTTCACCGGCTCTGGAGGCAATAGTCACGCTGTTACAGGTCCCCCCTCCTAGTGCAAAGCATGACTGAAATATAGGCAAAAGGTGCGCATTGTTTTATACTTTGCAACTCGGCAAGCTGAGTTGAGGCATATTGGCCTGTTTTTGGCACGTGCGAGAGTTCAGGCAGTTGAGGGGAACAACGGAGAAGATGGTGTCGTCAAACGGCTTGCAGCGGTGGCAGTGGCGTTGGTAGTGGCAGTCATGGTAGTGTTGAGTTCCACAATCCGAGAGATATGTACCAGGCAGCACTGCCAGTGTAGGTTGTGAGCAAGTGATGCTGTAGTGCGAAAGCACGACCTGCTGTTGGTTGTCGTGGAAGCCCGGGCCTGTAGAAGTCGGAGCTCTGAAAGAAGACTACCTGGCAGCTCCCGACTTGCATGGAGATAGTGAAAGTGTTGGTCACTTGCATTGTTGACGTAGAAGTGGTTCTCAAGCTGAAGAAACTAGATGGCACAGCTGCTACTGTAAAACAGTGGTAGGCTATGCGTCCACGGAAGGTGTGAGCACAGAACATCGGAAGGCTTGCCTGCAGCTGCTTGCGGTGAAATCTCAAATGCCGATAGCATCAGGGATGCAGTGGTCACTGAAGGAATCACAAAGGTTGTGCTTGTGGCATCGCCCTGCCTGCGAGAGTGAAATTTGTGCCTAGTGAAGCTGATGGGAGAGCCTCTGTATCAGTGTTCAGTGAGGTGCCCCCGAATGAAAAGCGCACAGCCTGTAAAAACGTCCAAGGAATGAGAGCAACGAGCTGTGCAGTAGCCGAGAGCGCTCGCATTTGGCTGAGCGAATTCCTTGGAAAGAGCTGTCACACAGCTGCCTTTGAGCTGGGGAGTAGGCTTGCAGATCAAGTAGAGGCTTGATGCTAAGACCGGTGCAGCCGATGTGTAACGACAAGATGCAGAATAATGTGATGGTTCAGGTGGCGAGAGCTGTTGTGACCGAGTGCTCGAGGTGACGTAGTGAGCAAGGACGGCTGTCTGCAAGTCCCCGTAGAAGGCGGGGCCAGGGGGCGGCAGCCGAAGCCTGGAATTCAGCCGGAGCCTGGAACCTTGTTGAGACGGAAGTGGCTGCCCAGCTGGATGAACCAGATGTCCGGCATGTCGATGTAGAAATCCCGGACACCCTAGAACCACGGGGCATCTGCCAGATTGTGTGAGGCTGCGTCACTCACACCTTGGTAGAGTCGGTGCATTAATGCTGTCATGGTTGGGTTCACTCATTCGGGTCAACAATTTGTGGGAGGTGGCACAAGGACATAGTCGCCGTGGCCACGGTTTATTCAGGCCGGCCAGCGATGGTGTCACAGGATCTCGGGAGTGGCCGATACCGCGGCTGCTCAGGTAGAGTGCGCTAGCACGTTCTATTCTCGCACTACATGCTAGTGAGCCATTTTTTTCTTCACCGGCTCTGGAACCGATAGTTGTGCGGCTACATATATACAGTAGAACCTCGTTCATACATTTTGAAAAAAACCAGAAGAAAAAACGTACTTGGTGGGAAAACATACAATCCGAAGTAACCAAAAAATTTGATAGACTCAATTATTGTTGACATCTACGTACTGCAGAGCGTCACGGGTATTGTTACATCACGAGACTTCGATGCGCGTTGAGCTGGTGGTGCTCTGGCAGCAAGAGATGCATTTTGTTGTTTTCCTATTGCGCGGTGTTTTAAGAGGGCGACGGGAAACCGAAACGAAATCAAGCTATTGGGCGATGCTGGATGCCACCTTGCCCCGACTACCGCGGTGCGCGGTGCGCGTTCGGTTGGCTCTGGAAGAGAAATGTGATACCCACATTGCGCCGCCTGCAGCAGGGGATGGCGGCACATTTGGATAATCACCTACTAAAAGCGTGCAGTATGCTACCAATCACACTACGTGCCACGTACTGTGAAACAGATAGGTGAAGGTGCTTATCACAATAGGTTTGGCAGCGATAGTGTGAATTCGGTGTTTTATGGCCCAGGCAGAGATTTGCTGGTATTGGAATGAGAAACTGCATGCACTGTCATTTTCACGTGAGACAGGCAGCTATATACTGTTCTTGATCGTGCACGCCTCATGCCTTTCCTTGTTCACATGGGATCTAGTGGGCAGAAAACGTACAAGATCACAGTCTGCAGCAGGGAAGGGCGGCACATTTCGGTTATCGCCTATTAAAAGCATGTGCTATGCTTCCTATGGCACCAGGCGCTGTGAAACAGATAGGCGAAGATGTTTATCGCAATAGGATTGGTGGTGATAGCTGTGAATGCCATGTGCAATGACCCTGAAGATTTGCTGGTACCGAAATGAGAAACTGACTGTGCACCAGCGTTTTCACATGAGACAGGCGGGCAAGTATTGTGGTGAAGCTGCAGCAGTGGGCAGCTACATACAGTCGAACCCACTTATAACAATATTCAAGTGCCACGAAAATTTCATTGTTAGAACCAATAATTGTTATAACCGGGTTGCATGAAAAAAAAATATCACAATAGGGGATGGCGTAGCTGTTCTGAGAAAGCTATAATGGTGGGGAGGTCAGTTCTCCTCCCCACCACCTTCTGATTGTGTTGAGTCATTTAACTGTTTAACTCTGCTTCCTGCATGCTCTGATTGCATGATGTTAACAAGCCGTGGCTGTCGGTGTTCAAGAATGGCACTGCTAAACAACTGCAAAGAAGGGTCTTGTTGCAACTGGGTCGCAAGCCCCAAGGGTAGCGTTGGCCTGGCGGCCTGGGGCACAACTGGAAGCATCCAAAGGTCCTGGCAAAGCATGAGTCGACTGCTAACAGAACAACTTGTTTATTCTGGCATCACAAAAGAGTGACCGGTCAGGTCGACCGAAGTGGAGAGACGGGAGAGCACGCTACTCGACGGAAGAATTCGGAGCCTCTCTCTTGGCGTCCGGGGGCAGCTGCTTTTATACTCTCGGAGGTGAGGGCAAGAAGGAACGTCTCGGGATGAGGCCATGTGACGGCGGGGCACGGACATGCTGAGAGACAGGTTGAGACAAGAAGGTGACGCATCCGCCAGGCCGGCGCCGGTCAGACCTCCTCGCTTCACACTTGGAGAGCTCCTCTCCCCGGCTGCCGCGCTTTGACAAGCGTGGGCACCAACATGCACACACACACACACACGCACACTTGAAGACACGTGACATTGAAACATGCCTGGACGCGCTTGGTGGGGAGGCGTTGCGGCGGCGCTGAACGGGCCAAAATGTCCGCCGCTTTGAACGAAGCTCGGCGTCCATTGCATCCGCGCCGGCTATACCGCGCGTCGTAGGCGAAACGTAACAGTCTCGGGTGGCAAGTGACATACGAGCTCTGCCAAGGCATCGCTTTGGTGGCCTCAAGAGATGCCTTTTAAAAAATGCGGGAACGTTGCCGCGGCAGCATCTCAGCTTGAGAAATCCAGAAGAAATGCTGGAGCGAGATAACCACAAGCATCTCACCAAGCACTTCCCACTGGCTTGCACGAGAAAACCGCATGTTCGTCAGCCTTGCTTGCTTTACGCAAAGCTTGCAGACATCCTTCTCCCAGGTGTCCAGGTGCTCCACGTAGTGAAGCAGAATGTCCCTTGCGAAAACAAGCCCATGAGGGACTGAATCATCTACAGGACCTCCCTTGGGGACAATGCTGAGGCAGCCTGCCCCACCACATCAGCGCTGCTATCGTGGCCATCACAGTCACTATCCGATGCAAGCAAGTTTGCAACGATTGCCTCATCAGTTAGAAGCACTTAGTTTCCAAATCTATAGCAGTGTGCTTTTTTTTCACTGGCAACGTCGTGCACTGCTGATGATCAGCAGGCGGATCACCCATCTTCTGTTTTGGCGGCAAGTCAAATGAGGCTGAGAAACAACGTGGCCAGGAATGACTTCGATGCAACGAACAAAGTCAAGCATGAGTGATCTAAGCCATTAGCAAAATTGTGCAGAATGAGGGCCAGAGAATAAAGGACCAACTGTGAGGGCCGAGCGAGCAGTCTGGGAGCACTGCCGGCAGCGCTGTCAGCGCAGTTGGTGCAGTCAGTTTGTGCTTCGGAAGGTGGCGAGGCGCAGAGCTATGGGCACAGCGCATCTGTGTTCAGAGGGATGGAAGGGTGACAGGAGGGATGCGCATGAGGCTGGCGTGCATTTCGCATGCAGAGAAGTGTGCGGCAGCAGTTGGGGCGGTGGACGGTCATGCAGAGGCTCGCATTCCACTTTTCTTTTCTCTTTTCAAAGATTTCGCATTCCATTACCTTTCGGCAGACACCCAGCAGCCAAACTTCATCGTTACAACTGATAATGTGCCATGGGGACATTGCAGTAAGCGGGTTATTTCCCCATGATAAACATACAGAAGTTGACGGTGCAGCAGGTTTTCATTGTTATCACCGATGTATTGTTAAGGCTGATGTCGTTGTAAGTGGGTTTGACTGCATTGCTCTCGATCGCGTGCACCTTGTGCATTTTCTTGTTTACAGGTGGTCTAGTGGCCAGAAAACGTATTATACGATCACAGTTTGGCGATGTACTGACTGTTGGTGCCAAAAAATCGTGTCTTCCGGGAACATCTGAACCGGCAAAAATGAGCGTAACTCTATCGGGCAATTTTTTGTGTTCTTGGTGGCGAATGCTGGCACCAAGAAAACGCACGTAATGGGAACATATCAATGAGGCTCTATTGTATACAAATAGTAATGACTTCTTTGTAGTCTTCGGCACTGACTTAGTTTTTTCTTTGGTAGCCCCCTGTGACAACATATATATATATATATATATATATATATATATACACAGTCGAACACGGATATATCGAACTCGAAGGGGATCGCGAATTAATTCGATATATCCAAAATTCGATATAAAAAATACAGGCCCAGAGACTTTACCTGTGGCGGACGATGACCTACCGATCGGCGCATCCAAGAATGACAACTATTTCCGCACACACGACGCAACGTAATGCTTTATTTCGGTGAAAAAAAATCGCTTATGTTGGTCTGCTTCTTCGCCTTGCAAATGAAATTAAAGACGCCAACCTCGATCTTATCGAGGCTGTTCAGGTGTGAAAGCCCGGTTCCTTCCATGTCGCCGCAACAACGGCGAATCGAGCTGAACGCTGCCGCCACTTCAGCGGCGGAGTACGAGCGTGTAGCCGCGTCCTCGTCCGGACGATCTTTGTCGCCACTCGAGCTGTCAGCCTGGGTCCCTCCGACTGCAGCTACAATATCCTCGTCGGCGAGGCTCGCAACAGCCTGAACATTGCTGTCAACGTTCACATAATCGTCAGCAGACACTTCGGCTGGAACGGCAGCCGGGAAAAGGGATGACAACTCGCGAAACGCGTCGTCCATGCACTCGTTGTCGCCGTCTTCGCAGGTTTCAGGAAGTTTGGCTGTCACGAGGCCTGCCTTCCGGAAGCAGTTGGCCACAGTATCCTGCTTCACGTCTCTCCAGGCGCCCGTCATCATTTGAATGGCCCCCAGCAGGTCAACCTTAGGCTCGGTGCCCATGCGGAGGTTCACCAAAAGCCTATCAATGAGTTGCCTCCTGTAGCCGACTTTGAACGACTTAATGATGCCCTGGTCGAGCGGCTGCAACTTTGCTGTCGTGTTCGCCGGCAGAAACTTGAGCGCGATGTTTCCGAGCTTGCAAGTGGTGTGATGGGCCGAGCAGTTATCGACGAGGAGGCAAGCGTGACGCCCCGATTTGCCCAGTTCGGCGTCCCACGCTTGCAGCCATTCTGTGAACAGCTGACGCGTCATCCACGCCTTCTTATTGAAGGCGTAGCGAACGGGCAGCTGCTTACAGTTTTTGAAGCAGCGCGGTGCCCTTGCTTTGCCAATCACAAAGGGCTGGAGCTTTTGAGAGCCATCCATGTTAGCAGCGAGCAGAACGCTTACGCGGACTTTGCTCATCTTGCCCCCGTGACACGTGCTGCCCCGGACGTCGAGCGTCTTGCTGGGCAGCATCTGCCGAAACAACCCGGTCTCGTCGGCGTTGAAGATTTCCGCGGATGAAAACTTCGCGCAAATTTCCGGCCATTCCTTCGAAATCCACTGCTGGATGTCCTGGCTGATGACGGCTCCGCTTTCCCCAGAAATGGTTTTGCCAACTATCTTATGGCGGTTCTTAAACCTCTGCAGCCACCCTGTGTTGTCGGCGAAGTTGTCATCACCGAGTGCAGCGGCAAACCATTTGGCTTTAGCCATTAGCATTGGACCATCCACAGGAATGTTCTTAGCCCGCACCTCTAAAAACCACGCGTAGAGGGCCTTTTCAACTTTCTCGTGGGCAGGAGCACGCACACGACAAGCTCCCGACGTTCGTAACTCCGCCGCTTTCGACTTTATGTCCGCCTTGTTTTTTAACAAGGTGCTTAGAGTGCTCCGAGGAATCCCGAAGTCGTCTGCCACCGTCGCACTTTTCTCGCCCGCCTCAACACGCTGAATGGCTTTCAGCTTTGTCGCAAAGTCCAGGTTCTTGCGCTTCTTGATGCTGCTTGTGATTGCTGCGGCCATAGCTTCCGCGTCAGCTCACCACGCTCCGGTCACACGTGTCGCGAGACGCACGCAAAACAATAATGAACACAAAACACAAGAACGCGCACAAAACACGAATTCACGTGCGCAGCCACCGCCAACAAAGCGCTCGTGATGGCCACCTCCGAGGGCGACAGCGACGTACGAAAGGCACGAGGTGTGGTCGTGTGGTTGGCTAAGCAAAACTCATGAAAAAGCAACAAGAAAAAAAAAAGGCAAAAGGAGGAGGCCACCGCCGCCTTCGTTCCTGGCTACCTTTTCCGAGCCGATCACTATGGTTACGCAGGGGAAGGATGAGAGACATTGGGAGAGAGAAAAAGAAAAGCAGTTCCGCAAGCAGGGCGTTGCCGCAAGTCGGAGAGCGTGCGCAGCGGGAGTACCGTCCGAGCCTCCCTCCCTCTCGCTCTCACATTTCCCGAGCCTTTCGGGGGAGGCGCGGAGCACGCGGGTGCAGCGAGTGCCGAGATCGCGCGGCGTTCTATATATCCAATGGCGGGTAAAATTATCGTTCGATATAAACGTACGAATTTCTATACTTTTACACAGAATTTTTAAGGGGATAATTTACGAGTTCGATACAGACAATAATTCGATATATGTGGGTTCGATATATCCGTGTTCGACTGTATATATATATATATATATATATATATATATATATATATATATATATATATATATATATATATATATACACTGTAAGATAATTGGAAATGGACAGTGCAAGACTGTCAGTAACCCTTCAATGTGTGTTTACGCAGCATTATGAAGGGTGATGAAAAGGCCTTGTTGAACAAAAGGCCAATATTTCGATGAAGATTCAGTTCAATGCCAGTGCCATATGTACATGTGTGCCTCGCTTTGTCCCCTTTTCATGCACTGCAGGTTATTGGTGAGAAGCAAGCCAGTGATTACGATTACACAATGTTGTCTCTGCACTTTTTATTGTAAACTAAACTCCCTCTTTACAAAAGAAGGAAAGTCAATCTTTAGTAGTTTTATAATTTATATTTAAAGTATGTCTATTGATGAAACATATTTATACTCTGATATACTGCAGTTTGAATGCATTTATCTCTCACGCATGGACACCCGAATGGCTGCAGATGCTAGAGCTCTGCGGAGGCGCAGTCAAGTTGGTGGTTAGGCACCAGCTTATGGGGGCACCAGTATCCATACACATCAGACATTTTTACTACACTCCTAAAATATAGTGGCATACGATTTTTGAGGCCAAATCGAATGCGAATCAAATACGAATTGAATAGTGCCACAAGCGAATAAAACAAAATTGAATATTGAATAGTTTTTGAATAATGAACAGCCATTATCGAAGTTAATATAAAACAATGTTCGTGTCCTAGTATTTTTAAGGTTAACAAGTCTCAGTCGTTACATAGTACATTATCAGGCGTTGTATATTAAAAAGTCGCAATTTTGCCTGAAACGCGAAGCGCCGATTGTGATAGCAAATTAGCAGTTCGCTATACTAAGTAAGGATAGTAATTTTATCCATCGTATAAACTTGTAAACATTAACTTACTAACTGAATTTACAGAGAAGGTGTCACACCTGCACAGGTAAACAGGAACCAATCTCGCTTGAAGACCGCGGAAACTCACTGTCGAAATTCTGGAGTGAGGAATCGCAGCAGTAGCAGCGAGCTAATTGACCTTCGTGCATATCTTGCTTTAACGTGAACGAAACGTCGAGAGCTTAGTGCATACGAAGCTGCCGGCACTATGCGCTCTCTGCACACATTGCGGATCGCTTTCAAGATACAGCAGCCACCGGTCAAGAATGCACCCTCCCCCCCCTGACTCGCCTCCGTGCCTTGCACGCGACACGAGAGGGCACACTTGCGGCCTGAATGTGGCTCAATCACGAGATTGAGCCACATTCACTGGCTCACCCTCACACACTGAATACGGCATGCTGCGACAGTTTTATTGCCCTTGAACTTTATACGGAACGACACAGCGGTGGCAGAAATGCCCTTGGAGTGTCCATATAATTGCTATCATAATAAAAGCACAAATGGAGCATTAGGAGCAAACAAGTAGTTTTTTCACATACACAGGAATGTTCAGGGAGAGCATGAATGATTGTTGTATGGCCTGTAAAGTATGGCTACCTAAGAGACATAGCCTGCTCCACTATGCAATTTATTAAAGTGAAGCTTTCTTTGCCTCTTCCTTCGACTTTCCCACTGCTGCTGTCGCGCACACTGCCTTGGGGGCGTGTTCAGAGCGTGTTATGACAGGCGCGAGTCAGACAGGAAAGGCGACAGGGGAAACTCGTTTTCATTCCACCGCATCAAATGTGCTCAATGCCCTCTGAAGCTCCCTGGGGGTCGCCACTTTAGTTGCTTGACAGCTGTAATTATCCCTGACCCCCCCCAGAAGCATTGTAGAAACTGCAGCACTTCCCTTTCTACTAATGTGCGAGGCCAGAGGGAACACAGAAAGAACTGTAGAGAGGAGGAGAAGGAGAGGGAGGAGAAGAGGCCGTTCCCATACAAGAGAGGGGGGGGAGGTGACATGAGTAGGCAGGCAAACCCCACTACTATACGACAGCGGTTGCAGGGAAACGGCTGCCCCGGAGAGCTGCCCCGGAAAGGCGGTGGTCCCGGGTTCGAGTCCCGGACCAGGACGAATTTTTCTTCAACTATGAGGCTTTTCTTTCGAGGAACCCGTATGGGTTTCCTTTGTAGCAATTGCTACGAATGGGTGGATGTCTGATTTTCCCTTTATTCATTACTTCTCTTCACCTTGCGGGTTTCCGCAGAACTACTACGTCAAGCTCTATATGTGTTTTCATTTCATGACATATTGAGGCAAATAATTTGAGAGAGACATGTAGCAGAGTCAGAAATCATTGAACCTCTGATCTGCAGGTCAAGCACATCGGTTTTTATATGATTCGTCAAAGGCTCCAGTGTAACCGCTGGTGCTGCTTGGTTTCCAGTAAATAGTACTATACAATTAGCACCGCGCATACAATTAGATTACAAAACAATCGCAAACCATGACAATCAAAACAAGTGCGAACGACAGGTGATGCGAACAGACGAAATGAGCTCCAGCTAAAACCAGATATAAGTATGCATTCAGTGGGTCCACATGAAACCAGTTTCCCTTATGCACGTCACTGAAGGGGCTGTTTTGAATGGTCTCCGCCGTTAGTGGCTCGTGTCTTTCATTTGCCACTCCGTGTTCGCTCATTTATCTTTTGCTGTTGTGCTCGTTCGCTCCGTTACTCTGCCGCCACTCGCTGGTCATTAAGGGTTGCGCTGCGCTCTAAAAGGAACTGTTTGCCCCTATCATTGGACTATCCATATCTCCAAAATTTGCCTAGGACTTACCTCAGTTCTGTGACCGGTGGCCTTAACGAAACGCTCGAACTCAGCATTGCTGACCTCATGCACGTCGATGTAGAAGTCATCAACACGAACTGGCCTTGCAGGATTTTCACCATCAGCTACAAAGATGGGCTTGTCTGTCCCCATCACGAACTCACCGCCCCGCACAAACACCATCTGGTTGGTTCTCGGGTGCTCTGTGCTGCTCCAACCTGGACAGAAGTCCCAACATGGAAGTCGCTTTCAAAAGTGCCTCTTGTGCAAGTTTTATCACTGATAACACATTTGCAGCAATTCTCTGGGTATACAAAAGAGCACATCTAAACATTTTGCTAACCCACACCAGCTCCTGTTACAAGTCAGACAGCTACTATAAAAAGCCTCACAGCCTTTATTTATATATTCAATGAGTACTATGTCAAACATATGTGATTTTCAATAGGACTGGTATGACTACACTTCAGTCAAGGTAAGTCTTGTTTTGGAGGAAGAAACATAACAGACAAGAACACTGCAGAGCTATGCCTGGAGGCAAAAAACACTACACACATATATGTACTTCTTCTCTATACATATACACACACACATATATAATGTAACATATATGGAAACTGACCCTTGCAACGTACCCGAAACCTCTCGAGTGAGGCTAGCTTAGCAGGACTCTGAAGAACTATCAGACATTGTTTGGGATATGATCGGCTTTAGTGAGATTACAGCTGATGAGGCTTATAGATTGGTGAATAACGGACATGTCCTCTGCTACAGAGGTTTCCTAGATAAGAAGCAATACGGGGTAGGATTCCTAATCCATAACGACATAGCGGGCAACATTGACAAATTCTACAGCATTAATGAGAGGTTAGCTGTAGTTGTAATCAAACTTAACAAGAGGTATAGATTAAAGGTAGTACAAGCCTATGCTCCAACATCAAGTCACGATGATGGGGAAGTAGATCAGCTTTATGGAGATGTTGAATATGCGATGAGAAAAGAGCAAACACAGTACACTGCAGTAATGGGCGACTTCAATGCAAAAGTGGGGAAAAGCAGGCTGGTGAACGAGCAATTGGCAACTACGGCGTCGATTCTAGGAGCACTAGAGGAGAGATGCTGGTATAATTCGCAGAGAGGAATAAGCTTTGAATAATGAATACCTTTTTCAGGAAGCGTAGCAACAGAAAGTGGACCTGGAAAAGCCCTAATGGTGAACAAGAAATGAAATTGACTTCATACTTTCTGCTGATCCCAGCATAGTGCAGGATGTAGACGTGTTAGGCAGGGTAAAGTGCAGTGATCATAGGTTAAAGAGGGCTAAGATTCACCTGAATTTGAAGGGAGAAAGAGCCAAATTAGTCAAGAAGAAAGAGGTCAACCTAGAGGTAGTAAGGGTAAAAGCAGACAAATTCAGGCTGGTACTTGCAAACAAATATGCAGCCTTAGAACAGAGAGATGATGATGACATAGAGCTAATGAATGAAACCGTAACTACGCTAGCTTCAGAGGCCGCAAGTGAAGTGGGAGGCAAGACACCAAAGCAACCAGTAGGCAAGCTCTCCCAAGTAACAAAGGACCTAATAAAGAAATGACAAAGAATGAAAGTGTCCTTCTCAAGAGATAAGATAGAATAAGATAAGATAGGCCTCTCTATATAGCTTTCATAGATTACGAAGAGGCATTTGATTCAGTAGAGATACCAGCATTTGTAAAGGCATTGTGTAATCAAGGAGTACAGACTGCTTACGTAAATACCCTGGAAAATATCTACAGAGATTCCACAGCCACCTTGATTCTTCACAAGAAAAGTAGGAAGATACCTATAAAGAAAGGGGTGAGACAAAGAGACACAATCTCTCCAATGCTATTCGCTGCGTGCTTGGAAGAAGTATTCAAGCTATTGAACTGGGGAGGCTTAGGAGTAAGGATCGACGGCAAATATCTCGGCAACGTTCGGTTTGCCAATGACATTGTTCTACTCAGCAACAATGCAGATGAGTTACAAATGATTGAGGACCTTAACAGAGGGAGTGTGAGGGTGGGGTTGAAGATTAATATGCAGAAGAAAAAGATAATGATGAATTGGGCAATGGAACAAGAGCTCAGAATCGCCAGTCAGCCTCTAGAGTCTGTGAAGGAGTACATTTACCTGGGTCAATTAATCACAGGGAACTCTGATCATGAGAAGAAAATTCATAGAAGAATAAAAATGGGTTGGATAGCATATGTCAGACATTGTCAGCTCCTGACTGGAAGCTTAACATTATCATTGAAAAGGAAGGTGTACAATCAGTGCATTTTACCAGTGCTGACTTTTGGGGCAGAGACTTGGAGACTGACAAAGAAGCTTGAGAACAAGTTACAGAAACAGAGCACCTTGGATAGGAGAGCAAATAGGTATAGATGATATTCTAATTGACATGAAGAGGAAAAAACTGGAGCTGGGCAGGTCATGTAATACGCCGGTTAGATAACTGTTGGACCATTAGGGTAAGAGAATAGGCACCAAGAGAAGAGAAACGCAGTCGAGAACAGCAGAAGACTAGGTGGAGCGATGAAATTAAGAAATTCACGAGGCTAGTTGAAATCGGTTGGCGCAGGACAGGGGTAATTGGAGATTGCAGGGAGGGGCATTCGTCCTGCAGTGGACATAAAACAGGCGGATGATGATGATATATGTACACATAGATGTGCTCCTTCTGAACAAATGTTTCGTATTAACAGTGCTATAAACCTCAAGTCAATGATAGAACCTTGTTCTTTTCAAAGCTGAACATGTAGCCTCTACACTTCGTGTGACATACAGTGGTAAACTGTTGGTCTCCAGTGCACACTTACTCAAAATGCTGGCCTTATAAGATAGTCACTGTTAAGGAGCGTAGCCGAAATTTTTTCGCGCTGTCATGCACTACAGACCAAAACAACCTCCGGCACTGCAAATAATTCTGGATTTTGTCTAGAATGTCATTTTCACACTCAAAAAGACATAATTCAGCGCGAACATTGCGAACTCGGGCTTGATTACGTGACAGCGCCGATGCACTTAGAGTCACATAAGACAAGGAACGCTACCCAAGCACGAAGTTTCAAGGGCGTTTTGATGGCGAGCAGGCTTGTTGCGGCATCTCGCGGAGGCCGCGGAATCTACGGAGTGCGTGGATTTCAATTCTGAAACTTAATGGGTATAAAATTCCCCAACTTTTGGTTTAAAAGGTGCATTGACATCCACAAGGCCGTGCTTTAGATTTTAAATTCCATAACATTGGGGGTTTCAAGTTATAAACGTTTCATGCGAAATGTGCATCGAGTTTTCTAAAGTTGTCCATAATACCATGCGAAAGAAGCGAAATCAACGCACTATCACACAGGTTGACAGTGAACGCAGTGAGGTCCGATTAGACGAAGTGTTGTGGTGGTTTATTTGTGTCGTCATGTCACAGAAAAGAATATCAAAATTTTTTTCACGTGCACCAAAGCATCCCTGTCAAGACACTAAGCCAGCAGAGGTAACTACGTAGTTATTTTTTTTTAGTTTGACTTTTATTCGTGAGGACCCATTGAGCTTTAATTTTCTTGTTCTTGCTACCCGCGGGCTGCCAGAGCCAGCCAGAGCGCATACATTCTTTTCATGTTGCCCCGACTACCATGCGGGCACTTTGGTGTGCGTTCATTTTTGTCTGGCCGAGTAGATTTTCACCTGGCAGAGTTTTAGATGCTTTCCTCCAAGCAGATGAGAAAAAGAAACAATGGTCGCTCGCTGCCATCACTGTGGGGACTCGACAGATTGCAACGTACTCACTTGAGCGCAACCTCTCCAGAAAGCCTTGTCTCAGCAGTGTAGGATACCGAGCAGTATGCATATGATTCTCTGTGGACCAAACGTCTCTCATTTTCTTCGGCATTCCCTCGGTAATCACATTAGGTGCCCAAAGTAGTCATTTGATTGTGACCAACCTGCTTGCCTTCGGGTTTTTCATTTCGGTGCCCCTGCCCCACTAAAGAAAAAGAAAGACATTGTTGTGCGCAGCGAATTTTCGAGTGGTGAAAGTTCAATTTTGTTACTTTTTTTGCGGAAGGAGACGATCCGCGGGACGCTTCAGTTGCCGGATACTCTTAATATACTATTGCAATAGCAATTATATGGACACTTAAGCGAAGTTCCCGCTGTCGCCACCACCCTAATGTTCCATATGAGGTCCAGGGGCGATAACATCAAGATTGCACGCTGCATGCTGCATGAGCGAGTGAAAGCGTAGGTGGTGGCATAGGTGAGCCGACAATGGTGCATTAGTCATCCATGCAGAATGTAGAAAAGCGGGGAGGAAGTGCGCCGCCTTCCATTGTGCACGATACATCGGGGTGAGGGGCCTTAGGATTCTGTGAATCTGTGAACGCGCAACATGTTTATTCACCTTGTTTGACGCATTATATACTGTGACTTTTTCTTATCTATGTAAATTTATTGGAAACTTATATGCATATTTATATATCTTATTGCGAGGTTTTGTGCATACGTGCAGTGAACTTTGTTTCCAGTGACACTTATTTGCCCTAAATCAAGCTGCATCTTCGCATTTGTATTTTCCATTGTATCTTCACCTTTCTAATGTACGAGGGCGAGCCAAATGAAGGTGAGCCTACTCTTCCCATGCAATAATGGTTGGGTTCATTATCTGCGAGGCATGCGCGCAGCACACAGGCATCTCTCATTTACAAAAGTGACAGGCAGGTGTGAGGATAAACGTTCTTTATTGCTCCCATACACTGTGTTGAACAGGGCTGTGTGACATAATAGACGCTCCAAAAGTTGAACAGTGTGGTGTCATGAGGTTTTTGACAGCTGAAGGTGTTTCCCAAAATGAAATCAGTTGCCGTATGCCTGCCGTGTATGTTGAACATTGTATTTCATTGGCCACTGTGAAGCATTGGAGCAAACGGTTCAAAGAAGGATGTGAAAGTTGCAAATACGATCCAAGACCGTCCCAAAACCACCATGCAATCACCCCCAACACATTGCAAAGGTTACTGAGCTGATTAGACAAGAACGGAGGACAAGCATCGATGAACTGGCAGAGCATGCGAACATCAGCCACAGTTGGGTTCACACCATAATTCATGAAAATCTTGGTTATCGCCTTTGTGTGTGCAATGTATGCCCAAGATTTTGAACCACTGCTAGAAGACGGAGAGGTTCGACGCTGCCTTGGCTCATGTGATCCGGTATCACAATGAGGGCGACGACTTCTTGTCTGCAATTGTGACCGAGGACGAATCATGTTGCCACTACTACGAACCTGAAACATGACGGAAAAGGTTACAGTGGAAACCACTCCAAAGAATGCAACGGCCGTAATTTCTGCCGGAAAGGTGTTGTTGACTTTTTTTTCTATCATAACATAACAAACGACATGGAAATTTGACGAATGGGGTCATCTTGCTCTACAACAATGCCCGTCCCTACGTCGCTGATATAGCTAACAGAAAACTGGCAAAGTTGAACTGGGAAACGCTGCAACATCCACCGTACAGCCCAAACCTGTAGCCTTGCGACTTCCACATTTTGGGGCAATTGGAAAAAAAAAAAAGCAGCTCAAGGGAACCAGGTTCGTGTCGGACAATGACGTGAAAAAGTCAGTTACAGACTTTTTGAAGCAGCAACCCAAGGAGTTCTATAAGACATGAATCACACGACTCGTTAGTCAGTGGGACAAATGTCTAAATGGTCATGGAGACTACTTTTAAATAAAGTACACCGTTTGTCATACATTCGCATCGGCTCGCTTTTATTTGACTCGCTCTCGTACATTTTGCAGAACTCCTGCTTTTTATATGTGCTCTCTGTTCCGACTATAATTTCGGCGCAATTACTCAAAATACACGACCGGTGACAGCTGCTCCTGCGCAATACATTGGAACAAAGAACAGCGTCATTGAGATTTTCCTCTGGCCATTGCATTTGTACAAAAATGTAAACAAGGTTCTTGAATGACAAAGTTTCATTTAAAAAATTTGTCCTCAACTTGTTTATTTCATGACCTTTACATTTTTCATATAAGCGGCATGCACTGCTTTGCTGGTTTCGAACTGATATAATTCTAAAGTTCATGTGCTGTTTCCTTTAGTTATTAAACAGGCAAGAAACATCGAACCAATATCAGTTATTTTGGGTACAACTTTTGGGACATACGAGTATATTCTTTCATGAAAAAATACACATTTTACTTGTCTTCACAGTATGTAGCATTGAAATTCGTTTGCAGCATATTTGGCAATGGCAATGCGGTTATTATTCATGTATTTGATCCTTCAACAAATTCCATAACAGAGAAGCTGAGCTGCAACGTCAGCCCCCCAAACGAATTTCTGGTTATGCCACTGTCACTGTTCACTCGCTTATTTTTCACTAATTACCATGGAATACATCTAAGAAGCCCAGTAAAAGGAAAATGACGAGTTGATGTTAAAAAATGTTCGAAGTCTCACTCGTGTTTAGAAGAGAGCCTTTTTAAGCAATAAGATTATGTAAATTTGCACAGAACAAGAAAAGGGCACTCTGCTGCGAATGCCAGCCCGATATAGTGTGTTGTACCCTTTACAAGAGGTGAGTAGTCATTTACTGATAATACAGAGATAATTATGTTGCACTTCATCATCAGACAGTAGCTTGGCTAATTTAGCTGATTTTCCTTTCTTCTTTTTTTGCACAAGAACACATTGGCAAACTATTGGTGGTATGCCATAGAAGTATTACACAGAACTATTACATCAAAACTTTGCCTCTGCTTAGAGTTGCTGATAAATTCGACTTCACCCTGCCATCTGCTAGCCGCCTGGTTAGCTCAGATGGTAGAGTGGCTGCCCGGAAAGGCAGTGGTCCCCGGGCTCGAGTCCCGGACCAGGAAAAATTTTTCTTCAACTGCAAGGCTGCTCTTTTGAGGAACCCATATGGGTTTCCTTTGTAGCACTTAGCTCCGTTTGTGTGGATGTCTCATTTTTCCTTTATTAATTATGCCATAGTGTTGTGCCTGCTCTGCATGGGCTCAAGGCAGGTGGTAGTGCCTATAATCTGCAATATCATTTATTTTTGCATAAAGAGCCCCAGCAGCGGAATATGCATATAAGCCAGTTATGTTCAGGGATGTCTAGTAATTTATTCCACTCTTCCACTGCAGTAAATAAACATGATTGATTAAAAGCATTAGTCGAACCATGTAGGCACTAGACAGCACAAGAGTTGAAAAGGGGGCGTAATGTGCAGGCTGGAGGAGCCAGTATTTTTCTACGTAGGTGTGAGGAATTACTGCATAATCTATGAAACAAACAATCAAGTGATCGTGCAATGATTTAATACTGCTATTGCTGTGATGGAAAGCCATGTTACTCTGCGATGTGACGAAATGGACTAGATGATTTGTAACGGCTTCTGCTGCCACTAAACTAGGCTTGGTCAGGCAGTGCAACATTTCTGCGCTCAAGGAAGCAAAGTGTGTCACAATACACTGTCAGTGATTTCCAGCTCTCTCTTGGTTTGTCCCTTGGCTATCCCCATTTCACTATTTTCTATTAAAACATAGCACCACTGATGGTGAAAAGGTGGTAGATGGTGCACAAACATCTCATGACATATGCCCACTCATTTTTCACCAACAATTATATAGCACAAGAGTGTGCTACCTCCAGTAATCGCTTCCTTTGCAACTAAGACAACTTGTACAAAACAAAAAAAAGTGTGATTTTCGGTACGGCAATTCAACACTGTTGACTGATGCAGTGCTTGCTTCCAGCACCCCTTTAAGCAGCCAGAATCTGTACGTGAAAGCAGCCATTTTTAAAAAGCTGACAGTCCACAATCCTTGAGCAGCCGTGTGGCCAATTAGGCTTGTTGGTACACATCTTAACCTGATAGTGACAGCACTGAGACGAGAGGTGTTTGTCTCCTCTCATCACTCACCTGTCCCTAGAGCCGTTACCATCAAGTCCAGAATTCTTTATAGCTGAACTACAATATATCAAACATATAAACATATAAGAATATAATGAATTCTCAGATATAACAAACTATATCTAATATATCTCTTGCCAATATTAGCATGTAACAGAATATGCTTATTATGAATATCTGGTATAACAGACATACTTAAGAGCCCACTATAACTGGGTTTGGATGTAGTTTTAAAAACTCCTCCACTAGAAAAATTTTGTTTTTCTTAAGTAAAAATGTATGCAAGACACTCACTGCAAACATAACTAGACGATTGCAGATTTGTACCATGATGCAATAATTCTCGCATGCAAAGACTGTGCACAATAGCCAAGCCATACTGCAACATGAGATAAGCAGGTGATGCTTGGGTAGCAAGAAAAATACAAATTTTTGCTGCACTATAAACGTGACAGAAATGCAGGCAGTTAGCTCCGACCCAATACTGAGTAGCAGTTGTGGCCACATGCTCAAGCGAGATGAAATTTGTGTAGCCACCATGTATAGATGCACTTTCCCTCTTCTGAAATTTTGGAACGACCAAAAGCTGAGCTAGTTGGTAAGGATTCATTATGCAAAAAGAGGTGAGGCATGCAGACAGGACACAAGAAAAGAGAAGTGGACAACACGAACGCCAAACTGAAGGGAGCACTGAGGCGAAAAAAGGAAAGAAGACACAAAACTCATTTGTGCAAAATGGTATCACCACGTGTCAGTTGGGTACATGTGCTTGTCTACATGCGAGATAACTGTTAAGGCACTTAATCTCTTGCTTATGTAAAGTAATCGACGGCTGACTCACGCACGCACTTCCACCATTATAGATATGCCATGCCTCTACCATAAGATGTGTATTTTCATTCTTATACCTGTACAATATTGCACATTCATCCAACTCTGGTGTGCAGTTACAATCTTGGCAATGCAGCAAAGATTCTCTTTTATAGTGTCTTGTCTGCACGCCTCACCTCTTTTTGCATAATGAAATTTTGATTTCATTCATTCACAAAACTTTATTAGTGTCCTGAACCCCGGTCTTTTCATACCGAGGCGGGCCGCGTCCACGTCGGCACCACCAGGCCGAGCCTTATGGCGTCATCGTGGACCCTGTGGACAGCCCGTAGTTCATCTTGATAAGAAGAGCTTGATATCATCTTGTGCCAGTAAAGCCATTTTTCTTCGGGGTCGGCGAGTCGCGGGACAGCCCACCAGCATGTGTCTGATGTCAATGATGCCATCGCACATGTTACATTCTTTCCTAATTTCTCTTTCGGGGTGAATTTTATTTATTAAATACGGAGTGGGGTACATCCCGGTTTGCAGTAAACGTAGCATGACTGCCTGAGCCCTGTTCAATCTTACGTGTGGCAGTGGGAATTGCCTACGCCCCAAGTAGTAATATTTAGTGATGTCGTTGTAAGTTAGTGATCTTTATGCTCCCTGGAATGGTAGTGGGCGTTGGTTCAGTTCTGACCAGCATGGCAAGCAAGTCCTCGTGCCAGGTCGTTTGTAAACTCGTTGAGGTTGGGCCGAGTGTCGTCCACTTGTCCCATATGTGCAGGAAACCATCGGATTTCAGTTTTGATAGCTTCGACCTTGTAGATAATTTTAGCCGCAGTCCCAGCTACATAGCCTATGTCAAAGCTCTTAATTGCTGCTTTGGAATCGCTATAGATAAAAGACCATTTACGGTTCCTGATGGCTAGAGCGATTGCGGCTTGCTCCGCCACCGTGGAATCCTTAGTGAAGATGGTGACGGCGTCCCGTACCTCGCCCCGGCTGTTGACCACCACAGCGGTGTAGGCCTCTTTGCCTTTGACCCAGGCAGCGTCTACAAGGGCCGCCTGTTGTTCTAGCTGTTCAATTTCTTTCAACAAAGCTTTCGCTCTCGCTTTTCTCCTGCTAACATTGTGTTCCGGGTGCATATTTCCCGGGAGGGGGGTGGTTCTGATCGCGTCTCTAAGGTTCACGCTCAATTCTACCTCGGATTCCTTCGGGTTCATCGATCTATTGGGGTCTGTACCTATCGCTTTGAGTATAAGCCTGCCCGCTCGCGTTTTCGTCAGTCTTTCCTGCTGCGCTATCTGTTGCGCTTCAGCCATCTCTTCTATCGTATTGTGCATGCCTAGGTTCATGAGCTTCATGTTCGAGGTGCTGATGGGTATACCTAGGGTAGCCTTCACTAACTTTCTGATCATAGTGTTTAGCTTGTTCAGCTCGGCCTGCGACCATTTAAATAGACCTGCCTCGTAGGTGAAGTGACAGACAGCGAAGGCGTGCACTAGCCTAGAGCGCTGTCCTCACCCAGGCCTCTGTGTCTGTTGCTGATTCTCCTTAGTAACTTGATGACTTGGTCCGTCTTGTTTGAAATGTGTTGAATGGCATTGAGGTAGGTACCTTCCGCTGCTATGTGGAAGCCTAAAACTCTAATCTTTTCCACCTGCTTTGCTTCGACATTTATTAAAAAAACTTGGCTCTGTGACTTGCTTTTTGCTGAGAGGAAAACAGAAAGGATGCATTCATTTGAAACGTGCCTCTTGTTAACAAATATAGAAAACAATGCAACACTTGCAGTCGGAAAACACATCAAAATCATGAGTACAACACAACCTAATGATAAACTGGGTAGGAACAGGACACATGCATCTGTCTGTGCACAGCCGTGCAATCAAATATGCCAGCGCCTTGCATTGTCAATACAGCTGCTTGTCCTTATGCAGTGAGCCACAAAGTAGTTGAACAGTAAAAGGAAAGAATGGGAACCACTTCATCTCAATTTAGGGCATCACCCAGAAGTACGCTACGAAATCTTGGCAGGTCACCCAAAGCTGTACACTCAATGTGCAGGTGCGTGTGCACTGTGCAAGAGAACAATGGTCAAACAGAGGCCGTCTCTGGAGTCCTTACTTGGAAGAGCCAGCCCCCTCGCTATCACAACTGCCATACTTTCCAGGCTATAAGTTGTGATTACCCCCCAAAAAATTTTCGGTGGTGCATCTTATAGTTACATAAAATCATGCACACTGGTATGACCAATATGAGCGTTTCTTTTTTTTTTTCGTGAGTGCACCCCTTTGCAGAAGCAATGCCAGCAACGTGCCTACACTGCCTCATAAATGTTACTTAGAGGCCGACAATGGTGATTCAGCGATGCTGCCGACCCAAGCAGCTGAACTTTTTGACAGCATTGGAGAACAAGGGCTTTGAGAGAAGTGAAAAAAGAAAAAAACATTCATTTTCTGGGCTAAAATAAAGTTAAAATGTTCTTTCTATATACCAATTTTTTTCTTTGAAAAGTGCGGGGTGCAACTTACACAAAGGTGCAATTTATAGTCCAGAAAATACAGTAACATATTTCTACTTTGCTCTATGCACTCCTTTATTCTCAACTCCGATTGGGGGAGACTTGTATAAATGCTGTCAAGGAAAGCAATTGTTGCCCTGGTGATCACAAGTGCCCTTGGTGGAAATAACGGCTCCAGAGATGTTGCTTCTTCACCCACTGTTGATGCCTTCTACTCTCCATCTTTTAATGTCTTCATTGGGTGCAAGCAAAATTAAGGTAGATTAGTTAAAAGTACAAATGCATGCACCATGCTTTTGGGACACACAGCATTCCCTGTTTTGAGAAGTAGAAGTGCAAACACAGCTTTCATATGGCACCGACCCAAAAAAAGACTGAACCCATGCTCACCCCATGGTGATGAGCTCAACATGGCATGCTCATTTAGTGGACTGTATGTGAAATACTGCAGTAGGCTCAATTTAGATATCGTTTAATACAACAGAGGAAAGACACTCATCAATTATGCAAATATGCACTCTCACCCACAACACTGCCCATCAGTTCACAGTCTCACATGCACACATCTGCATGCATAAAAAGCAAGTCTCTGAAAGCCACAATTGAATAACGGGTGTGTATTTTATATGTCCATGAAAGTACATTTACAGGCGTAAGGGGTGGGCATGGTGGAAATAAAACTATGTGACAGCAGCTTGACTGGCCCCATTTCACCTTGGAATCAGGTAACAACATGGCAACATACGTTAAACACAAAATGTGGTATCACAGAATATAATCATAAACTCTAACTTCGAAAATTCACAAAAGAAGTCAAACAAAGGAAAAAAAAAACAGTGCACTTACAAGAACATAAGCAAAGCATTTTTTTATACATGGCATAAATCTCGATGTGTTATTTACATTCATTAAGTAATTGAAATACAGTAAGCCAATGTTTCAAATCCATATTTGGAATGCAGGTATTGAATAAACCAGTATTCAGGGTGTTTGTTGACACGAGATGTGGTATCATCACGTAAATTAGCAAGATTTTGTTGAAAAGTATACTTTATAAGTACTTTGTTTTTAAAAGAGATTAGGAGTTGGTACTCATTCATGCTATTGACTCGTAAAGCCTTGTACTTGGCAAACCAATACAATGTATGCGCAGTTATATAAGATTGACCTGAAATTGAACGAAGGGCATCTTTCTGTAAAACATAAATTACTTAACAATGTTTTGAGCAAAACGAGAACAAAGTGAAAGCAGGAGCCAACATTTCAACAAGTGGACTTGTCTTCTTTAAGGCGACCTATGCTTTCCTCGCCACAGTACATATAGGTGGGGTTCCTCTAAAGGGGAGAGGGTGTAAGGCGGGTGGGTGCGGCAACAAGGGAAGGTGTGTTAGCGTGTCGCAATGAGAATAAAGGAATGCCGTGCACAAGGCCAAGGCCCCCCCCCCCCCTGCCACCGTCATTTAGGTGGTGGACATAATCGTGGTTTTCGCTGCAGATTCTGCAGCGAAGACCACGATTATATCCACCACCTAAATGACCTTAAAACAACACTAGAAGAAAGGAACTATCCCCAAGTTGCTCTTGATTTTTGTCGGACAAGCGAAACGAATAAGAAGAATCTGCAGCGAAGATGACGATTACATCCACCACATAAATGACCTTAAAACAACGCTAGAAGAAAAAAAACTATCCCCAAGTTGCTCTCGATAGAGCTTACGATGCCGCGTCAAGATTCGAGAGACAGTCAGAATTGGCGAAGAAACAGCCCACACTAGAATCTGACAGACCGCCGGCCTTTATAACAAAATATTCTAATGCACTCCCAAACATAAACAACATCCTACGAATATACCACTGAATATTATCAAGTAACGAGCATCTGGGAAAAGCGTTCCTGGATGTACCTAGGGTTACCTATCGCCGAAACAGGAACTTCAAAGACATGTTAGTGCACGCAAAAGTCAGACAACAGCATTCCCCTGCAATAAAAGCATGTTGTCGCCCCAGGTGCAAAACCTGCAGGCACCTTCAAAGTTACATTAAAATTAAAAGCACCGCAAACAGTTATACATATGAAGTCAAATCTAGCTTCACTTGCACAAGTTCGGATGTGATTTATATGCCTGAATGCTCCTTTTGTAGGAAACAATATTGACACGTGTACTTGTCTTCATCGGGCAACACGTTTCACCACCTAACAAATGTTATCGCATAGCACAGGACGCGCTTGCATGTGTGGGAAGCTTCTGGAATGTTATCGATGGATCCATCCAGTGTCTGTGACCGAACCTTGTGTAATCTGATTTCATGTGTGTGCGACATGAATAATGTAGAACTTTGTGGAAGGCACGCGGGTCCCAGCAATGAGTCTGGAACATTCGAAGACTGATGTATAAAAGCAGATGCGCTTGACCCGTTGATCAGATTTTTGCCGATCACCGACTGTGTTTGCCGCTGTCGCCATCCTTTGAGTGTAGCCTGTTTTTGAGGGCACGAGTTCGTCCAATAAAAAGCTAGTTTCGCTTTTTCAGTTTGGCAGCTTTCTTCACAGTCACTACCACGTGACATCTGGTGGAGGTGCTTGTGCGTTCATGTACCGAATGCCCCCGCAAAGCCGCGATCTAAGCCTGAAGCCCGAGGTGCCCAAGACCAGTGTGCTAGCCGCAGACTGCAAGGACTGCCCCCAGAGCACGGACTTCTACCTGAGATGACAAAGAAGATTGTGGCCAAGACAACCCCAATGGCTGCTCCAGCGTCCCCCGTTATCCTGCAACAACTTCGAGACCCACCGACCTTCCATGGAGCAGCTACTGAAGACCCAGAATCCTGGCTGGAGACCCACGAACGAATCATGACTTTCAACAACTGGGACTCCGACGACAAGCTGCGGCATGTATACTGCTTTAGAAGACGCCGCCAGATTGTGGTTTGAGAACCGGGAGTCGACCATGACAACATGAGACCTGTTCCGTAGCGGCTTCCTGCACACCTTTATGAGCGTCGTGCTCAAGGAAAGGGCCAAAGCCATGCTGGACGCCTGAGTGCAGCTACCTAACGGGAATGTTGCCATATTCACGGAAGAAATGAACCGTCTGTTCCGCCACGCCGACCCGGATATGCCAGAGGAGAAGAAAGTCCGCCTTCTCATGCGTGGTGTGAAGGAAGAACTTTTCGGTGCAATGATAAGAAGCCCACTGAAGACCGTAGAAGAGTTTCTTCGCAAGGCCACCAGCATCGAGAAGACACTCGAAATGCGGAACCGGCAATTCAACCGCCACACGAACTCTACCAACTACATAGGAATTCAATCTCTGGCCACCGACGATCAGCGCGAAACTATCAGAGCAGTCGTACGGGAACAGCTGCAGAAGTTGTGCCCTAGGTTGCAGCCTCAAGTAGCCTCAATCGCCGAATTCGTGAAAAATGAGCTTGAGCGATCCCTTGGAGTTCCTGAGGTGCAACCAGAATCACCGCAGCCCCAGCCGGAGGCGGTGACATATGCTGCCGTTGCCCGCCGCCAAAGCCCCCCTGCACGACCACGCCAGGGACCTCTAACACCACAATTCCGTCGCCCACCGCCGCCGCCGCCAGCACGCCCGTCCGTCGCCCAGCGCAGCTGCACGAGGAAGATGGACATTTGGCGTGCTCCTGACCACCGCCCGCTCTGCTACCACTGCGGAGAAGCGAGTCACGTCTACCGCCAATGCCCATACCGGGAATTGGGACTGCGAGAGTTCGTCATTAATGCGCCACGACCACAGCGTGGCGAACGACTTCGCGATATCGCCGATTACCTCGCCGCCACTCAGTGGAGCGCTCGACGACCGTCTCGTTCGCCGTCACCAGGCTGCTACCTGTCGCCCAGCGCCGACCATACACTGGCGCAGCCCGGGGCCGGTCTGCGAGCCTATATCCGGAAAACTAAAAGCAGCAACCGATGGAGGTGTGGTTGCTGTTCGTCAAACTGACGAAGATCCTCCACCGCCGACGAAGATGGCGAAGAAACCATCTCGACGACATAATAACGACATGCCGCTGTCCCGACGAAGTCCGGAAGCCAAGACTACACCGACAAAAGACGACTTGACGAAGCGACGTACCAGCTTCAGTTCAACACGACGCAGCCGTGATCAAATGCCAAGACCTAACTGCAACGCCAGACAAAGAACCACCGACCTCGACGTGCTTCTCGACGGCCATGCAGTTAACGCCTTAGTGGACACAAGAGCTGATTACTCCGTAATGAGTGGACACATCGCCGCCCAGTTGAAGAAAGTTAAAACTGCATGGGAAGGCCCTCAAATTCGGACTGCTGGAGGACACGCCATCACGCCGACTGGAATCTGCACGGCAAGAATTACCGTTCATGGCCGGACTTACCCTGCCACCTTTGTTATCCTCCAACAGTGTTCACGAGACGTCATTCTCGGCATGGACTTCCTGAACCAACACGGCGCAATCATCGACCTGAAGTCGAAGTTGATAACGCTGTCGGGAGATCGAGCGATACCACCGGAGAGCTCTCGTAGTCACCATGCCTTAAGCTTGCTTGAAAGTCAAGTCAGCATCCCGCCTTGCTCCAGCATTGTCATTTCCGTTGGCACCAAAACACCTGCCGACGTAGAAGGCGTCATTGGGGGTGACCAACGTCTACAGCTAGACCGTGAAATTTGCGTCACAAGAGGGATCGCTTGACTGCATGGAGGGAAAACTGAAGTGTTGCCGACAAACTTCAGCCAGGAGTTCAAGCACATCAACAAGGGCACGACGATTGCGTACATCGAGGAAATTCTGGAAACCAGTAATGCGTTTGTTCTCTCGGATTCCGCTGCATCTACACCAACAACCATGGTTCCAAGTCTCGCCGTGATTAAGCAACAGCACCTCAGAAATCTGCTCCGACGATAAAAAGGCTGCTTTTCGACGTCATCAAGAATTTGACAAACACGAGTCGCCAAGCATCGCATAGTCACCGAGGAGTGCGCTCGAACACTCCGCCAGAGCCCTTACCGAGTTTTGCCGCGAGAACGTGAAGCTATAAGAGAACAAGTCGACGAAATGCTGCACGACGACATCATCCAGCAGTCAAAAGCCCGTGGGCATCCCCTGTTGTCGTGGCGAAGAAAAAGAATGGAACCTTACATTTCTGCGTCGATTATCATCGACTGAACAAGATCACAAAGAAGGATGTATACCCCCAACCACGGATAGACGACGCATTAGATCGGCTCTGCAATGCAAAACACTTCTCGTCGATGGATCTCAAGTCTGGCTACTGGCAAATAGAAGTCGACGAGAGAGATCGTGGAAAGACCGCCTTCATCACGCCAGACAGCCTCTACAAGTTCAAGGACATGCCATTCGGACTGTGCTTGGCGCCTGCAACATTCCAGCACGTCATGGACACGATGTTAGCAGGATTGAAGTGGCAGACCCGTCTTGTTTACTTGGAGTAAACAAGACAGGTCTGAAATGTGACTGGAGGCCATCAAGTCATCAGGGCTCACTCTGAAGCCAGAAAAGTGCCGCTTTGCTTACAATGAGCTTCTGTTCCTAGGCCATGTCATCAGCGAGTCTGGAGTCCGCCCCGACCCGCAGAAGACAGCTGCCATCGCAAAGTTCCCGCAGCCCATCGACAAGAAAGCAGTGCGTAGATTGGCATGTGTGCCTACTACAGGCGATTTGTCAAGGACTTTTCCCGCATCGCTGAGCCGCTGACACAGCTAACTAAACGTGACGTCGAGTTCAAGTGGGAAAGGCCGAAGGCCGACGCATTTCAAGAACTCAACGACGCATGCAGTCGCCGCCCGTACTTGCACACTTCGACGAGCACGCCGATACCGAAATCCACACTGACGCCAGCAGCCTAGGCCTCGGTGCCGTCCTAGTCCAGAGAAAAGATGGCCATGAACACGTGATAGCTTACGCTAGCCGGTCGTTGTCAAAAGCGGAAGGAAATTATTCTACAACCGAAAAGGAATGCCTCGCCATCGTTTGGGCTACAGCGAAATTTCGCCCTTACCTATATGGCAGGCCATTCAAAGTCATCAGCGACCATCACGCCTTGTGTTGGCTAGCGAACGTAAAGGATCCTTCAGGATGGCTGGTGCGGTGGAGCCTAAGACTGCAAGAATATGATATCACTGTAACCTATAAGTCCGGACGAAAACACTCTGATGCCGATTGCCTATCACACGCCCGCATTGACTCGCTGCCGCAAGATGACGAAGATGACGACGCCTTCCTTGGCATTTTAAGCGCGGAAGACTTGGCTGAACAGCTGCGAGCAGACCCGGAGTGGAAAAACCTCGTCAAGTATTTGGAAGGGCATACCGACGTTGTCCCTAGGGCATTTAAGCGAGGATTGTCTTCGTTCTCAGTTCAAAACCACATACTCGTAAAGAAGAACTTCTCACCAGGGCGCGCCAACTACCTTCTTGTTGTCCCGTCAGGAGTGCGACCAGAAGTATTGCACGCTCTACATGACGATCGGACCGTTGGACAGCTTGGATTTCCCCAGACACTATTGAGGATACAGGAAAAGTATTATTGCCCGCACCTGACCGTCGATGTCGCCCGTTATGTCAGAACATACCGAGACTGTCAGCGACGCAACGCACCACCGACAAGGCCAGCAGGATTACTACAGCCAATCGAGCCTCCTTGCTGACCATTCCAGCAGATTGGAATGGACTTGTTGGGACCCCTTCCGACGTCAACAACCGGAAAAAAATGGATCGTTGTGGCGACGGACTACCTCACCTGCTGCGCTGAAACTAAAGCACTGCCAAAAGGTAGCGCAGCCGAAGTGGCGATATTCTTTGTCGAAAAGATCCTGCTGCGACATGACACCTTACGATACAACAAAGTCCTCGTCACCGACAGAGGAACAGCCTTTACAGCGGAGCTCACCCAAGCCATTCTGCAATACAGTCAGACAATTAAGGCACAGGAGGACAACGGCCTACTACCCACAGACGAATGGTCTTACGGAGCGGCTGAATAAGACCCTTGCCGACATGCTAGCAATGTACATCGACGTGGTACACAAGACCTGGGATGCCGTCCTGCGGTACGTAACATTCGTTTACAACACGGCGGTGCAAGAAACAACACAGATCACGCCGTTCAAGCTGGTTTACGGCAGGAACCAGACGACGACGCTCGATGCCATGCTGCCGCACGTCACTGACGAGGAGAATCTTGACGTCGCTACCTATCTCCAGCGCGCCGAAGAAGCCCGACAGCTCGCCCTGCGAATCAAGAGCCAGCAGAGGACCGACAGCCGACACTACAACCTCCGGCGATGCTTCATCGAGTACCAGCCCGGCGACCGTGTTTAGGTATGGACCCCGATACGCCGACGAGGACTCAGTGAGAAACTACTGCGATGCTATTTCAGACCCTACAAGGTCATCTGATGTATTGGCGCACTGAGGCATGACGTCGTGCCAGACGGCATTTCGCATTCACAGCGGCGCCACGCACGATCTGAAGTGGTCCACATGGTGCGTCTTAAACCCTTTTACGGACGCTGACGAACTTCCTACTTCCTTATTTTGTTGTTTTCGTTGCTATGAGTCCTTTTCTTTATTACTTTCCTTTGCTGCATCGGGTCGATGCTTTTTTAAGAGGGGGGTATTGACATGTGTACTTGTCTTTATCAGGCAACATGTTTAACCGCCTAACAAATGTTATCGCACAGCGCAGCACGCGCTTGCATGTGTGGGAAGTTTCTGGAATGTTATCGACGGTTCTATCCGGTGTCTGTGACCGAACCTCGTGTAATCTGATTTCATGTACGTGCGACGCGAATAATGTAGAACTTTGTGGAAGGCTCGTGGGTCCCAGTGATTAGTCTGGAACACGCGACGATTGATGTATAAAAGCCGACACGCTTGACCCGTTGATGAGATTTTCGCCGATCGCCGACTGCGTTCACCGCTGTCGCCGTTCTTTGAGTGTAGCCTGTTTTTTAGGGCACAAGTTCGCCCAATAAAACGCTAATTTCGTCTTTCTCAGTTTGGTTGCTTTCTTCACAGTCACTACCACGTGACAATATAGCGGTGAAACGGGACAATCAATGAACGTCAGATTAAACGGACATCGTGTGGACACAGCTAAAAAGATTCCCAAAGCTGTCGCCAAGCATTTCAACCAACCAGGTCATAACTTTGATGAACTTAAACTCTACAACTTACAGTCAAATTTCCTTTCTGAATGAGAAAGAAAATACAGAGAATCATACCTTATCCATAAGTTCAAGACATTGGAACCAATAGGCATAAATGTTTTAAAGGGAGCTTTAGAACCTATTTGCTATGCAAAATTTCAAGCTATAGGCAACAACACTTAGTTTGGTTTCTTGGCTTATCCTTTCTTTCCCTTTCCTTTCCTCTCTTTTCTTTTTTCAGCCGGCGTGTCAGACGCCGTTGACACGCCTGGTAACACCCGTGCGTTGACAAGCGGTTGACAGACGGGCCGTGTGGGGGGGGGGGGGGTATCCCACTTTGTGCCCGACTGCATTTTTTATATTGATAAATGTTCTTACTGTGCACACGATTAGCTCCTGTGTTTTTATCATGCCCTACCGTTGTGCATCTTTGAAACACTGCCAACTGTTCCTGTGCCTAGAATCCGCATATCTCTGGTTTAGTTTCTTTTCTTTTTACTGCTGTCATTGTGATTTGTATACCTTATAGTTCTTGTGTGCAGTGTTGCCATATGTATAATGCCAACCAAAATTTTTTTTTCATGTTAACCTTTTTCCGGCCCAACCTTATATTCGGTCGTCATACCACATTATCATCGATTCTTCTCCATTTCCTTGTGTTAAATTGCAAATTTGAGCCGTATGTTTGCATACTGACGAGTTACATTACACTTTTATTACGCCCTTACTCAATTCCCTGTCAAGGGGCCTGTAAGGTATCTTCAATAAATAAATAAATAAATAAAATACACCACACAAGATTGAGTAGCACAGAGGGGAAGCAAAGAGTGCATTCAACATACAATAGTTTTCACGGCATAGGCAATAACTTCTGACATTTCCTTAACATACCTTTACATAGTTAAATTTGTAAGTAGACTGTATGGTGGTCCCAAAGCATAAATTTGCGGAACACAACTTCTAGAGTGTTTGTGTTAGAAGAAAGCTTAACTTCGTTTTTATTTATGCTGAAAGAATAATTCATATTTCATGGTGCAGATTTTGCACAGAAAAGAACAGCCTGCATTTCAGAACAGAGCTTTAAAGAACTCTTTAGCGACGAGCAAAATGTTTTGCATATTATCTCATTAGCTGATTTCATAAGTGTGTTATGGTATTTATCTGTAAAAGATATACTTGTATCTTCTGCACATACATCATATGTACATTAATCAATGCCAACAATGTTGGTAATATATCTAATAAACAGCAGGAGTCTTAATATACTTCCTTTTAGAACACCATGTCTTCAACATTTTAAGAAAAGGATAAAGTTCCACTTGCTGATACACACTGCTATCAGTCTTATAAATAGCTCTTCATTACATCTAGCACAACGCCTCATATTTCCTATTACAGCATTTTTGTAACACTGTTTCGTGATGTATTCTGTCAAATGATTTGAAGAAGTATAGTCCAGTGCAAGTTTCCTTGCCTTTACGTAACCTCAAATTAATTCTTTTTTTTTTTTTAAGAGGAGGACTTTGTCTAGAAACTTGGCCTGTATCCATACTGTGATAACGTAAGAAGAGAATGTTTATCAAAGAATGGGGACATTAGAATACCAGTGTCACATGGGCACTTCGATGCTCTTTCGACTGATCGTCTTTTGACTGACTGGTGAATTGGGTGCTGCTACTTGGGAAGTTTGGACGGCCACCAAGTCAAAAGTCAGTAGAGTCTACAAAGTCTCATGGAAGGACCTAGAAAGTCATAAAAGCCCTCTAGTGGTAGTTGCGTGCCTTCTCTTAGCAGCGTTTTTGAACCAACACAAAAAAAGAAATGTCTGCCGCAAAAAACCTCCTCCAAAAAAATATTACCAAACACCATCAGCATGGACTTAAATATAATTTAAATATGCATGGATAATGCTACAAATTATCAATTTAAGAATAATTAAATATGCACAAATAGTGCTACAAATAATCAGTTCTTTTCTTGTTTTTTGTGTGACTGTTATGCCAACCATTGTGCATCTTCTTCAAAGTGTGAAACAAGTGAAACTCTTCCTGGCCATTGAGAACTGCCCTGTGGCAGCAACACGACTCGTTCGAATTGGACAGTCTCAAAAGCCCTCGACTCAAGGGCTTTTGAAATGTGCCCAGATCACTCAGGTATAAAAATTTTGTTCTAATGCTTTCAAAAACAAATTGCATGCCTCGCAACCCAAGCGGATGACACACACCACGGAGTGTACTGCTTCCCCAAATTCTCATGCAAAGTACTAAAATTTTAGCTAGTTCACAAGAAACGTCACAAAACAAAACATGACAAAGAAAATCTGTGGATCCCACGCAGTGTGAGAATCAATGTAAACAAAGCTCTCCATGCTGTTTGCTTTGATTGCCGATAATTAGTGGTGATGTTGATAGCAAACGTTCAATTTCTTCAACATTTAGTGCAACACGAGAGTGCTCAGTTGATGTTAGATGTTACCTTGCATGCATCACTGCTGTTTGCCTGTGTAGTACACAGAACACACAAGGGGAAGTGCTTGCTTCAGGCATTGTGCATCATTGTTCATTATCGCTGAAAGGGTTGAGCCTATACTTTGCCCCACATGGCATCGTGGCAGAAGTGTTAAACTTGAATTGTGGGACTGTACATGCCAAAGCAGAATCAGATTTTGAAGCTTGCCATAGAGGCGGACTCTGGATTAATTTTGACAATAAGTTGTTTAACGCTTCTCTAAATATAAGTGCATAAGCATTTTTCCTTTCAGCCCCATCACAATGTGGCTGCAGCGGCCAGGATCAAACCTGCGACCTTGAGCAATACCATGGCTGCAAAGGTACTGCACACAAGTGTTGATTTTATGTGCAACCACTTCCTTAGTGTTGCCTAGACCCTTCGGTGCACTTTAATATGGCTCTGCTTCTGCACGCCCGAAGCAAGTTGTTTGTTTCACAAATTTGCATGGTGTTTACTTTTCATAAATGGCAGAAACGCATCATACTTTGAACTTATATTTATTCTGTTTGCCCCCAACCGCTGCCACCTTTCCCCCATCCCCCTCTTCCCCTTGTATGGCAGCTGCGAGTGAAGAGTAGCAAGGTTCACAAGAAACGTCACAAAACAAAACATGACAAAGAAAATCTGTGGATCCCACCCAGTGTGAGAATCAATGTAAACAAAGCTCTCCGTGCTGTTTGCTTTGATTGCCGATAACTAGTGGTGATGTTGATCGCAAACGTTCAATTTCTTCAACCCTTGTAACCATGAAAGAAACTTGTAACCATAAAGACAATGCGAACATCAGACCTAGAATCAGGAACATTTTAGACAACAGGAGTATAGACAAAGCTATTCAGAACACAAACTGGAATGCTATATTACCTCTGGATCACATGAGGCTATATACTATATTTCTCTATAAGTTCCACCTCATATACGAGACGTCCTTCAAAGCTATAAAAATGAAGCAAAGAAAACCGGACAACAATAGGATAATGCAGGATATCATGGAATTGTGTTACTTAAAGGATAAAGCTTGGCAGAACTGTAGAAAGGACCCCGAAAATGTAGCACTTAGGCAGGAATTTCGCAGATTGCGAAATCTTGTAACAGCCAAAACGCGACAGGCAAAAAGAAGATACCTATCCCAGCAGTTTGCGCTAAACAGGAATGATGGAAGAAAAACATGGAAATTGGCAAACAGTTTAATGGGCCGCGTCAAACAGGCAACGATTGAGGAGGTCATCGACAAAAACTTTCCAAAAGAAGCAACACAGTCATTGTGCGAACTGTTTAACGAGACTTTCATTCACGCGACAGACAAGCTGCGCATTGCTCATGGTACGAATCATCTCGAATATCAGCCAATACTTTCATGCACACAGACAGCGTACCTTCCTGAGATAACAGAAACTGAGCTATGGAATATAATAGGTAAAATGAAGATGTTCAAACCACCAGGTTTTGATAAGATCTGCGTAAGAGATCTGTACTACAACTTTAACAAACTAAAAGATGTGATTCTCAAAATATTAAACGAAATATTAGAAACCGGAATCATGCCCAAAGAATTGAAAATTTCGATAGTGAGGCCTGTGTACAAAAGTGGAAAGAAAAGTGACTGCGCAAAATATAGACCAATTTCTATTATACCTGCCCTGGCTCATATTTTGGAAAAGCACGTGGCTTCCGTTATGCAGTCTTTCTGCGATAAATATTCATTAAACAACCCGGCACAATATGGGTTCACAAAGGACCGGAACACAACCACGCTCTTAGAAGAATTCTCGGATTACATTAACACTGCGATAGAAAACAATCGTCTTATGCTAGCATTATTTTTAGACCTATCAAAGGCATTTGATACTATTGATCACGCCTTATTGTTGCAAAAGTTGGACAACCTAGGTTTCAGGGGCCGATTTCATCAATTCCTTGAGGGATATTTCACAGACAGATCACAGTGTGTAAGAATTGAAAACAAATACAATGAATTTAAATCAATAAAATTCGGTGTACCGCAAGGAAGTACTCTGGCCCCATTACTATTTATTATCTACATCTCTGAACTCGGTTTTTTGAATTTGAGATCAAGAATCTTCCAATATGCAGATGACACAGCATTAGCACTAGAACTCCCTGATCTAGATATTGGGTGCAAAGTGTTTCAACAGGATGTGTGGAGGGTAACAGACTGGCTGACGTAAAATTCAATATATTTAAATTGGCAAAAAACAAAGGTTATCTGTTTTAGAAACCCACACAAACGAATGCTCCTAAGGGAGTCTCTCTTTTTACATAACTCTCATTGCACAACGTGCACATGTAATGCTATACCATTTGAACATGCAATAAGGTATCTCGGAATAATATTTGATGAGCATATAACATGGAATGATCATGTGCAGTATATATGTAACAGGCTTAGAGCTGTGTCTGCGATGATGTACAACCTAAGAGGTAAAACTTCAATGCACTTGAGGCGCACCATATACATGGCGCCGGATGAATCTATTATAACCTACGGTATTACACTGTATGGAACTTGTTCTGATCACAAAATGGAAGCCATAAACCGCATAATTAAAAGAATAGTAAACAGTGTAACCTACGGAACTATGCTGCAACAGGCTGACAAGGAGGAACAATAGAATAGGCTTGGCATACTGGAAATGCGTGAACTATTTTATTACACTGTGCTCACACGTCATTACTATGCAAAGGATTTCAAAGTACCTGTCAAGAAAAACGTTGCCCTAAGAAAGACAGAAACATACATTAAGCCACGATGCTTTACACATTACGGGAAAAAAGTAAGGGGATATTACGTGCCACAGATATTTAATGAACTTGGAGAAGTGCTTGGAAATTTAAAAACTAAACGAAAAATGACTAAATCAATAAGGAAATGGTGCTCATCATTGCAGATAAATCACTGATGGCTTCTTGCATGTGGAAGGTTGCTTTCCTAGATTTGCTCCTTAGATATTCTGTGAGTTGTCGTATGGCTTTGTCAAGCTATTATGATGTCCTTTATTTATTTATTTACTTAGTTTTAATTTTGCTTGAGTTGCAGTCATTATGTCTCCATAATTTTGTATAATATGGTTAGTATGTACTAGTATGCCCTACTTCATTGTTTTGTGGTACACGTTTGATGATTCACTGTGCTGCCTGAACAACCAACAAGCACGCTGTGCTTAGGTTGGACAGGAAATGAAAACTTATGTACCAAATGAAGATGAATAAAATTTTGATTTTATTTTATTTGAAGGTTGTTTTTCACTCATTTCGCAACTGCATTGGTTCTACCCATTCTCTGCCTCCTCTTCCTCCTCCTATCTACCATTCTATCTAGCTTCCCCCTGGACATGCACGTTAGTAGAAAGGTAAGCACTGCAATTTCTGCAATGCTTTTGCGGGGAGTCCCGGATAATTACAGCCGTCATGAGGCTGATGTGACAGCCAGGGATCTCAAGAGAGCATTGTGCATATTCGATGCAATACAAACGCCCAAACGAGTTTTTCGCGCCGCATTTCTCACTGCCGAGTTCCTGTGATGTACAGGGTCCTGAATATCTTGCTGCACGTGTTCAAAAAAAGATTTGCGCTGACCACTGCACTGTTCTTGCTCAAATTTTGCAGAACAATCGCATTTTACTGTCACCTTCGTTTAGCATAACACTTGGCACCATTAGTAGCTTGCTCTTTAATACAAAAAATTGGCAGTGGCTTAGCTTGGCTATGCCAGGATATATGTAGTGAAAGCTAAGGCATAGCATGGTTACCCTTGTTAATCTTGATAGCAAGTCCAGGTTAGTCTGGTTGACTAGCTATCTTGTGGCGTTTAGCCAGTCGTTCGGCGCGCTGTTCGCGTTTCCTGGGCGATTCGTTTCCTCTTCATCTCGTTCCGATGTCGATTCCAGCTCTCCTCCTGCTTATCAGAATTGTCGCCGTCGATACTGCCGCCTAACTGTGGTTGCGGCGCACGCGAGCTCTCCTTTTCAATCCTCCGGCAAGTTATCAGGCATGCGACGCAGCTGGCGAAGCGAGCGGAGGCGAACGCAACGACGAGGAACGCGGTGTGACGTCATGTGCCTCCTCGGAGAACGGCCACGGCGAAATCGCAAGTTCGCGGCCAGTAAAGATTTCGCTTTAAAATGTGAGACTGTTTTCGGCTATGGGAAAGATGGCGTTTGAAAAACCAGCCCTGGCACACACTTGTGCTAGGGCCGGCTTTTCAGACGCCATTTTTCCCATAGGCATAAACTGTTTCTCATTTTTGTGTTAAAGAAACAGGCGACTAATTGTGCCAAGTGTTATGCTAAACGAAGTCAACAAAATGCGATCGTTCTGCAAAATTTGAGCAAGAACAGTGCAGCGGTGAGCGCAAAATCTTTCTTTGAACACGCGCAGCCAAATATTCAGGTCCCTGTATACACGCGCTATGAACCCCCCTCCTCCCAATGCGGTGCAGCAGCAGCAGAAGCAGTGGGAAAGTCGAAGAAAGAGAAGCAGTAAGGATGACCGAACTCGCGCATCCGGCCGGTGCCTATGCAAGGAAGTGACCCACCATTGCTTTCAAATGTAGCATGGCTTGGCTCCGAGCTTTCAGAATCCACTTCGGCCCTCGACTCTTCGTCGTCATCGCTGCTTTCGCCAACAGACTTGCTCGGATTGTCACGACTCAGGGCGCTACAACCACAAGACACCGAACCACCGCCGTACGTACTCTGGCCGGTGTTGCCGTCATCGGGCTCATTAACGGCGCTCTCCGAAAATTTGTCCACGACCTTCGACGAGGAGCCGGAACACTGCGATAGATCTGAAGGAGAATTCGAAGACTCGTCATCTCCAAGCACTGCAGTAGCCAGCGACGATAACGCCAATACAACGACAACAGCCCGCAGCAAAGCCATCCTGGTCACTGATCCGCCGCGAGCCCCAGCCTACGCGTCCGGCCCCACAGGGCTACAGGTGCTGTCACACACGCGCTTTCAAACACAAAAAACAAGCGCAGGAAAGTGTCATACTTAAAGCCGCTTTCCAGCAGCTGGCACGGGCCGGTGTAATCACCCATCGCTTCGGTAACGGCCGACGCTTGCGTAAACGAACAAGAGCTCTCTAAAGAGCCCAGCGGCCGAATTGACTGTAGCGCACCAAGCGGATGGGATTAACTTTTTCCGGTTTCGGTTTTGGGCGCGCGTGTTTTGAACTCTAGCTGGCACGCGCTACGCCGACTGCGCTACTCGGTCTTTTTTTTTTTTTTGCTTCTAGTGCTTCATTGCGCGCAGACTTAGTGCGGAATCGTTTATTTAATGAAATTGATTGCGAACGATCTTTACAAGCCTTCATTGAACCTGTGTGCCGTGCAGTTTCATAAAGTAGACGCAAAACGCCTTGAAAATGAAGAAATTTGTACGCTTGTTCCGGGATTTTTGTGCGTTCATCCGACGTTGTGGCACCAGGTAAGAAGCAGCAGTTCCCTTACGGAGCTCCACCGGACGGCATCAGCTGCAAAAGAAAGTATATTACAAGCATATTTAGACTTTATAGGAGTACTAGCTGCGTGTAGAAGGAAAGTGTGCGAAAGTGCTGAATGGACGACAATACAATACATGCATACATGGCGTCGGAAATACCAGACTCATTCCAAGCCGTACTATAAATTATGAAGAAAACATCCGATATCCAGGCATTGCCCCCTTCCCGGGCATTATTTCCTACACTTTAAGAGCACAAATGCCCAAGCGACTGCGCGTTTCAAAAAACAAAAACAAAAGAAAACATAGCCTTAGGTGACGCGACGGACGTCAGACTCTGGAGTTTTGCACGGCCGGCGCTGGGTGCACGCACGTGGCAGCAGACGACCCCAAGTGGAGTCCGCTGCTGCCACGCATGATGACGTCACAAAAAGAAAACTTAGAAAAAAATACATGAAATGCTAACGTTATCGTTTTGTTGTTAAATACACTACGCCTAAATAAATAAAGCATTTATTTTGTGCAGCGTTTTAAAATCGAAAATGACTGTCGGCGCCTACACGCGTGCACGCAGTGGGAGGACCGTTGCGATTCCTTGTGGCTGTGTGGTGTGTACAAATCACTGTGTAATATCGGCGAGTACGAATAACGTTGCCGTTACGAAGCTACAGAAGCTTCGAACGAACTGTGCTGCATCCACGAAACAGCACGACATGTCGCATCATTTGGACTGTTGGTTTCGAAGAGTCGTGGTAGCACAGCGCCGACTGCATATTGGGTCACTGTGTAATATCGGCGAGTACGAATAACGCTGCCGTTACGAAGCTACAGAAGCTTCGAACGAACTGTGCTGCATCCACGAAACAGCACGACATGTCGCCTCATTTGGACTGTCGGTTTCGAAGAGTCGTGGTAGCACAGCGCCGACTGCATATGGTGCCGACACGGATCATGCATATTGCAGGGTGTGTCGTATGTAGCGATTCTTTAACTTGTGTGTACGCCTTCTGGCAAAGTCGGATGCCTATTTGGCCTTGGACACCACGTCGACACACTGCTCTCGAGCTCGAAAACGCAGAAGTGGTGCGCGTCGGCATTGACGTCGATGTAGGGTGCATACACATTTCCAAATCGCTGTGCAAAGTAAGGGCGCCTTTTGTCGATGAGCAAAGTGCGTTCAAACATTTCGCGTTGCCTTACGCACGCAGAAGCCTAGTAACGAAAGCCTGGACGTGAAACGTGAATCTAACAGAAAGGCCTGTTCCCGCCTGAAGGCAATGTCAGCAAGTGTCCGTGACGAGTGTCAAGTGACTCACACGAGGCTGGGCGTTGAAAAGTGTCTCTCGAGTGCCGCTGCTTCAGTCTGGCCAGGGCCCAACCCGCGTTCATGAACCATTTGAAATGCCCAGTGTATTAGTTGCTATAGATTGTGGTGCAGCGAGACAGCCATTCCATAGCAGCCATGAAAATTACCTGTGGAAGTAATAGTAATGCGATAGGCTTTCGTGGTGATTGTCATTATGTATCACATGCATCGGAGTGCGATCATTTACACCCTGTGCTTGTGTTTAGATGAATGCTTTATCTTCTGAAGATACGGTACAGCACCTGGATCTTGAGTGGATCTTTCACTGTGCAGGCTATACCAAAACCTCTCTACCTTTGTGTGCTTCATTTTTGCCAACTGTCTTTGCTCCACAAAGAAGGCAAAGTTTCTTTCACTGAGTTTCACTCACTAAGGGAACAGGCTTGTGCGACTTGCAATCAACAGGGGTCTTTAGTTGTACAATATTCAATTGGGTGCCATTGTACATGCACCCCTAGGAAATCATTTGCTATGGCAAATACTAACGTAGTGGCATTTCTTTTTAAAATTTGTATGCCTTAATAATATTGTTAAAATATAGAAGTATGTCTGCAAATTTAATAAATTTGGAGATCCTGACGTAATTCCTAATGCATGTTGGTACATTATATTATTCCCAATGGACTCCTCAGTATCGCTGTTATTTCTCAGCATTCTCCCACAACAGGTATTCTTTCATCTCTGAAACAAACGAAAGTCCTCCCGCTTTTCAAATCTGGTGACTAAGGCATTTGTAGCTATATATAGATTGATCTTCTTAGCACCTTATTCAAGTAAAATGTTAGAATACATAGGTTATAAGCATACTGTTGAATTCATTGAATCGCATAATGCCCATGTAAGTTCTAACATGGTTTTTTGCATGGATTTAGTATGATGTCGCAGTTAACTCACGACGTCACTCATGCTTGTGTTTTCTAGCAATGTCAATCATGATTAATAGTTTGCACTTCATTTGCTTGCTTTTTTTCACATTGCATGGTGTGTGCATATTATTCTTGTATGTATACCTGAATAAAAAATTCAGTTGCAAGTCAGTGCTCCTGTTGCGTTTTCACTGTCCTTCATACTTTGTGCACTGTTTCTACTCTTTCAAAAACGCACTAACTCGTCCAGCTCTCAGTATGGAAGCTTAAAGTCAGCTGTTAAAATGAGAATCCAATAAACATGGAAACTGTCTGTAGGACAATAGCAATGATTTTGCTGTTTGCAACATGCAGTTTGTACATGTTGGTACAAGAAGATTTCAGAGAGATATACAGAGTGTTACAGTGCGTAAGCTTGAATGGTCCCGTCCCTGCCATGAATACTGCAATATCATCATAAGTGTGCACAGGTCTTGCACTGCAAGCCAGAGACTTGCTCCAGGGCTTTCTTATTTTATTAAGTGTCAGCTGCTTGCATTGATAATGTGGTTGGTAAATTTCTTACCTATTTCCCACCTAAGTTCTCTGCATTTCATTCTGCTGTATTTATCGAATTGTTTTCAGCACTGTTCTTTCAATGACATCAAGGGTTACATTCATTTTGTGTCAAGGTGTTTTCTAATGCACCAAGATTAAAGATTCTGACAAGTTTTCAAAGCTGACACAATGGCAAAAATATTCTCAGCCATAAAGTGTGCTCATTGAGACACCAGGCACCCTGTCCCACAAAACATCAATCAATTCTATTTTTAGATAAAAGCACATCAGTTTCTTATTTGTCAAGCTACATCTCTAGGCACCACATGGTCTTTCCAAAAAGAAGGTTGCACAAGTATTTAAATGCACTGTTTAAAAGTTTACTGTTAAGACTTGTGTTTCCTTCATTTCAGTTGCAGTATGTGAAGTAGGTAGCAAGAGTGTTCAGCTTTAGTGCATCTGCTGTTGACAGAGCTAAGCTTACATGAAGGTGAAAGGGCATCCCTGCATATATCAACCCAATGTAAAGGTATGGCTTGATAAAGACATGTTGTGCTGGAAAGGTTAATTAAAGGTCAGCAGGATTCTCTGGTAATGTGGCATGCACAATACAGCTGGGATACAATATGCAGATCACTTTGCAATTACTCATTCGCTTCCTGCTTTCTTTCTGCAGCATAAGTCTGCATGCTATGGTGTTATTTATCTTCATAACATCATAAAAAAAATTGCAATTCATTGCTCCACCAAAGGCACCATCAGCCAGCTAAGCAATTCTTGACATAAAGCTTCTCAGCCTGGTCTCTACATATGTTAGCTTTGAGAATGTCTTTTCACACAAACTTATCACAGGAACTCTGGAAAGGAGGTCAAGAACGTAACATAAATCTTTGGAAACTGATTTGTCCAGCCCAGTATCATTTTACAGTCCTGGCTTTCTTGATGCCAGTTTCGAACTTAAGAAGCTGCAGCTTAGCATGCAAGGTGTCGAATTATATATATTTCAGAGGAGCTAGATTTGAAAAGCCATTTTATTATCCCCCACATAAAGGTCCAAAAGGCTCTACATGAAAACTATGAGATAAACTTGCGTAAATCCCACGCAATGTGAAAATTGATGTTATGTGAAGTATTTTACAGGTAGTTGGCTATGCCAAGGTGAGGTATTGCTATCGGTGATTCGAAATGAACACTCGTGTGAAACTTCCTTTTGAATTTCAAATGGAGGTGACCAACAACGGGTGGGTGTGCTGCTGCTGAGACACCTGAATCTTTTCATGTGAGCCATCTGGTTCCAACGCAGGTAGCGTGAGAGTCGCATGGCAAAGCTGGAATGACGACAACGCAGCGAACACGATGGCATCACAAACATAACACATCCACACATCTAGTGGCACAAGCTATTATACAACTTGGGCTACTGGGTTGGCATAAAAACATGTAAGAGTAACAACCCCATTATTGAAATCTTTCAATACAAACTATAACAAAAAATTTTGTGCTTTGTTGCACCTATAAAACTACATCAAAAAAACGTATACTAACATAAGCAAATACACAATAAACAGTCCATTACAGCAAAAGCAATATTGTATTACTTATGCGTATTACTTTATTGATGAGGCCATGAAAGTAGAAATGCCAGGTGATAACACTTGCCAAAGCTCAAGCAAATGTCTCGTTTAGTCCACTTCCTGTTTGGCGGACTTTAATTTGCTGGTCATTGATGCTTGTACACGTTGACATAGCTCCTGCCAGTCATGGCAAAAGCTGATATTATTGTGATTATGGCATGCAGTTTTTAAACTCCAAGCCCAGCTGCTGCTCTTTTTTTTAAGCATAGCTTCCTTCAGCTGCAGCAATAATATAAAATTAATATGTGCTGGGCCAATGTACAGATATTTCTGTACTCTTGCATGTCATCCTATCTTTTTACTTCTCCCATTTCTGCCCAGAATGATGCAGTTGATTCGATTTCCAAGGTTGCTTTTGCATTGCTTGTAATTAAGCTTGGAAGGCAGCATTCTCCACTCTTTTTCTGTCCTTGCTGGATTAAGCAACAAGCGAGAATACTGCTTCATGTGGCCCAGTGGTTGCTTTATTTTGTCCTCCAGTGTAATAGCAGTTGCTACGAACTTAGCAAGAACCTGGTCCAGATGCCAGCAATCCTTTCTGCACCTTCGTCAGAGATGTCTGACAATGCAAATTATTGGCAGAAAATTTGCAGATCATGCACTTCAACTTGCTCACCAGCTTCAATGCATGTTGCTATGCAACGCTTGCAGCAGTTTGTGCAGTTAACATATTCCACTGCCAAAAAAACTTGTGTGTCTGTATCAGCATCACTCTTTTCTCTGGTGTTTGGTCGGATGAAGTTCTGCAAGAGAAGAATCTGCCAGTCATCGCACGAATTCTTGGGTATACATTAACCAAAATATTAATTGAATTGGTTTAAGCAATGTAGGTAGTTGGGCGAGTTGGTTCAGCATTGCAGGCTTGTAAATGTATATAAGATACAAGAACAATTAAAAGAAAGCACAAGAATCAGTAGTGCATGTGCTACATGTGTGTTGTCCTTTCTTTTGTACTTGTATTTTAGGTGCATTTACATGTCTGAAATTGTTTAAGCATGTCACATCTTAGTTTCAATAGGTATGGCTGACTAGATATTGTGTGGTTTTTGGTTTTTCTGCATGGGGTTTACATCTGAGAGAGAAAGAAAGGAACAAGGAAGGCCGGGTAAGTTAACCAGACGTACATCCAGTTGGCTACCCTGCATGGGGGTGAGGGTATGAGGGTTTAAAAGAAAAAAAGGAGGCAAGTCGAGACAGTTCACTCGCACAAAAGACAGATGGTGTCTATAAGTATCTTTTCAGATTCGTTTATTTTAGAAAGTCATAAGAGCATGTATGCATAGCTTTCTTCATTAATATGGCCAAGCACCCAGGATCCTAGCCTCTGTGAAAGGTCGACTATCCAGTTGTGTGGGTAAACTCTAAAAGGGCTGACATTGGATATCAAAGACTGACAGGGGAGGTGTTCAATGGTCTTTTTGCAGTTACAGTGGTCACATTTAATAACGAAGGACAGTGAATTTGTAAAGGCACTTGATCAAGTATGCCTCTAATTACCAGGGGTTACAAAGAAGGCCCAGATGTCATAAACAGTTCTAATAGAGCTTTCTCTCACCCCGAAGGAGAAATGGTGATGTTGCAGCACGTGCAAACATCTTTGAAAGTGGAGGCTAGTGAGTAACAATGGTTCTTGAAAATGTAGCCTGAGAGCTCACCACTTTCAAGCAAACGAGATGGTACTCAAGCAAGATGGTGGAATGTTGAATATGTGCTCTGAGCCCTTTAGTATGTATAGCTATATAGGCCGAGATTAGGCCTCTCTGCTGATTGCAATTGTAACGATTCAACTGTCAACAATCGTGAGTGTGTTTTACACGCAGTAGAATCAAGAAAATGCTACCTCGAGACGCACCATGGCTGTATCACCAATTTAACCACTTCAGAGCTAAACTTGCATTTCAAAATGCTAAAGGTCTCGTTAACGGCCATGTGCTCAAGAGGGATTTATTTAGAATTATTTGTCTAGCATATGCCATACATGTACCCCTCTGTTGTGTTAACTAGGACAGGGACCATTGATTTATATTTGCAGAGGCTTTGTAACAGTGAGGGCTGTCTTTAGGAATTCAGTAGCCACACAATACACGATTTGTGGTGCAACCAAAAATATATGTGAGCTGTGCTCCACAAAGGCAATGAGAAAATCACTTTTGCGATAGTGCATTTCGCACGGATGTAAGTGTAAGTCAGTGTGCTTTTTTTCTTTTTTTGCTCACTTCCTTTCTTTAGTCCCTTGCCGTCTAACATGGAGAATAGTTTTCCAAGCCTGGGGCTTCTCTAGATGCAATTAAATTTTATCTTGAAAGAGAGAGAAGAGCTAGACGTTGAAGATTTCACAGCCACTGACAGTCCACAGTACACTCTAAAAAAGTTTACATCCTTTAGGGCTTGTCTTGTCCTACAGCGATAATCGTCATATCTGCCTTACTTGCATATTTCCTTTCTTGAAAACTCAGTGCTCGATACTTTACTGTTGAGACTGCTGTGTCAAGCTGATTACGCACAAGCCGTTCGTGACTAGGAAGTACCGGCTTCGCAGCATTAAAGAAAGGAAGTGTGGGCAACATAAATGACGATTATTGTTTGGGGACAAAATACAACCCACAGGGGCAAACTTGACCGCAACATAGACATCTTGTGGGCTAAATTGTACAAAATGCAGTGCAGAGGAGCATATGTGCTAATATATATATATATATATATATATATATATATACACACACACACACACACACACACACACACACACACACACACACACACACACCTACACGTGGGCAAAGGTCTTGTATGTGTTTCTTAATGGTTGTTTTTTTGCTTTATCTTCACCACAATACAGACAAGTTATGTGGTGAGTTATACAAACTAACTGCATTGCTGTGAAGCATACTGAGATTGAAAGGGGGCTCAGTTCAACTCTCACGGGGACTATAATAAGAGTCCCTAATTACACACGTGCGTACACGTCGTCTCCGGTCACAGTATGAGCACAGAACCATCTTATATGTGTACCGACATGCATTCAGAGGTGTTTCTGGTGTGGTGTTTTAAACCGTTTTTTTGCCCTCAGGATTCCTCTCTGTTTGCGCCCTCTTTACACAACCGCTCGCGAACAACAATAAAGCCAACTAATAAACCCAGCTATTCGCTGCAATGCATAATTGTTGTCTGCAAATGGGCTTTGCAGCAGCATTAAGTATTATGCAGTGAAGCGCTATCGTAAAAATTTTTAACTCCGGTAAACACATTGCGCTTCATCATGTTTTCGCAATGTTCAGTGTCTCGCAGGTAGCCAGTCTCGCAGGCAGCCAGTGTATATATATATATATATATATATATATATATATATATATATATATATATAGTTCATCGCAGCCACTGCAACTGCTGAGAACATATCGTAAAAACTTGATTTGCACACACACACACACACACACACACACACACACACACACACACACACACACATACATACATACATACATATATATATATATATATATATATATATATATATATATATATATATATATATATATATATATATATATATAAGTGTGTGTGTGTGTGTGTGCAAATCAAGTTTTTACGATATGTTCTCAGCAGTTGCAGTGGCTGCGACGAACTAGCTTTTACACCAAAATCTATCGGCTTCATCGCATAAAATTTTTGCTGCAGTAAAAATGTATTCGACGTGTACCATACATATCCGACTGCACTGGTACAATAAACCATCCACAAAATTAAGCCAATAGCTGTTTAGCTTGAATTTCGTTTAATGTCTTCGTGCGAGTGAGATGTTTCCAACTTTCTAGTTTTTTGTCAGTGAGGTTCATTATTACGTTGTACTGCAAAGAAGCTGCATGTCAGAAGCACATATTCTTTACTCGTTGCACAGTGACTAACAAATTAGTGGTTCTTGCCATGAACTGCTGTCCATATTCACAATGGTCACAGTGATCTCACAGTTCCTGCAAATCAGTACTCATTCAGCTCATACTACGTGTCTTTTGGTGCGCGCTACCAATCAGTGATTCATTCTGTCTGCTGTTTGCAGTCGTCCATTAAAGCTGTATGTGTTAGTACTTAGAAACTGGGACAATATGCAATGATTTACTCATTTTTATGTGTTGTATTTACATTTTTTAATTTTTTCCTTTCTTATTTCCATTGCAATACAAGGCATTGTGCAGGCTAACGATGTGGTACTTGTAAATTTATTAAGATAGCTCTGTTTTTTGAACACTCTAAACATGCATGGTTTTGAATTTGTCTTCGGTTATATGTGTAAACGGCAGGAACTCCTTTCTGGTATAATGTTCTTGGTTGCAGTGAAGCATGTATAAATATAGCTGATTTCGTAATAGCTTCACGATTTTTTTGCGCCGCAGTTCTTTGATAGCGCACTACCAATACATACAGAATACACTATAAAAATGTCTTTCCACACTACACATTAGAATTTTTGGCGAGGTGTTTGCACCTGTGAAATTCAGGAGCCGTTGTGTTGTGGCTGCCCAATTTACGTGTCCGACATTTGTGGCACGTTCGCTAGTATAGGAAACAAAGGTGGCAGTCAGGAACTGCTCTGCTTCCTTTTTGCCCAATCATGTTGGTGTTCTGATGGTCTATCTTTTAGGTAGTCAGGGTTGTCAGTTGATAGTTCTGTATCTACTGTCATCGAAAGCTTCATAGTTAGCCTTTGCAAAACATGAAATAGATTATCATATCTTGGAGGTGAAGCAGTGCACTGACAAGGACAAGGCGAAGACACCTAAGAATTTATGACACTAGCTGCAAGGTATGATGATTAATCAGCAACTAGCCCAGCTTTCCACATTAATGAAATATATCATTTACTTGTAGCGTGAAAGAATGACGCAATAGAAATGTCAGCTTTTCATATGAAAGTATGCATGCACGTGATTCATGCATGTGTGCATTTTTGATCCAGCGATTCCACAAAGGCAGCCCTGTCAGAATAATTTATTCTTATGTGAGAATAAACCAAAGTTATTGTTGAAATGTTCTTTCCCATACTCACTTGAATGACTGAGATGCCCTTGTACTTAACTAGGGATAGCTAGTTGGTCAGCACACTTGGTCAGGCAATGGCCTGGCCAACTAAGGTACCACTTTGCCAGAAATTAATGGTGGTTTTAAATTACACCTTATTGTGCAAGGTTTTGTGTAGAGAAAGTAGATCACCACACAATAAGTTAAATTACTGACAGTCACTGAACAAAAGAATCTTCTGCCTGGAGTCAATGTTTGGACAAAGGGACTTGCCTTATTAAAAACTGATTTCCACATAGCTCATCGCTCGCAAGGGTCGAGGAGGATATCAGGTGCGTAAGAGTAAAATGAAGGCTGTGGAAAGGGGAAGTGGAAGGCTTTGAAGGCAAGGATTAGTTTGCAATAGTAAAAGGGGTGTGCTAAGTGTTCTTCCAAGTGGAGTGACGAAAACAACCCACAAAACTTCAAATGAACCATTACATACAAGTAGGCGTCAACCTACTGTGGCAGCCTTTTAGGGAAGGTAGTGACTACAGTGACGGGGCCCGGTACTTTAACATCCACACTACGGTGACGGGGCCCGTCGCTTTAACAACAACACTACACCGACGGGGCCGTCACTATAAAGATGTCGGTATTGGGGGCGAGGACCATAGAGTTTCCTACAAAATTCTTGTAGCAAAATGGCGAGGACGACTTACGGAGTCGCCATCTGTCGGAAGCGCCTCACATGCATCGGCGTTAAATAAAGGCTAAATAAACATACTACGCGGCAGCCCTCCTGAACAATGTAGCAAGTACTCTCAAAATGGCAGTATTTTACCTTTAAAATAATCATGTTGGACAAACAGAAAGCACAGAATTGTTTACAAACGCTATCTCTTTGCCTACTACGTACAGTAAGCTGGGACACTGCAAGCGGTCGCCGCAATCGATTCCACCGAACCGGTTTGCGTGAAGCGTAAGCAATCGCTGAGAAAACTATGTGAAATATGTTCTTATAGTGGGATGGCTGTCTGTGCAACTAAATATAGCATAACAGAATGAAGCTGCAATGCAGCGATCGCACGGGTTCGCGGTGACCGACTTCGCGTCTGCATGCATGTCGATTGCTTTCGCTCCGAGCACGTTTTCGCACCGTACCGTGAGCTTTATGCCGCAGCATATGAACATTTGACAGTACGCAAGCAACCATTGTTGCATGGACACTGTCGGAGCTGTTCAAAAATAATTTCGTTATAGCTAGGGTCTTCGACTCCTACAGCGACTTGAGATATGTTCCGTCGCGATGATTCAATCTTAATTTTCTTTTTCTTTTCTTCTAAAGTCTTGGAAGCTTCAATATCATTATTTCTCAAATTTCATCGAACTGCATGTTTATCGGTCTTCTAAGCGAGCAATTACCCGCTGCTTCTTTTTCTTAATTCAGTAGAATATTCATTGTCTGGTGCTACACAAGCAGAAACATGTGCCGTGCCTTTTTTAATGTGTTTTTACCGTTCCCCTTCCATTAGAGTGAACTTTCTTTCTTTATTATAATCATCATAGGTGTTACAGTGCATACGCAAAAGATTGCACATTCATGGACAAGTACCCATTGCGGTCGTTCGATCCGTATGTGTGCAATCTATGTATTCCATTACTGCACGGAAGTTGCTGACATCGTGAAATTCACGTGGTGTTGTGGACAGTACTGGAATAAAATACCACGGTCCGTGAAGTGCTTGGCATCCCCATAGGCGCCAGCACCGAGAAGCTCATGCAGCTGGGGGTCCACAACACCTTCGATGAGCTTGGGTCACAGAAGTTAGTCCAGGTTGTCAGGCTCGCTTCCTCGCCTGCGGGGAGGCGGATCCTGGAGGCGCTGGACTTTAACCCGTCAGGGAAAGAGGTGCGTGCTCGACGCGTGGTCGCGGGAGGCCGTCACGGTCTCGCCGTTCCCGCGCAACGTGCACGCGCAACGCAATGTAGGCACACGCCGGGCCCGAGCGGCCGCACTCCTCGGATCCGTCGCCGACGATCTACGATCGGTCGCGTTCGTCGACGTCGCCCGGTTCGTCCGACCGGTTTGCGGCGGCCGTGGTGGATCACAGGGGCAACCTAACGCCGCGTCCGTGCGGGGCAGGTGTCCGGATTGCGGAGATCCATTCTGCACTTTAGAACACATGCTCTGGCGGTGTCCCTCGTTAAGGGACCACGGTCATCTCACCACGGAAGAAGAGTGGGAGGAGGCGGTCAGGCACGGCCTGCCCGTCCCAACGTCGGAACGGCTCGCGGCCCCCTACCTCTTAAGGGGGTTTCGGAGTCGCTCCTTAGGACCTTAATAAAGTTCACTGCCTGCCGTGAAGTGCTCGAAGTTGTTTGCATAGAATGTTTGAAAGAAGTGCGGCCATTGGTGCCGGTCCTGTCTGTGGTTAAGGAGACGGGCCCCGTCACTGCAGGGCTGAGGCATATGGCTGAGGTTAAAGCGCCGGGCCCCGTCACTGTAGTGAATATGTTAAAGTGCCGGGCCCCGTCACTGTAGTGCATATGTTAAAGTACCGGGCCCCGTCACTGTAGTACAGATGTTAAAGTGCCGGGCCCCGTCACTGTAGTCACTACCTTTTTGGCAATCACTCTGTTGTGGCAATCTAAATGTACTGACAACCATCATCTTGCACTCATTTCTCTCCTTCCAAGTTGAAAAAGAAACACAAAAGAAAGAACCATGGTCACTAAGAAAAATGTTTTGCCTTTAATGTACTTATCTGACTAAACCTGTATTCCATACATACTAATACAACTAGGAAGACGTTACAGCATGGAGCCCCTCTGGTTGCTTGAAAGTTCGGAGATTCATGCAGCTCTAATTAATATCAATATAAGTGACCTTTCCTCTGCATATGTTCCAAGTAGTACTTAATGAACAGGATTGTGGAAGTATATGCCTAATGCTGATGCTATTAAGCCAATTTGTCAAAAGACATTGCTACCTGATTTGTGTGAAGCCTGTCTGCAGCTCCTTTTTATAAGTTTAGGTGTATAAAAAAGGGTAATATTATAAACCTGATGATAAAGCAGTCATTGTAGAGAGAATCTGGTTCATATTTTAATGTCTGGAACAGGAGCCAGAAATATCACCTATCTCATATCTGCCATTGTTAATGATGTGTGGGCATGTCCTACACACATCATTCTTAATCTGCTTCTGAGCCCCCCACCCGGGCCGGGCCCCTTGCTTTAAATCATTGTCCAAACAAAAAGAGCATGTAGGTGGCTGTGCTAAGACTTGTTCTTCATTATTGCCTTTCACTGAAAGCCATATGACCCCAAGCTCTTAACAGTATTCCTTTGTCTAAGCAATGCAAATTTGTGTCATCAAGCTTATTAAAAAGAACTGGTCTGCCAAAGGCATTTTCATAGTAGCCTAATAATTTACCCGCAGTTTCTTTGCAAAAGCTACCCAACATCTTTCACCGCATGCCTTGCATTCTTAGACTTTTGTCCTTGCTGTCTAGTTTTGGAATTGCTGACGTGCATCATTTCAGGCGTGCTTTCTAGCAAGATTGGGAGACTTAGCTTTCCGTCAATTGTACAAGCAATACTTGCCAGGTGTGCAGCTTGTGTTCCCCTACTTGATTCTGAAATGAAATACTTGTACACATAGTGGTATGTTTAACATTTTCCGTGCCTTCGACGAGCTAGGCTCGTCCGTGGCTTTTTGCTAAAAACGGCCAAAAACAAGCTCAGCTCATAAACAGTATTTCGCATTCTCTAGCATTGCCATGGACAAGCCAAGATGTGTCTCAATGCTTAGTCAGGCTTTTGATCGAAGGCAATGCATAATCCATGGGACAGCACAAGAAGCAAATTTATTCTTTCTGAGCAGGTAAAACACGTTGTCAACTGAGGTTTTAAAAATACATTAGCCACTTCTCATCAGAATGAAATGAATTATGGGGTTTTACATGCCAAAACCATGATATGATTATGAGGCACAACGTAGTGGGGGATTCCGCATTAATTATGACCATCTGGGTTTCCTTAATATGCGCCAAATGCACAATACATGGGTGCCTTTTCATTTCGCCTCCATCGGGGTAACAGTGCGACATGGAAGGGGATAAAAAAGCGCTTGGTAGTACATACTGCACGAGTGTGCTTAACTGAGCTGGTTAGTGCACGTTTATAATTGAATTTACCAGTGCTGAAGAGTGGCGGAGAGAAGACGACAGACAGCGTTTGAGGGGTGAAGCCTCAAAACACCGTAAATAATTCAATATAGTAGCTTCTTTACAGCCACTTTTGTTTTCCAGGAGGATACTATGCCTTGATGTCAGGACACAGTATATGGTCATGTGGGAGCAAGACATTACGATGTTATGACACTCGCTCTAGCTCATTCAGTCGTCCACTGTGCTGCTACATTGACCTTCAAAATTTGCAGTGCACAAGTCGACTGAGCTAGCCGGAGGCCTCAAGAGAGTGTCAAAACATTGCAATGTCCTTTTCTCACATGACCACATACTGTGTTGTGATGTCACTACATAGTATCCTCCCAGAAAACAAAACTGAAACCGGCTCCAGGAAAGCTATTATACTAAATCACGCCACTCCAAGGCTTGTTATTATATTTTTGGAGCTCTGAAGCCTTAATTTAATGAGAGAAAAAAAGGAATAATTGAAGATATCATGTCAGTACCTCTTCAAATGGAACTTTGCAGACAATGTTCGGCCTAAAGTGTATTGGGTGCTTTGAATAAGCATTTATGGTCTTAGGATGTGTTGTAAATGCCAAAGAAAAGTCGAAGGGGGACAGCCCCCGGGCATAGTTTTGTTGGTAAAGTACTTTATTTAAAAAACCTGAAGGAGCTAAGTAACATCTTTTTGGTGCAAATATTGGCTTGCATAGCTGTAACTGACACAATTGTTGAAGCTTGAAGCAGCATCGACTGTGTCACGGGCACTCAAGCAGTGGGCATTCCTTCTCTGGACAAAGACCTAGAGTGAGGGGGCAGGGTAGAATGGAAAAATATTGCCGTCCATTATGAATGCAAGGACATACTTTATGTTATGCACAACATACGGTATCTGTCAACAATAAACTTGCGCACAGTCATAAAATACAGATATGCCTTCTCGTGGATAGACATACATGGCTGCCTTATACATGACATTTAGCATGACAGCTATTTGGCTTTGCCAAAGTATGCAGTAGTCTAACAGCCATGCAAGACTGTATGGCAAAATCTATGCAAATTAAAGGGCAGGCTATTGCTTCATGTCAAGATAACTTGATTCAGTACAATACCAGTGCAATTTATATCTCGGTATATCTGCCCAAAATAGACCCTATTTACACATTGCACTTCTGCCCACGTTAACTCTCACACTACTGCACACAAATGTTAATGTTCTTTTCTTTCCCATTGCCGAACTCCTATTTTGTTCACCACTATAGAAGTTTGACTAATTAATAACCTTTCTGCTAAGCAAAAACTGCACACATTCAGCTTATGCAAGCCACAATCCCGATTTGCTCACAAGGAACAAATTCTATTCCATCTATTTCAGGCTGAGTTTGCACAGTTATGCAATTTTGAAGCTGTGTATAATGTTTGATGTATCGTACAGTGGGGCAGTGTTATATTAATATTGTGTTCAAAAGGAAATCCTTTTTCTTTAACATAACATATTATTTTCACTCTTTTCTTGCATTCGGGTGCTTGAGTTGTTTCCCGCAATTTTTCTGCATTTAATTGCGTGACTGTCTTTCCAAGCTGCCAAGTGCCTTTGCTTCATCCTTGTGCTCCTCTTGACGCCTTCAGTATGATGCCTGTCCGTTTGATCACACACGAAAGTGCAAAAACTCTCCTTTGACTTATCGTTCTGGTTCTGATCATGACTGCCACACCTTATCTCAAAGAATCCTTGTCTCGTTTTTCTGCAAGCTTCACCCCCCCCCTCCCTCTTGCTTTGTTTTGCGTTATTGTCTTTAGGATAAATGTTTAACATTACTTTAGCAGTGGGGCTAGATGGGCTATCAGTCCCAGTTAAAGGTAAGCTGTCGCCGTCTTCGGGGCAGACACAGCACCCATTGACCGACACAGCATAGCAGACCTGCTGACAGAGAACAGAATGGCTTTTGTGGCACAAATTCAGAATCGCCTCCGAGTTTCTGTGCTTCTGGAGCTATGACTGTAGCTTCCGCAACGCATTTATTTGCTGTGAGAATATCGCTACTCAAGTAGTGTTAAATTCTTGCAGCATTCTTTAGACCGAGTTACTTAGCTTTATCAATGGGCATCCTCTAGTCATGTGAACAAACCCAGCTCTATGGCCTGCTTATTAAAATCCCTGTTGGCTTGGCGGATGTGTAACGCGCTTTTTTGTCTAATTTGGTCAATCGGACCTCGAGCTTCACTTTACTGCAGCAGATGTCCAATTCAAAGTATTCACAAGCCTCTACGTCACTCTCGTTGAAAGCAAACTAAGTTGAACTTAACAACTATTTGTGACATAGATGTAAGTATTCTATTACTTTTCTTTGATGTCAGTGTGCAAGAATATTCCCATAATTCTCAGCCACTCAATGTCCCATATTTCAGTCTTTTAGGTCCCTAGGGCACTTGTGAGTGCACAGACAAGGATGCTACATAATTGTTAGTAAACACTAGTGATCCTTGCAGTTCCTCCCATCTTTAATACTGCCATGGTGGTACTGGATGCTTGAAGGGCAAAGCTTCCAAATTTCAGATGGGATGACCTCAGCATTCCAGCCTTGCAGACCTTGGAGAGCCCATCACGATGAAGGCACAGATTATTGGCAGACACACAGCTGGTGGTTTCAAGGGCTAGGCCTGCACGATCAGCCTTCCGATGAGACTTGCTATCCCAGCCTTGTGAGCTATGGAGCAGTCATCGTTATGGTGGCAAGATAAGTCTGCACTCTATGCGCCATTCACTTCAAGGACTAGGCCGTCAAGATGGATGTCACTGAAGAAATTTATCGTCCCAGCCTTGTAAGCTTTGCAGTTGTCATTGCAGTTGTCCTTCGCATCGATAGGCAGGTCAGTGGCTGCTCCACGGGCTGGGCTGACAGGTTGTGTCATTCACCTCCGGGGGCATCCTGGCTTTGTGAACTTTAGACTGTTGTGCTGAAGGGCAAGGTCAGACAGGAGCTGAAGCAAGCAGAAGGTGCTCCCACCTCCCAAACTTACAGATGACGCCTGCAGCCACAGTACGAGTCCTGGGTATTATGGCACAAAATGTAAAGAATCGAGACAGATGCCATGGATACCCTGATCTTGCTTCTTTAATGGAACTCTAATGTGAACGATCATGATAGAAGAGTGGTGCTATCTTCCTTTTCTGTTTGCAATAGGTATGAGGGCATTCAAGGCAAGAAAACAGGAAAATTAAAGGACCTATTTGTACATATTAAGTAAGGGACTAATCACTGCGGACCATGAAGCCCCGGGTGACAAAAATGAAGGGAATAGCTGGAACATGGATGAAAGCCACATAGGAAGGTTGCCCCATGGATTGTGCTGAAGACATGCAGTCAAGACTTCACTGGACCAGGGCAACCAGTCAAAACCTGGCCAACACATCGCTACAAGAGTACGGTTTGTAACTTCACCAGGCTACAGAATTCTAACACAAGGCCTGTGAGCTCCCGCTTCTGTGGCCAGAACACAAGCTTCTCGATATGGTTCCCGCTTCTTTGGCCAAGTGTGGACATTATGTTCGAGATGTCTTGGACCCTTCGGTCAAGCCTGTAGTTGCTGGGGTGAGTGCAGGGCTGCTTCCCTCTTCTCACCTTGCAGCAACAGTGAAATGTTTTTATTGGCTGAACAATACTTTTTTCATTCGCTTTGTTTTGTGCCACTGCTTTATTTGTTGTAGTCTGCTGTTCACGTCGAAATACCATCTTACTCTCAGCTTCTAACTTAAAAATCTTTACGATTTACTTCCCCTTCCATGGGTGCATTAAACTTTTATTGCATGTATGCGATGGATTTTTTTTTTGAGGGGAGGGGGGGGGGGGTACTACGAGGTTTTTGGAAAGTCACCAATTCCAAATATAAATAACCGACATGATATCTACTGATTATTGGTAGCCATGTGGAAACCGGCAAACGCAATGAATATGTAATGGCTAAAAAATCACTCCACATAGTTAGATGGTCTGTTGAGATTTTTAGGCCTGCCAAAGTTATAAGAACACGACAGTGCAAGCCATAAAGTACTTAAATTTAGAATATACAAAATAGTATTCGGTTATTCACTATGTTGACTGTTTATTAAATAAAGACTGGCAGATTTTATTCCGTAATGATGCTGCGAACAGCCATGCAGCTCAGTATAGTTTCAGCCGCAATGGGTCTGTGCTGCGCAGAAATGTAAATGAAGTTTATTAATTAAATATTCACATAACATCTGACGAGAACTTAGTTGCCATATACATGCAGCCGTGCAGGTAGGTCTCCATGATCAATGAGCGCAAAAACAATTAGGCCATAAAAATAGCTGGGTGGCTTGTTTTATTCGAAATTGATTTTGCCCAAACTACACACAAATGAAAAATCATCACATAATATCTATCTCAATAAGACAAACATAAATGAGGGGGGAAATGGTACGACGAGGAGGACAACAAAGCCAGAAAAATTGGGCTTGGTTCGAAACCTGACAGCAGCTTCAAAGCATGGCCAGAAGGTTGGCCCAGGATGCTAGAAAATATATGTATGTTGGGAAGAGTTCGAGGGCATTGTGGTCAGCTTCATGCTTGATCCATAGTACTATCTGCAATGCGTGTCAATAATTGGCCTCCTGAAAGTTGTTTCCTATGTAAGCATGGCTGTATGTTTCAGCTCAAGAACAGGACCTGCTTCTGTGCCTGAATTGACAGGTGAGCACGCTTAATAAACCAGAGCGTGTCAATAGTGTACTGAGCAGGCGTATGTTAGCAGGCTAGGATTTTATTTGTCTTTAGTTATATTTCTCATCATTTTACCTGTTGCACAATGCAGACCAATGAAGGCCCAAGCACAAGAGGGAAGATGAAAAAGTGAATGCATACATGACTTTCTTTAATGACAAAATGAATGTTTTCTGCATCAATGTCATAATAAATACCTGCCAACTTTTTCAATTTCATCACAACAAGTCAGATTTTTAGAGGTTGCTTATAATTCTTCTATTGACACAAATAATTATAATGTGGGCATTTCTTAGGCACTTCATCATCTGCACATGACCATCATCACATCGTGTTCTTCATCTCTTGTGGGGACCCAGCTTAAGATTGAACTGCGCCTTCAGTGTGATCGGTCCACCATGTCTTCGGGACGTATTAAAGGTCATGCTAAATGCTACATCACAGTAACATTTTTTCATTTGCATCTTAGTAAAGGCAAAAACTGATCTTAACGGAATGCAAATATTATCAATGGGCAATTTTCAGAGCCAGACTACTCAGACCCACTCAGGTATTCAGGCTTACTGGCAGCAGTGCCACAATAAAACGGCAGGTAATATTTTGGCTGACGTTACATGAATATTTTGCGAATAAACATCACAAACATTTCTTTTTCTATGACGCAGATTATGTTTGCTGCGAATATAGAGCAGCGTGCCTTTTCCTAGAGCCTCTACAGAATGAAGCCATGTAAGGTTCCCAGAAATGTTGCATAATTCAGTTTCCTAAAATCAGCTTTGCCACAATACGGTCTTGTTATGCAGTGAAGCATATGCAATGTACGACGGCGAAGCATATTATAAAAGTGGAAAGGGGCCACTGTCAGGGACATATAATGTGTTCCTTAAAGTGACAATAAAGAGAAAAATTATTTCTTCTGCATTAGTAAATTACCTTTCTACAACACCAAAAACACCACTCTTACCAGTATAAGATGCTTGGTAGACCAGAAAAAGTGCAAAAACAAAAGACGGGTGGCGACGCCTCCTTGAAGTTCCCAGACCTGGTCGCTGTGACGTCATGGATTTGGATGGTATCTTCTAGGGCCTACTTAAGTACCTAGCGGTACAGACTGTCTACATTGTGTTCTAAAGGAACCAAATATGAAGTTTCTGGAATTTTTACTCAGCCAACGCTGCCCAAATGCAAAAATATACTTTGAAATCCCTGACGTCACACTGACGCAGCTGTGTCGAGGTTTTGGCGTGAATTTCAAATACTGATACTTCGAACTTCATTTTCACATCTAATAACCAAACTATTGTTTTAAAATCACTGCCTGAAGGGTTCTAAAACAATGCTTTATTAGTCTAAACTGATTTATTGTTTTGCTTTAGTGTCCCCTTAATGATACGTCTGTGCACCCTCCGTCTCCTGTCAGTAAAAGCACCAATACACCTATTTATTGTACTAGCAGGCCATCAGAGCTACTTTGGACATGGCTGGGGCAATGTGAGCTGTTATTTCAACTACCTTGCAAGGATGTAGCTATTATTCTAGAAATATTAAACACTTAAAAAACATGAACACTATAAACTTTGGCTTGATAAACAAAACGTTACTTTCTTACAGCTAGGGCCGCACTTTTCACCCCAGAACATGGGCCTTAAATCTCCACACAAACAGCTTTGAATGGCTGCCAGTAGTTATTACATGTGTCGGTATTTGTAGTATGACAGGAGACAGCAGGTGCGTGCATGTGTAATTAAGGAACACGCATGTCCTGTGACAACAGCCTCTTTTCATTTTTGACATGCTTCACCGCGTAACACAGCTGTATTACGGAAAATCTGACTTTAGGAAACCGACTTCCACAACATTTTTGGACCCTTGCCCAAAGTCAACCGAATTTCTTATGCAGAAAACAATTCCCAGAATTTTTTACCATATTTTAGTATTTTATGTCTGCAATGGTAGTACTTTTTGGATTTAAAGTTGAAGAGTCTGTAATACAAATGGTTTGTTTGTGTGTAAAATGTCTATCGGGGTATCTTAAGCACATGTGTAAGCACATGTGGTGCGCACGTCTGTAATTAAGGAACACACATGTCCTGTGACTACAGCTGTATTACGGAAAATCTGACTTTAGGAAACCGACTTACACAACATTTTTGGACCCTTGCCCAAAGTCAACCGAATTTCTTGTGCAGAAAACAATTCCCAGAATTTTTTACCATATTTTAGTATTTTATGTCTGCAATGGTAGTACTTTTTGGATTTAAAGTTGAAGAGTCTGTAATACAAATGGTTTGTTTGTGCGTAAATTGTCTATTAAGCACCAAGTAGAACACAAAAGCGAGATGACATACAACACAGAAAAGCTTAAATTTGGCCTGACAGCACAAGATAGCACGAATTTTAGTTCTTGTGTAAATGTCTTTTGACCATAAGTTGAAAAACCCTGTTCACTTAATGTTGAAGATAAAAGCTATAAGGAAAAGTACACAAATTCTTAAGGAATGAAAATGCACAAGGTAGGCTCATCAGAAAGTATAAGCTTTGCCTTTTAGTGAGAGTTTCTTGCAAATTTAAATGTGGTTTGTAATGAGAGCTAATTTTGAATGCTGATAATTGTAAAAATTCTATCACATTGAAGTCGTTTAATAAGGATCTAGCTTCGCTTTTTCCTCCAAGTTTGGCGTCGGCATCTAACCAAGTAGACGTAGCAGGATACAGCTGTACAATGGACAGGGAAAACGTGAATATTTACAGGACAAAAGACTCCTGCCAGATAGACTTAGCGGAAGGGCTCTGCACTTGTGTGATGGGTGTATTTAATAGCTCATGCAATTCAGAGATGCTCAAACAGTAAACATGTTTAGTACCTCGTAGCGGCATGACTGTCACCTCTAACGCAGGCGAAAAAGATGAGCTCACATGCAGGTAGTGCGAGAATAGATCACGCTAGCGCACTTGACCAAAGCGGCCGCGGTGTCAGCCTGCCCCCAGATCCCGTGGCACCATGGCTGGCTTAAACAAACAGTGGCTACGGCAGCTACTTCTTCGCTCTGCCTCCCTCAAAGTGATGACACAGCTGACCGAGCCCAGCCTTCCCACAACTTGGTGACCAGGACGACTGAGCCCTGCCATGCCAGCATCAGCGCACCGACTTTACCAAGGCAAATAGTGATGTGACCTCGCACGGTTTGGCAGAAGTCTTGCGATTGTAGGGGGCATGGGAATTCTACATTGACATGCTGGACATCTGGTTCATCCCGCTAAACAACCATTTCCTTCTTAACAAGGTTCCAGGCTCCGGCTCTCAGCCCCTGCTCTGACTTGTACAAGGACTTGTGGGCAGCCGTCCTTGCTCACTATGTCACCTCGAGCACTCACTCTCCTCCAGCTGGTGCTCCATCACAACAGCTCTCGCCATCTATCGTGTCATTCTGAATATGGTCGTCCCACATCACCTGCTTCCACCCGTGCCGGTCGTCGGCATGCGCCGACCCCAGCATCAAACCTCTACGTGGTCCATGAGCTTCCTCCCCCAGCTCAAAGGCAGCTGCTCGACGATTCTTTCCAAGAAATACACTGGGCTAAACGCAAGCGCCTTCGGCTACTTTACAGCTCGTCGCTGTTCTTCCTTAGACGTCCCCACAAGCTGCCCGCTTTCCACTCGGGGCAACTCACTCATCGCCAATTCAGAGGCTCAGCCACCGACTCAACAAGGTGCAAATTTCACTCTCGCTGGCTTGGCATTGCCACAAGCACAACCTTCGTGATGCATTGAGTGACCACTGCAACCCTGATGCTATCGGCATTCGAGATTCCACTGAAAGCAGCAGCAGGCAAGCTTTCCGATGTTGTGCTCACATCTTCCGCAGATGCATGGCCTACCGAAATTTTGCAGGAGCAACTTTGCCATCTGGTTTCTTCAGCTCGAGAATCACTTCTAAGTCAACAACATGAGTGACCAACAATTGCGCTATCTCTACGCAAGTCCCAAGCTGCCAGATGGTCTACTTTTGGAGCTCCGACTTCTACAGGCCCATGCATCTACGAGTGCCTGTGCCAGGTTGCGATTTCTCACTTTGGTATCATATGTGGCTGCGCTTCACTCACAACCTATGCTGCCGGTGCTGCCTGGTGTATATCTCTCAGATTGCGAGAACCCGACACTACCAATGACGACACCGTCTGCACACTTTACCTGGGAGCTTTACCATTGGACTTTATTTCAATTGCACTTCGCACTAGGAGATGGGCTCTGTAGCCGCACGGCTATCACTTCCAACATAGGCAAAGAAGATGGGCTCACGCACAGGCAGAGCAAGAATAGAACATGCTAGTGCACGCGACCTGAACGGCTGCTCCCAAGATCCCGTGACACCATGGCTGGCTGGCTTGAATAAGCCTAGTTACCTCTTCATGCTGCCTCCCATAAATTGGTGACCAGGACGACCAAACCTAGCCTTCGCACAACTTCTTTGTACATACACCTCTGCTCACAGTGCTTCCGTCGCAAGTCTGAAAACACTGCCTTAGCCTGCAAGTCATTATTGCATTCATGTAATTAACAATGAGGACTTGTTAATTTGAATTCCAGCAAAAGGGTTAAACAACTACACAAGTCGGAAATCAAAATGGAGCGACTCCCATGCATTATGGGAACCAATGTTATGGTAACATTTTGCTGGTAACCCAACATTGTTATGATTAACGTGAAGTGTTGCTAGGCGGACCAACATGTTTGTGTAAAATGAACTATGTGTGTAACAAAAGCAAAAAGACGTCAGTGACTATGATTGTGTGGCACTGACAGCATGATTTCTACTCCGGCCATTTGAAGTCAGCTTACAACATGCAGACTGTTGCGTTCTACATGTGTACTGGTCGAGCATATGAAAGAGAAGCATGGATTGTCAAGTTATCAGTGATTATGTGTTATACAATCGTACGTACCTATGGCTATGTCATGTGATGTATGTTAAAACAATGATGGCTTCATAGGTTTCTCAGCCCAAAGCAGTTTTTTAAAAACCATAAGGGATTTCTTCGAAAAAAAAAAGCTTCATAGCTGAAAAAAAATTTTCTCCAGGTCCTGGGATGGAACCCAGGACATTGTGCTAAAGTCAGGTTGATGAGAATTTTCCTTTTCGTGAACCCTCCTTGATTTTGCGGGCTTCCACAGAACTGATTTGCCACTAATCGGTCTTAGGAGCAGGCAAATGGTCGACGGCCCTAACTTTGACCGCCTATATGCCTTGGGGTAGCATACAACAGTTTATTGGCTACTAGCCTGCTTCTAAGGTCACATGCAATTAAAATGAATTATATTAACTAACACATGCAGGATTGTTTTAATAACATATGCCTCCATGAACTTATGCACTGCCCAAGATCATAACACGCAAAAGGCACAGTTCACATTAGTAGGCCTTCCAAAGCGTGCCAAGATGCACACCATGAAATTTATTTGAATTGTTTGAGTGCTTCCTATTATGGCCATTTAATGGGACACTAAAGGCAAATACTAAGTAGATGTTGCCTATTAAAGTAGCATTCCATAAACCTCACAGTGCTTCTTCCATGCCAAGAAGAGATAGTTTACGAGAAAATTGCATCTGAAGGGTTCGCATACCTAGAGAGCAATTCAATTCGCCTGCTCCTGAGGACAGAGTGGCGACGTTGTGCTATCACTGCCCTTCACTTCCATTGGTGAGTAAAACAGTACCCTACAGACGGTGCTACAGTTTTCTGTGCAAAATGCGTAAGCCCGGCCATGTAGCAACCGAGCCAAGACAGAACGTTGGACTCGCCGCTGCAACTGCTCTTGATCAAGTAGCACGGACTGTTTGGGAATCCCGCAACATCACATAAACATCGAATTCTCTGTAACTTGCAGTTTGTGCGAGTTTCGCGAGCCAGAAAATCCAGCTCAGCACTATGTGATAACGAAACTACTAAAACATGTAAGCGTGGGCGATGCTTTCAAGGGTAACCTCAATGGGTTCTTTTTTCTAAATATCAAATAGAACTAGACGAATAGCATTTTCTTTCATCTTATAATGCAATGCAGCAACCTTTTTATTACTAGTAGATAAGTCCTAGCGACAGAACTTTAATGAGGAGTGCCTTCATCATCGGGCTGGTACTTTAATGTGCTGGGGCAGCCTCTAATTGTGTATTGCAGTTACTTCCGTTCATCAATTACTGAAGCTCTGTTCGCAATAACAGTGATGCCTTCGACATTCTCGAGCACTAATCTATTACTTTAGCTTGACTTAATAATTGCCTTTAGTGTCCCTTTAGACACTAGTCCCTCTGACCTGCATAGGACTTGCCACAGCAGAGAGGTATTGCGCTGATAACCCCCACAGCACAACACACAAAGTGCTTGGCATGGTTCTTTGTACATCCTTGTCTCTCAGTACTCGTGTTACAAAGACACAATTGGGCTAATCACTTCGGTGCGGGAGAAACCATTGGGGCACCATATCTACTAGTCAAGTTTTTCAATTTGTGGCTAATTCTGAGCACATATGGCACGAAGTCATATCTAGTGATATCTGTTCTTATGTCCGATGGTGTGTCCTAGTGAGGAACGCTTCACCTTTCAAAGAACAGATTTGGTAACGGCATGTACAACCAATTGAGTAAGTAGGATTTCAAATGCCTGTTCATTTGATCAAATCACATCAACAGGCCACTTGCCCCAATTGGGCAAATGGCCAATAAACCATCATACCCTGTCTTAGGGCATCAAGGGGCAGCCGAAGTCAGAGCCCTTGAACAGTTGCCTGCTGATGTATTTTATGATGCCTGCAGTTAAGACGTCTGCTGCTGTGGCTGTGAGTGGTAGTGGCTTATGCCAAGGGGATGGGAGGGTGAGTGCCACAGTAGCTGAATTGGTAAGGCACTACATGCCTAATGAAGGTGGTGTGGATTCAGCTCCTACCTACAGCAAACTACCTTTTCGTCCACTTTCATTTCCCTTATCCATACTATTTATAAATTCCAAAAATGCATATTTAATTTACCCTATGCTTTCTCCGAGTTCATTACCTATTTTCATCATCTGGTCAAATAATTATGGCTCAGCTCGATAAAGGCTAATTCAGCTTGGAAGATAAGAACATCCGAGGAGGCCAAAGGAAGTGACTTGGTCGGCAATTGTGGATACTGTTCAGAATCAGCTTTAAAAACATAGAAGGTTTTCAGCTAAGCGCATAGCAAAGACAGTCAACTTGTCATAAAGGTGCTTAGACACTAAACACAAAGGTGCACTAAACATGAAAGTTTTAGCTAAGTGTGCCCAAATTGCTGACAAGAAATGCGGAAATAAGGTTACTTGTCAATCAAGTATATGCTCCTGACAAAGCACCTTGGTGGCGAGCGTCGCAACACCCGTCACAGCAGAAGCGCAACTAGCGAACAGGTGGGGGAATTAGGTCATGCGTGCCATGGCCGAATTCATTTCCCAAAAGCTGAAGAGCAGCTCGACAAGGACTTGCTAATCAAATGTAAGCGGAACAGACGCCACTAGGCCTGAGGTGTACAAATTGTACACCTCATGTACAAATATGCGCACAAATTTACCCACAGCTTCAAGAACATGCCTGCTAGATACAATGTCCCATTTGTTCCTTTATACGCCTGTCAAATTAGCCCAATTGTGTTCTCGTACCTAAAGACAAGGGTGTATGAAAAATCACGCCAACCATATTGAGCATTGTGCTGTGGTTTGGTCATAAGATATCTCTCAGCTGTGGCAAGTTCTACGTGGACCAAACGGCCCAATGCCTGAATGACTATCTGAGGGAGCATTCAAACAATTTAAATAAACCGGATGGTGCAGCACACATTGCAAGGCCTGCTCATATGAGCCGTGCTTTCGCACATTATGATCCTGTGCAGGAGTAGCAACAAAACATCGCATGAGCTCACGAAGGTATATTTTATCAGAGAGTGCACATGTTAGTAGCACTTCAATTGCCTTAATTCCCCAGAGGTGCACTTGCTTAATGGCTATTTGTAGCATTAAAAGACAAACTAGCACTGTCACAACATTCACCTCTTGCCTGTGCACAAAATTTGTACACTATGTTTCATCCTTTGAATCATTAAATCAGTTAGTAGTTCGCACTTTCATGTGTCCTTCCTCTGTAAATAGATTTTCTCACACAAAAACAATGTGCAGCAGACTTCACCAATTTGCCCAAGACGAAGTCCTAGTCAGACTCAAAAATCTCCTTCAGAGATTTTCTTACTGTGATGAGAATTTCTGTCACTGCATGGCACTCTGTTCGAACAAGGCCTTCACTGATAAGATGGGAGAAAAAAAAGGTTACAGAGGCAAAAATTGTCACATTGGCACTCAGATATATTCCCTAATGCAATGCCTAAAAGATTTTTTTTTGTTGGACAAGAGGATCAGGGTAAGGCTCATGACTAATGAGCATTCTATTGCACAGATGAAGGGATTAACCAAACAAGCCCTGCGAAGTCAAGGAAGATTCATACAATGGAAACTTGGCATTTGCTTGAGAGTGGCATGCAGGGACCCGCAAACCCACACCGGTCATATTAGCGTGCATCTCACATCTATAACCTAATGCAGGTTCCTGCAATGAACCTACATCATGTTTGTAAACAAGTTGCGAGGAACATTTGCGCAAACCTGGTACCTCGCATAGCGCCATCACAAGAAGCAATACTAAATAGCAGCTTAGCAAACTAGCTGGAAGAAATTTAAGAAAATTTCTTGGTCTTCAAGACAGCCAAGCTTTAGAACAAAATTGAGCCAAAGTAGAACTATGAGCGGCTGGGCCACGTTCTGCAATATTTGTCTTCATAGTTTACATTGGGGTTGCTCAACATGTTCCTTTAGAACTGTGGCGAGCAGGTGCTTAAGCAAGTCGCGATTCGCTAGCCGCCAAAATCCGATAAACAAGGGAACAGTATGAACATGCAAGACAAGAAACAGTACAGGTAAATGCGACATCGAGTGCCATATAAAAATTGCAACAGCTCACTTACTTAGGCAATATCTGCAACAGCAATCCTACGAAGGATGAAACTTTTTTTTTTTTTTCGCGATCGATGCACAACACTAAGCGGCAACTGCAGCAACAAGCATTTGGAACGAGTTTAAACGTTTTTTACCATAAGAGCAAAAAGTTCTGCCAAACTGAGAGCCCACATATGCTCCATTCACATCAGTAAATTCAACAAACAAGAGCAACAGCACTGAAAAACGTAACAGGAGCTGCACAAGACCACACTACCAACCATAAACGCACTCCAAGGCATAAAGAAACGAGCTGCTCCAGCGTTGCGCCCAAGTGTGGCTCGAGATCGCAAGCTCGAACACCCTCCGGTTCTTCCAGCGCAACTAACTAGAACAACATTCTATCACACAACACAGTAAGAAACCGTAAAATTCTGTTTTAGCTAAGCTGAAAAGCTGAAGCAGCTCCAGCAGCGCGCGCAAAACTATAAACCGGAACACGCCATACTTGTTTAAACAACGTCATCATAACTGTGACGTCACTTCCGTGCGTGGCAGCAGCGTTTTAGTATGGCATTTCGCTCCTACCACGTGCGTGTCAGCAGTTTACGCCTTTTGCATGGAACGTTTTGCAAGACGCGTAGCGCCACCTGCCGGTGCGAAGAGGCAGTATTTGAGTAGTGCGAAGCCCGACTTCCTTGCCGAATTGCCTATGCAGCTAGCGACTGCGAAACAACGATTTAACTAGATTTTGGTCCATATTGCGAGTGTTTTGCGCATTTAACACCGAAACAGAGAGCTATGAATTTCTACGCTAGTCGGACGCGCCGCCTAACTGCCATTAAGCGCTTGCTCAAATTTCTACAAGAGCGGACACTCCCATAGAGCCCAGCACACCAAGTGGATGTTGTTGACTCTTTCCGGTTTCGGTTTTGGGCGGTTTTCATCGGGAGCAGTTAGCTCCGAGCCTCCTTCACTGCGTCGGCGCTCGCGGGCGTTCGCTGGCCGGGGGCCCCCACTTGCCTGCCGCTGCCGACACAACAGTCTGCTGAAATGATGAAATGTTTATTTTGCTCTAAATAAATGCTCGTTCCGGGATTCTGCATTCATCCGAAGCACCAGATAAGCAGCAGTCGTTGCAGTACGATGCTCCACCGGATGTCATTAGCTGAAAGAAAGTAAATTACAAGCATGTATCATTTCGGTATATTGACCTAACAGGAGTATTGCGTGTAGAGGCGAAACGTGCGTAAGTGGTGAATGAGCGGGATTACAGATAAATTCACTTTTACGTACATTTCGCAGCAAAGACTCCTCCCAAACAATGCCATAAAATCTGAAAATCCGATTTTCAAGCACCCCTCCTTTCCCGGGCATCATTTCCTGCACTTTAAGTGCACAAATACACGGGTAACTGCGCGTTTCCAAAACAACTTGGCCTCAGTCGACTCGATGGTACGCCAAGTACACAAAGGTGGCTACAACACAGGCTCAGCCAGACCATGTTACACGCTCGCAGAATGCCTTCTAGTCGCACTCAGGACAGATTCGTGGGTGCAAAGACTGTTTTCAGTCGCTCAGACTACATAAATGTCATGTTCTTGAGCTCCTCCGTGTCATCTTTTACGCGTCTTGCCAGCGCATGCAACACTCCCGTGTTATCACTCTCGGCAATCGCTCGTCGCGTTTTCGACAAGCGTGAGTACCGAAATAAGGCATATGTTGTTGCAGGGCTATAAAATGCGTCACAAACTTGTCCCACTAAAATACAGTACACGCAAAACTAACTCGCTATGGCCGGCTGGCTTTTTGGCTAACAGCTTCACAACCCCAGGCGCAGCGAGCAAGCCTCAAGATATCCCAAAAAGTTACTAAATAAATTGCAATACTTTTTCGAGTCAGAGAATGCGTCAGGAACATCTACCAGCAAGATTCAGTACGCGCGAAACTAACTGCGGAACACAGCCGAGCTGCTTTTCGCTAACTGCGTCAATAAGCCGGGCGCGGCAACCGTGCTTCTAAACTACCCCAAATATAACGACGTTAGTTACAATAATGTTGGGGACACAGAATGCGCGAAAACTTGTCTGTCTTAGGCGCTACGACGTAGTACACGCATGTACTATCGGCCAAAAAAGTAAACGGACCACGGCACAGGTGGCCGGAGCGGCTGCGGGGCCACACCGGGGCGCTGCTATCTCGCTCCGCGCGCTGACGGCGAGAGTGCCCCGAGTGACGCTAGACTTCGCCCTCACTCTCGCGCGGGGCCTTGTCACGCTTGATAAATTTCTAGTGCGCCGTTCGGTTGCTCTGCTGCTGACGGTCGCGACAAAGGGGACTGCGCATCGCCGGTAGTTTAGCACATGGCGCTGTCGAACTGTAGTGGACGGCCGCGGGGCATCAAACCGCGCCACTGAGAAGGAACGAAGACTCATTCTTAAGGTTGTTTTGCTTATATTCACCATACATCTCATATTAGTGCATTTCGCTGGCGTCCACCGCTGCTCGATTTTAGGCAACACAACGCAAGGAGCCGCAACGGCGGCTACGGTGACGCGCGTTTGCAGGTGCCAAGCTTTACTGCCGGCGCGGGTGCTCTGTCGAGATTACTTTACCGGCATTGTCTCCAGCAGTGGGTTTATTAACTATAGCAGTGCGCCTCCCCACACTGCTTTAATTCGCTACCACAATACACAGTCCGTTATAAAACGTTCTTTACAAAAGTACCGTCAGAAAGAGATGATTGGAAAGACTAATCGGAAAAACAAGTCGCTCGTGAAAGTTTATTCACGGAAGAAGATAAAAAATGGGGTTCCATGTGTTGAAGAGGTCTTCAATGGGATGGAAATTCGCCGTCGACCGCGATGACTCGGCCTACTCGTCTTGGCATCGAGTCATAGAGCGCGGCCACTAGCTACGGACGTCCGCGTAGAGCTTCCCACTCATCCTTCACGGCATGCCAAAGCTGATCTGCTTTTATCTGCTTCCGTGAATAAGCTTTCACGCGCGACTAGTTTTTTCCGATTCGCTTTTCCAATCGTCTCTTTCTGACGGTATTTTTGTAACGAAAGTTTCATAACGGGCTGCGTATTGTAGTATCGAAATAAAGCAGTTTTGAGAGGCGTCGTTGCCATAGCTATTACACCTACTGCTGGAGACAATGCCGGAAAAGTAATATCGACAGAAAACCCGCACCGGCAGCAAAGCTTGGCGCCTGTAAGTTATCGCGCCGGCGTGAAAGAGCGCGCATGGAGCGGCATTCGCCGTAGCCGCCGTTGCGGCTCCTTGCGTTGTGTTGCCTAAAATCGAGCAGTGGTGGACGCCAGCGAAATGCACTAATATGAGATGTATGGTGAATATAAGCAAAACAACGTTAAGAACGAGTCTTCGTTCCTTCTCAGTGGCGCGGTTTGATGCCCCGCGGCCGTCCACTACAGTTCGACAGCGCCATGTGCTAAACTACCGGCGATGCGCAGTCCCCTTTGTCGCGACCGTCAGCAGCAGAGCAACCGAACGGCGCACTAGAAATTTATCAAGCGTGACAAGGCCCCGCGCGAGAGTGAGGGCGAAGTCTAGCGTCACTCGGGGCACTCTCGCCGTCAGCGCGCGGAGCGAGATAGCAGCGCCCCGGTGTGGCCCCGCAGCCGCTCCGGCCACCTGTGCCGTGGTCCGTTTACTTTTTTGGCCGATAGTACTACACGCGTAAATGCGTCACACGGCCGAGCCGGTTTTCGCTTACTGCGTCAATAAGCCGGGCGCGGCAAGCGTGCCCAAAAACTACCGAAATAAGTTACAGTAACGTTGGGGCTCATAGAAAGCGTCGCAAACATCTCCCAGGACGAGGCATTAACTCAAATTAACTGCGCCAGGACGGCGGAGCTGTTTTTCGCTAACTGCGCCACTCGAACTAAGCCTAAATGTGCTTAAAATGCGCCGCACACTGTCGAACACAATTTCTCACCTTGCCGTAGTCCAGTAGTGCAGTGGTGCCGTGTGGAAATGCAGACGACACGCAAGAGAAGCATAGAGAAGGCCGGGAGCCCCCAAAAATGGGCTATATCCAAAACAGACGGGTCGCTGAGCACGCGAGTTTCGCACGTACGACCTGCCTCGCTCATTCCTGCGGCTTGTCTGGCGCATGACGTATGCACGCGTGTCTGGCGTGCCGCTAGCTTGTTGCTAGGCAACGCAACAAAAAGTTGCAAAGTATAAGTTCATTTACACGCAAAACGTTTTCGCTTATAGTGTGAAGGAATATAAAAAATAAAACATTGTCTCGAAGTTTATTTCACATTCTTTTTTTCTGATGCTCGCGTCAACTAACGGATGGTGTTGAAACTAGGCGTGACGTGTTTCCTGTTGCCAGTTTTTGAAGTGTGTCCCCTCTTGTTGAATTTCTTTCTGTATGGCTAGCTGGCTCGCTCTTCAGTCTGATGGCGGAAACGACGGCAACCGCGATAGCTCTGCGCGCTACGAAGAAACGCCACAATCGATGCTACTGTTGTGTTGTAAAGTGCCATGAACGTGAAGGACGGAATAATAACGTTCAGCTTTGCCGATTTCTATCGCAATCGTATGTAGGGGAAAGGCGAAAGCGCTGCATACGGGCCGTTCAACCTGTTGCGTAATCGGATTACTTACATTCCCCACAACACAGCGGCTCGCATGAGAAAGTGCGACAGTTTTGTTCTTCTGTAATTGTGTTGCGTAGCCCTGATGGAGGACCGTGGTGACCAAGCGAAAACTCAAGAATCTGCAGCCGCCACTTCGTTGGTAACAGAAAAAACGTTGCAAACCATCCTGCCTAAGTGCCATCGATATCTCCACCTTTTAACAGACGTCCGCCTCCGCTTGACTCAACAAGTGGAACGGAGAGATTTGGCAGGTCAGCTTAACCAAACATTTTGGTTCGTTTACCAATTCAAAATCCTGTTCTAGAGCATCGTTGTATCACGAGCTCATTTCTACTTTCGGTATTTTGTATGTCCTGTGCCGATACAACAAGCACGCTTCGCAATGTGCTGAGCCTGCTCGAGTGCGTTTTTCAAATGTGAGCAATAAAGTTGCTGTAGGAGCACTGGATGAGTAATTGCGAAGTAACGCACGTGTGCAAAGAAAACAAATGTCGTGTTTATTTACATTTATTCGTGCGCGCTTGTTGCTCGAAGCGTATGCGAAAAGTTCACATTCAGGTACTGAGCGATGCTGTAGCTCCTGCGAGAAAGATGCAGCGCGTAGACATTGTAGGAAGCTTGCTTTCGTTATGATCGCACGCTGTTTGCTGCCTTGGAAAAGGTTTTCTGTTTGCTGCCCTGAAAAGCTAGGCTATGAAAGGATTTACTCTCTGTAAATAATGCGAGACAAAACATTACGATAGAATACATAAACATATAGGAGATACTTAAATCTTGTGTTCAGGACATATTCAATGTGAACCAATTTGAAATGCTTAGATTTTTATGCTGATATGCCTAGACAATCCTGATGCTCTCTGTACTTGCGAGTTACAGCACGCCGAAATGACACTTGAGGCTTTATTTTATATTGCACACGTACTTCGCTCTGCTGAGCTTCCTTTCCGAAGCGTGAATGGGCGGAAGAAGCTTTCCAGGTCCTTGATTTTTAGGAAACCGTGCCTCAACACAACCGAAAGAGAAGGGTCCATTCTGGCCTATGGACCTCCGCTTGCGGACAGCTCTCCTTGCACTACTCAGCTCGCGCCAAGGCTCCGACGGGGGCGCTGGTGACTGGTTTTTCCAGGTTTATTCTCTCATACAAACAGGCGGGTACAGTAATAGAGGAGCAACTCCCAGGTTTATTTTATGCGGACGACATTGTGTTGCTAGCTCACAAGCAAAGTGATTTGCAACGTCTGGCTAATATCTGTGGACAGGAAGGCAACGATTTAGGTTTGAAGTTTAGTGTTAGAAAATCAGGTGTTATGGTATTCAATGAAAACGGTGAACAGACAGTGGAGATACAGGGCCAAGAAATACCTCGGGTAACAGAATATAAATACCTTGGTATATGGATAAACGAAGGCAATGGATATATGGAAACACAGGAAAAAACCATAACAGTAAAGGGGAAGAGAAATGCAGCCACAATGAAGCACAGAGCGCTATGGGGATACAATAGGTACGAGGTCCTCCGAGGTATGTGGAAAGGTGTAATGGTTCCAGGACTTACTTTTGGAAATGCGGTTGTTTGCTATAAATCAGGGGTACAATCAGGACTCGACGGGAACCAAAGGTCAGTGGGTCGCCTCGCATTGGGCGCTCACGGGAAGACTACATATGAAGCTGTGCAGGGTGATATGGGCTGGACAAGTTTTGAAGTGAGGGAAGCTCGCAGTAAAATTGAGTGTGAAGAACGGCTGAGGAATATGGAAGAAAGTAAATGGGCTGGGAGAGTGTTCAGGTATCTGTACAGGAAAAACATTGATTCACAGTGGAGGAAAAGAACTAGGAAGCTTACCAGCAAGTATGCGGCCTGTAGGGTGGACAACACAACAAAAAAGGTCAAGCGGAAAGTCAGAGAAGCTGAATTAATCTCATGGGTGGCGGCAATGGAAGAGAAACCTGCCATGAGTAACTACTTAAGAGGAAAAAACGAAATCAGGAAAGAAACCATTTGTGATAACTCAAAGGGAAGCTCATTACTTTTCGAAGCGAGATCAGGATGCCTTAGAACACGCACCTATAAAGCGAGATATAAAAAGGAAGAAGAGGCATGTGCTTGCTGTGGTAAAGCTAGGGAAACTACTGAGCATGTTTTATAAGAATGTGAAGACGTCTACCCAGCGGTCGATTTAGGCACCACTGGCCTCCTTGAAGCCTTGGGTTCAGAGGGAGCAGTGGTAAAGCAAACACGTCCGCAAAAGACATTAGTAAGAGTCGACTGGAGGATTGGTGGAAGAAAAGTAGGGAAACGACAAAAGACGGAGACGTACAAAAGCATAGTTCGCAATAGGGGATCAGAAAATTTGGGCGTGGTAGTTCACAGTGTTTTTTATGTGTCTTTTTTCATCGTTTAACCTAGGTAGAATATCAGGCAGTATAGTAGCAAGAGCTTGGTGGCGCAACCCACCGCCCCGTTCCAAAGGGGACGCTCATAACATCCATCCATCCATCCGCAGCGCCGCATGGGCAGTGTCTGAGCTACATACGCAGAGGTGGCCACAACAGAGGCCTTATGCCAGACCATGATAGACGCTCGCAGAATGCCTTCTACTCGTATTCAAGAGAAATGCGTGGGTGCAAAGCCTGTTTTCAGTTGTTCAGAAGAAATAATTTTCGAATTCTGGGTTTTTGAGCTCCCCGCAGGGTTACTTTTAGCGCGCTCTGCCGGCGCAAGCAACACACTCTAGTGTGATAAACGAGAAGAGAGGGAGTTAACCGAAAGTCCGCCGCAAAGGTCTCTGAGTGGTGGCGCTGGCTAACACTCCCAGGGTTCTACACTCTAAGAACAGTTTACACCCTTTGGCTTGCCCCTTCTGCCACACAAAAATAATCGTCATCTGCCTTGATGCGTTTCCTTTCTTTATCGCTGCGAGCCCGGAACTTTCCAGTAACGAACGGCACGCGCGTTATCAGCGTAGAACAGCTTACACCCTTTGGAGTGCCTCTTCTGATAACGCGCGTGCCGTTCGTCACTGGAAAGTTCCGGGCTCGCAGCGATAAAGAAAGGAAACGCATCAAGGCAGATGACGATTATTTTTATGTGGCAGAAGGGGCAAGCCAAAGGGTGTAAACTGTTCTTAGAGTGTACTATACACTCTAAGAACAGTTTACACCCTTGGCTTGCCCATTCTGCCACACAAAAATAATCGTCATCTGCCTTGATGCGTTTCCTTTCTTTATCGCTGCGAGCCCGGAACTTTCCAGTAACAAACGGCACGCGCGTTATCAGAAGAGGCACTCCAAAGGGTGTAAACTGTTCTATGCTGGTAACGCGCGTGCCGTTCGTTACTGGAAAGTTCCGGGCTCGCAGCGATAAAGAAAGGAAACGCATCAAGGCAGATGACGATTATTTTTGTGTGGCAGAAGGGGCAAGCCAAAGGGTGTAAACTGTTCTTAGAGTGTATGTTGTTCTTGGTGTCAGTGCTTGTTGGCTTCTTATGACACTCTAGTGTTATCGCTCTTAGCAATCGCTCGTCGCGTCTTCGACAAACGCGAAAAGCACGTGAACGACCTGGAGGGGCGCTGCGAGCAGCGCTCACGTGACGTCAGGGCACGGACTCGCGCCTGTCGTCTGCTGCAGTTCGGGTGCTGCCTGGGCGCCTTCTGCAGTGTTTCCGTTTGTTAGCTCTCGTTCTCTATGCTTGTATACTTATGACGGACCTCTCAAATATATCTTTACAAAGTCTTCATTCGCGAAAATATAATGAAGAAGCTTATTTCCTAGACAACAACATAATTCTCAAAGGCAACGCTATTAGCGGCGAGAATTAGGAGTGGCGCCCTCTCGCGAGCGACGTCACGGCTAGGACGCCGCTCGCTCCGCCTCGCACGACTGCCGCGCGTGCTCGTTCCCTTCGTGTATGCTTGGGGTATGGGTGGCTCGAGCCTTACGTATTGAAGGATACGTCGGCTTTTTCCAGCTGCCATGGCTTAACCACAGTTTCTTCTTCAAAAGCGCGTGAGTCGAGAAAATTTGCGGCTTGGATATCACAAGCTATATGTTAAAGGGGTCTACTAGATTTGCAATGCGCATATGCGCCGTGTCTATCCGTAAATTTTGCGTAAAAATAATGTCTGCAAATTCAACACGCGAAATTTTGTATGATGCCTCGCTAAACATTTAACATTCCCTTAGTATTTAGTTATGAGACACATTGCATTTTACATGGAAGAAAAATCCTGGTAATTGGCGTCAGCATGTTATCCGACGTTAGATCACTGCCCAGCGAAGCTGTCATCATGATTCTTATTACTCTGGTGTGTTGTTCAATTCAAATATCATCATCAGCAGCAGCAGCCTGGTTACGCCCACTGCAGGGCAAAGGCCTCTCCCATACTTTTCCAACTGCCCCGGTCATGTACTAATTGTGACCATGTTGTCCCTGCAAACTTCTTAATCTCATGCGCCCACCTAACTTTCTGCCGCCCTATGCTACGCTTCCCTTCCCTTGGAATCCAGTCCGTTACCCTTAACGACCATCGGTTATCTTCCCTCCTCATTACATGTCCTGCCCATGCCCATTTCTTTTTCTTGATTTCAACTAAGATATCATTAACTCGCGTTTGTTCCCTCACCCAATCTGCTCTTTTCTTATCCCTCAACGTCACACCTATCATTCTTCTTTTCATAGCTCGTTGCGTCGTTCTCAATTTCAGTTGAACCCATTTCGTAGGCCTCCAGGTTTCTGCCCCGTACGTGAGTACTGGTAAGACACAGCGGTTATATACTTTTCTCTTGAGGCATAATGGCAACCTGCTGTTCATGGTCTGAGAATGCCTGCCAAACGCACCCCAGCCCATTCTTATTCTTCTGATTATTTCAGTCTCATGATCCGGATCCGTGGTCACTACCTGCCCTAAGTAGATGTATTCCCTTACAACTTTCAGTGCCTCGCTACCTATCATAAACTGCTGTCTCTTCCAAGACTGTTAAACATTACTTTAGTTTTCTGCAGATGAATTTTTAGACCCACCCTTCTGCTTTGCCTCTCCAGGTCAGTGAGCATGCATTGCAGTTGGTCCCCTGAGTTACTAAGCAAGGCATTATTATCAGCGAATCGCAAGTTACTAAGGTATTCTCCATTAACTTTTATCTCCAATTCTTCCCAATCCAGGTTTCTGAATCCTGTAAACACGCTGTGAATAGCATTGGAGAAATCGTATCTCCCTGCCTGACGCCTTTCTTTATTGGGATTTTGTTGCTTTCTTTATGGAGGACTACGGCGGCTGTGGAGCCGATATAGATATCTTTCAGTGTTTTTACATACGGCTCGTGTACACCTGGTTCCACAATGGCTCCATGACTGCTGAGGTTTCGACAGAATCAAACGGTTTCTCGTAATCAATGAAAGCTATATATAAGGGTTGGTTATATACCGCACATTTCTCTATCACATGAGTGATAGTGTGAATATGGTCTATTGTTGAGTAGCCTTTACGGAATCCTGCCTGGTCCTTTGGTTGACGGAAGTCTAAGGTGTTCCTGATTCTATTTGCAATTACCTTAGTAAATATTTTGTACGCAACGGACAGTAAGCTGATCCCTCTATAATTTTTCAAGTCTTTGGCGTCCCCTTATTTATGGATTAGGATTATGTTAGCGTTCTTTCAAGATTCCGGTACGCTCGAGGTCATGAGGCATTACGTATACAGGGTGGCCAGTTTCTCTAGAACAATTTGCTCACCATCCTTCAACAAATCTGCTGTTACCTGATCCTCCCCAGCTGCCTTCCCCCTTTGCATATCTCCCAAGGCTTTCTTTACTGCTTCCGGCGTTACCTGTGGGATTTCGAATTCCTCTAGACTATTTTCTCTTCCATTATCGTCGTTGGTGCCACTAGTACTGTATAAATATCTATAGGACTCCTCAGCCACTTGAACTATCTCATCCATATTAGTAATGATATTGCCGGCTTTGTCTCTTAACGCATACATCTGATTCTTGCTAATTCCTAGTTTCTTCTTCACTGTTTTTAGGCTTCCTCCGTTCCTGAGAGCATGTTCAATTCTATCCATATTATACTTCTCTATGTCAGCTGTCTTACGCTTGTTGATTAACTTCGAAAGTCCTGCCAGTTATATTCTAGCTGTAGGGTTAGAGGCTTTCATACATTGGCGTTTCTTGATCAGATCTTTCGTCTCCCGCGATAGCTTGCTGGTATTCTGCCTAACGGAGTTACCACCGACTTCTATTGCAGACTCCTTAATGGTGCCCATAAGATTTTCGTTCATTGCTTCAATACTAAGGAGCTCTTGCTGTGTTAAAGCCGAATATCTGTTCTGTAGCTTGATCCGGAATTCCTCTATTTTCCCTCTTACCGCTACTATTCATATATGGCCATTCATTAATGAGTAAAAAAAATAGGCGTGCATTCCTTATGAAAAAGTTTGCAGCTACGTTCATCTTCCTGTGAAACAGGCCTCCAAAAAACGAATTGCCCATGGCTGCTAACACGACGGCGCGTCATGTAGAGTATTTACATAGTTAATTCACAAACACCATAGTAGCAATCAACTAAGAGAAAAGTGTCGTTGTTAAGATCGAGAGCGAATCAATTGAAGGTGATGAGAGAGAGAGAGAGACAAAAGGGAAGGAAAGACAGGGAGGTTAGCCAGTGTAAATACCGGCTGGCTACCCTGTGCTGGGGAGAGGGGTAAGGGGAATAAAAGGAGAAGGAAGAGAGAAAAAAATAAAGAAAAAAGAGAAAAAATGCACACAGTAACGCGATGTTACGCGCAACAATAGTCAAAAGCGTTCGCACAATTCACATCTCCTTAAGAACTTGAGCAAAGCCCTTAAGGCCTTGAGTGCCGAAACCCGTATGGACCAGTGTCCTAGAACTTTCTCTTCTGTAGCAATCGTCTGTCGGTATGGCGAGGCACGCTATGTTCGCGAAACCCATCAGTTCACTACAACTTCGAATTGAAACCATAAAGAATTTTTTTTTACAGCGCCAACTGGAATGGCTAAAGTATTCTGGAGGTACTACAGCGCAGCAGAGATTTCCTAGAAAAGGAAAATTCAAGCACCTTCTGTCTCACCATGTCTCGATCAGGCGTTATTTAATTATAAAAACGGATAACTATTCGCTTCGTCGGTACGTAAAAAAGAACCTTGCCCAACTGCAGGCTAAATAAAGTTTGCTCCAATGCAATCGCAAACATTCATAAAGAAAGCACCACAAGCCTTGCATATACTTTCACTTGATTTCTGACGCTCCACCGGGGAATTTCGATATCTTCAATATGTCCAATACTACTAATGATTGACGCTTCGACTTCTTTCTGGCTGCAGCCATGCGGCCCAACAGGCATACTTCACTAAAAAAATTGGGCCGAGCAGCCTGTGTCAGTTCGTCAAACAGATTCGTCATGTATATTCCTCAAGCAACAAGCACCAGTAAATTTCTCAAGTGAGTTTAACGTGTATCACGGAAAAGGAAATATATATTGGTACATTCCTATTTGTATTCTGTAAATAGCTGTAAGCCTTCATTAACTTTACTTCAAATTTCCGGCGCTTAAAATAAACACGGGAAGAACCGCCTAATCTTGACAAGCAGTTAAAGAAGCAAGTGGTGCTTGTAGAATCTAAACTCCAGTATTAGTTAAGTCCCCCTGTTACTGCCGAGCGTTTCTGTGAAGAAATAAAAAAATTCGATGTTATACCATGAACTATCGTGATGAGCAAACCTGTTTTAGCAGATTAAAATCAACGTAACTGTTGTTGAAGTCATATATAGCCAGCGTTTGTGACATACTTGTTGCACCGCGGCAGGTATGGTATCATAACTGGATTCCTGTATGCTGTGTTTTTGCGATTGTCCATCCGCATATGAAAAACCCGGAATGGGCTCTTTTGCGCTTCTCCGGCTGGCACTGTAGCGTTGCCTTTGAGTGCTGCATTGTTGTATAAGAAATTAGCTCTTTGAATAAATGTTCGCAAAGGAAGACGTCGTAAAAGTATATTTGAGACGACCACCATAAGTATACAAGCGGAGAGAACGAGGGCGAACAAACGAAAACACCGCAGAAAGCGCCCGGACAACGTCCGAACTGTAGCAGACGACAGGCGCGAGTCCTTGCCCTGACGTCAAGGAAGCGGCGCTCGCAGCGCCCCTGTAGTTCGCTCTCGGGGCTAATAGTGCCATTCACCCGCCGTGGTTGCTCAGTGGTTATGGTGTTGGGCTGCTGGGCACGAGGTCAAGGGATCGAATCCCGGCCACGGCAGCTGCATTTCGATGGAGGCGAGAACACCCATGTACTTAGATTTAGGTACACGCTAAGGAACCCCAGGTGGGCAAAATTTCCGGAGTCTTCCACTACGGTGTGCCTCATCATCAGAAAGTGGTTTTGGCACGTAAAACCCCATAGAGAGAGAGAGAAAATAATGCAGAGAAAGGCAGGGAGGTTAACCAGAGGTAGTTCCGGTTGGCTACCCTGCGCAGGGGGAAGGGTTAAGAGGGATAAAAAGAGAAACAGAGTAGAAGGGGGAAATAGAAAGAAAGAGAGACAAGCACGAACAGAGCGCGTACACTACAGAGCGGTAGGGGGCGGCATTCTTAGAGTCTGTCGTGAAGACCCGTGGACCGCAAGAACCTTACTAGCGCGAGTAAGGCCTTCAACGCGGATGTTCTTTCGGAGCATTGGTCTAAAGCTTTTAGTTCTGAAAGTGGACGATTGTCCAACTGGTCCAGTACTCTGCACATTACTTGTCTCTCAGCACTGTATCGCGGGCAGACACAGATGATGTGGGCGAGCGTCTCGTCGATGTTACATGTGTCGCACGTGGGGCTGTTGGCCATTCCTATGAGGAAAGCATAGGCGTTTGTAAAGGCAACGCCTAGCCACAGACGGTAGAGCATGGTTTGTTCACGTCGGGGTAATCCAGGCGGGAGGTGCATCCGTATGTCCGGAGACAACGAACGCAACCGACACATTGTGGAAACATTCTAGTCCCACGGGGGCAGAGTACACTCACGGGACATCAATCGCAGCTCAGCCGCAGCGTCTGTTCGCGAAAGCGGAATGAAGACTCGTTGACCACTTTCATGTGCAGATCGGGCGGCTTCGTCGGCGTGGTCATTCCCGCTGATGTTACAATGTCCTGGAAGCCACTGAAAGATTATGTTGTGTCCCTTGTCATAGCTTTGATGATATATGTGCCGAATTTCTGAGGCCAGTTGTTCATTGGGTCCGTGGCGCATTGGGCTTCGTATGCACTGAAGGGCTGCCTTGGAGTCACTAAAGACTGTCCATTGTTGCGGTGGCTTCTGCTTAATGAAATCAAGTGCAGCACGGAGCGCCGCGAGTTCTGCACCCGTTGATGTGGTCACACATGAAGTTCTTAATTTGATTTCCTCAGATTGTGCCGGGAATATGACTGCAGCAGCAGAGCTGTTGAGTTTTACTGAACCATCTGTGTACACATGGTGGCGGAATCTGTGCACGTTGTGAATGTGCTCCAAAGTTGCTTGTTTCAAAGCTTGCAATGGCGCTCCAGCTTTCTTTCTGATTCCTGGAATTGTCAGTTCAACTTGCGGCCGGTGCAGACACCACAATGGATCTGACAATCGTGTAGCGGGCGTAAATTCTGATGGCAAGTACGACTGATGTCTTACAATAGTTTTAGCAAAAGTTGAAAGTGGCCTCTGTGCTGGCAAGCAAGCAAGATGGTGTGAGGGAATCCGAGTCAGGTGTCGGATGTGCGCTCGCAGGACATCTGTATCAATGTATACTGTCAAAGGAGCGTCTTTGGCTATGGCCACTGTTGCAATCGATGACGTAGTTTTGGGAAGACCGAGACAAGTCCTGAGTGCTTGGGCTTGCACGCTCTGGAGCTTGCGAATATTCGTGGTGCAAGTATTTCCTATTACAGGTAAGCTGTACCGCAGGAAGCCCAAAAACAGTGCTTTATATAGTTGCAACATTGATGGTACTGTTGCGCCCCAGGACTTGCCGCCGAGAAACGCAAGAAGGTCCACAATCGCGGCCAAACGCTTTGTCATGTACGAGATGTGAGGGCTCCAAGACAAGTCTCTATCAATGATGACGCCAAGAAATCAGTGCGTTCATCTATATGGTATAATTTGGTCATTAATCCGCAAAGCATACGGGGCCATCGATTTGCGAGCAAAAGCAACGAGTGCACATTTCTCAGCGGAAAGCTCCAGGCCTTGTCTTCTTAGGTATCTTGACACAACCGTTGAGGCTTTCTGAAGTCGTGCGCGAACTTGTACTCGTGTCACGCCTGAAGCACATATGCAAATGTCGTCTGCATATACGGAGAGTTGTACGGTTTGCGGTAACGAATTAGCGAGACTAACGAGCACCAGGTTGAAAAGGGTAGGGCTGAGTACTCCGCCTTGCGGTACACCACGACTGGTATAGCTAGATGGCGTTGGTCCATCTTCAGTCAAAATAAAGATCTTCCATTCAGATAGTTGCATATCCAGCAAAAGGTGCGTCCACCAATCCCTACAGCTTCTAAGGCGTCCAGTATTGCATGATGATCTACATTGTCGTACGCACCTTTAACATCAAGGAATAGGGCCGCAGTGATTCGTTTCAGATGTTTCTGGTGTTCTACGTATGTTACCAGGTCGATAACGCTATCTATTGACGAGCGGCCACGTCGAAAACCAGCCATTACCTCTGGATAGACGTTGTAAAATTCCAGGTACCATTCTAACCGTGTAAGGATCATTCTCTCCATTACCTTGCCGACACAGCTGGCCAGTGCTATTGGACGGTAAGATGACAATTCCAACGGGGATTTGCCAGCCTTGAGGAGAGGAACAAGCCGACTGGATTTCCACGTTGTAGGGACCAGGCCATCACGCCATGATGCGTTGTATAGGCGAAGAAGGGCATCTCTGGCCTCCTGACCAAGGTTTGCAAGCGCAGAGTATGTGATGCCATCGCGTCCTGGTGACGAAGATCGCCTGCACCCAGCAAGTGCGGCCTCCAGTTCTTCGATGGAGAAAGCAGCGTCCATACGAGGATCTCGGGAGCAAGGGGGCACAATGGGAATAGGTGCGCAAGGTGAATGCGTGAGTGCCGGACCCGCGATCCTTGCGCAGTAATCTTCGGCTACCTCGACTTCTCGGCATCCTTGATGTAGGGCTAGAGACTTAAATGGACGACGCTGTTGAGGAGCTGATCGAAGTCCACGGATTGTTCTCCAGACAACCGACAGAGGTTTACGCGGGTCGAGAGACTCACAAAACGATTTCCAGCGTTGATTTTGCAGTGCAGCAAGGCGACGCTGAATTTTCTTTTGAATGCGTCTGGCCTCTCTAAGGTTGTATAATGATTTAGTCCGTCTGTACCGTCGTTCCGCTCGCCGGCCGATTGCACGGAGGCTCTGTATTTCCGAATCAAAATCTGTGTATTTCTCTAATGGCCGATATGAGCGCATAGCATCCTGCATAGCCTTGGCAATCTCAAATTCTAGTGTGGACGAAATGCCTTCGTGGCATGCGTCTTCCATAAGTGATTTAAACACGGGCCAATCTATTGTTTGTTTAAAGTTTGATGGAACGGATTTGGTGAGGCCTTTTATCTTCAGGTAGGTAGGAATGTGGTCGCTTCCGTGGGTTTCTATATCTGCGAACCAATGGACGCAGTGAGTGAGGCACCGCGAAACAAATGCTAAGTCTAAACAACTACTGTATGTCCGTCCGCGCAGAAACGTGGGACTGCCATCATTTAGACAACAAAGTTCATGGTCGCAAGCAAAGGACACGAGGCTTCTTCCTTTGGAATTGATCTTGCTGCTTCCCCAAAGTGAATGATGCGCGTTGAAGTCCCCAACAACAATCCATGGACCAGGTGTCGCATCTATAATGTCACTCAGTCTCTGCCTATCGAAACGACTTGATGGAGAAAGGTAAGCGCCCACTAAAGTAAACGCAAGTTTTTGTTTTTTCACGATCAAACACACATACTGATTAGTGTCATGTGGCCGCACTGGATGAACAACATAAGTCAGTTCACACCGTATGTAGATGGTCACTTTGCTAATGTCAGTACAAGTCGATGACACATGAGGTTCGTAGCCTGAGATCCGGACGGGTTTCTGTAGCTTCGGTTCACAGATGACAACAATGGGGAATCGATTGGTGAAAACGTAATGGCGAAAATCACTGCGGGATTTCAGGCCGCGGGCATTCCATTGCATAATAGATGCTTTCTTAACTTGTCTGAAGAACGGCTGACGCGGTAGAGCCATTGTGCTTGCTACTCGAGGCTCGCAAGAACCGGATCCAGGCCGTCCAGCACTTGTAGTGCACCTCGAGCAGATGGCGTCTGTATGTCGTTTATCAACACGCGAATGACTTTCATTAGAGATTTTATTAAGGCGATTACTTGTTTGTCTTGACCTCGCACGGGATCTGTGCCCTCATTGGTTCGTCGGTAGTCCACCGTTGACCTTTGTTGGGCTGGAGGACTTAATCTCGGAAGTGCAGGCCAGTCGTTTGCAGTAGAGGTATTCACTGCGTCATCAGACAGCGTGTTGTTAGTGTGGGTGAGCGCCTTGGGAGCACCAGCCTCAGGAAGTATCGTCTGTCTTGCGGCGGTATCAGTATTTCTATACGAGGATCATCTACGGTGACGGCGGACACTACGCCGTCGTACTTTGGCGGCGGCCTCTCTGTGAGTTGAGTTGTCTCTCACCATTTGTTTTAGGACTTTCCGCTCTGTCTTGTGTCTCGGGCAGTCTTTCGACGATGCTTCATGGGGACCGGAGCAATTGGCACATTTGAAGTGAGTCGCACGGCAAGCATCTGCGCTGTGCTGCTCAGAGCATCTTGCGCACACGGTCTAATTTTTGCATATGCCGCTGACATGCCCGATCTTCAAACAATTGCGACATTGAAGTGGCCTTGGAACAAACGGTCGCACTGGATGACGAAAAAATCCAACTTTCACGTGGGACGGCAAGCTACCTCCCTTGAAAGTTATCCTCACACAGCGTGAATCTCCTAGGCGATGGATTTCAATAATAGGTACATACATTTGCTGTGGCGGGCTTGACCAAAATAGGCAGATCGTTGTCGTCGATTGACTCATCGACATCATAAATCACACCTGATATAGTATTGCTGTCCTGTGGTATTATATGGTGCGAACATTTATCTTGCCCAGCATTTTCACTGTACTCAAGATATCCAATGCTGCTCTGTTCTTTACGTCAACCGCGAGAATGTTCTTACGGGTGTTAATTCTCATATCCGTGATCTCATTTGGAACAAGAGCCTCTAGTGTTACAGATACGGCTTGCCTGTTTAGCCGATTCAGGTTGTCGGTCGGCGTCTCGGGTAAGAAGAGGATGGTATGAGCCGCGTCATGGGCCTTTGCTGCCGCCGTCGTCCTTGTTGAAGACGAGGAGGCAGTGACGATTCTCCTCTTTCCTTTCTGCCTCACAACTGTCAAGTAGTCGCCGTCATCCGACAGATCCTCTTCTGAAGCAGAGTAGTACAGCAAGGTGTCCTCGCTGCCTGTGTCGCTCATCAGGTGATTGCGCTTCCTCGGAGCGCTCGACGCTGTGACGTCGGTCTCCTCCGGACGTCTAGCTGACTCCGCTTCCATCGCCGAAGGTCTCGGGAGCGGCGCCTCCCGAAAACACGCAAAAATACTTGCAAAATGAGAGCAGTAGAAAACGGGGTTCCACACAAGAGCCACTTCTTCGTCCTAAAGCCCCATAATTTTTATAGTGCCACTGAGGGAGCTCCGACCAGTCCATTACGAATTTTTCATGCGCGGATCTACACTTTGCATCGGTAGCTCACGTGAATAATAAAAGCATAGAAGCAAAAGCACAGCACATAAGTATCTAGTTAGGATTCCATACCCACCATAGTGCAACATGCTTGTCACAACCAAACGCTAGCTATATATGACTTGTACAACATTTATCTTGATTTTAACCCACTAAATAATGTTTGCTGACGACGAGTAGTTCATGGTATAGTATCGAATTGCTCTATTTCTTCACAGAAACGCTCGGCAATAACACGAGGACTTAACTAATACTGAAGTTTAGATTCTGCCAGCGCCACTTGCGTTTTTAACTGCTTCTCAAAAGGCTGTTCTGCACCGGTTAAACTTAAGCGGGGGTAATATGAAGCAAAGCTGATTGAGGCTCTCTGCAGCACACGGAAAGGAATGTACCAATATTTATTCCCTTTCCATGGTGCACGTTCAGCTCACTTGAGCAATTTACTGGTGCTTATTGCTTGAGAAACAGACAACCTCTTTGGAGAACTGAAACCAGTTGCTCGGGCCAAATATTTAAGTGAAATATTTGTTTTGTACCGTTTCGCTGCAGCCATTAAGAAGCCGAAGCCTAATTCATTAGTTGTGTGGCACATATATCATTGTTCCCCAGTGGAGGTCAAAAGTCAAGTGAATTCGAGTGAGTATGAGGCGTGTATGCGAGGTTTTCTTTTACGTACTGACGCAGCGAGTAGTTTTCAGTTTGTGCAATCAAACAACGCAGGATCGAGACATGGTGAGGCAGAATGTGTGAATTTTCCATTTCAAGGGAGCCTAGCTGCGCTGTAGTGCCTCGAGTATGCTACAGGCATTGTAATTGGCTCTGTAAAGAGCTACTTCATGGTTGCAATTGAAAGTTGTAGTGAATGGCTCGGTTTCGCGAACAGTGCTTGCCTCGCCATAACGACAGTCGGTTGCTTCCGTTGCGGGAGGGGTGTGCCATGTCGTCGATAAACGCTAGCGAGGGCCACTATGACACAATTCATCGCTTCCAGTTGATTGGTTCTCGATCTTAACCACGAAATGTTCTTTCAGGTGATTGCTGTTATGATAGTCGTTAAGTATATATATATACATATATATATATATATATATATATACATATATATATATATATATATATATATATATATATATATATATATATATATATATATATATATATATACTTAATCACTGACGACTTCACAACTACCGAACGACTGGAAAATTGCAAAGGTAATACCTATCCATAAATCAGGCGACACAGCAGAAATTTCAAATTTTAGACCCATTTCATTAACTAGTACATCCTGTAAGCTTCTAGAGCACATAATCTTAAAGCACATAACGGTTTTTCTGGAGAGCATTGGCTTCTTGTCTCCCTACCAACATGGTTTTCGCAGTGGTTTATCAACAGTAACCCAACTAACAGAACTAGTCCACGATCTTGCATATACTATAATCACCGCGGCCAGACTGACATGATTTTACTTGATCTATCTAAGGCATTTGATTGTGTGTGCCATAACAAATTAATCGCTAAAGTTGAAAGTGTTGTTGGGAAAGGGCTCCTTTCAGCCTGGATAAAAGAATTTCTAGCCAATCGTTCACAATTTGTAACCTACGGAAAAATGCTATCTAACACTGTCACCGTTACTTCCGGAGTTCCCCAAGGCTCAGTCCTTGGGCCATTACTCTTCCTAATTTATATTAATGACATCACAGCTAACATTGGTTGTAATATAAAACTGTTCGCCGATGACTGCGTCATCTATAGGGAAATCACTAATTATAACGATAACATCGCACTTAATACATCCCTCAACACTCTAGCTATTTGGTGCTCTAATTGGAAGATGTCAATTAACGTAAAAAAGTCTGTCGTCATGACCGTAACAAGGAAAACAAGACCATCTAACTTTACATATGAGATTAACGGCATACCACTAACTAAAGTTGAACAACATAAATACCTGGGAGTTACATTAACCTCAGACCTCAGGTGGGATAAACACATTTCGAATGTCACGGCAGGAGCATTACGCAAATTATTCTTCCTCAAAAGAAGCCTTGCGCTCTCTACAACATCAACGAAGCTACTGGCCTACACAACGTTCGTTAGGCCGGTTCTCGAATATGCAAACACAGTCTGGTTTCCTCATACAACAACTAACATAACAAAATTAGAGGCAGTACAAAGAAAGGCTATAAGGTTCATTCACAATAAATATAAACGCACTGACTCACCGACTAATCTTCTAACGCAGTCTGGATTGCAAATGCTATCTACCAGGGCAAAACACGCTCGCCTGAAGTTCTTGTTTCAGCTTCTAAAAAATAACTATAAGATAGATGCGTCCAGGTACATTTCATTTTCTGAGGCTCGAAAAACACGTAACAAACATGCGCACACTTTAACAGAATACACATGCAACACTGACACGTTTAAGTATTCATTCTTCCCCCTTACAATTGCTGAATGGAACCGCCTTGATCCTACTATAACCGCCATCGAATCGTTGTCCGAATTTACTTCACAAGTGGAAGCTGCAGTGCGTAAATAAAACAGTTTATCATCGCACGGGTCCTCGTCACAAATTTTGCATTGTGTTGCTTTTGACTTCCCACTTTTCTTTTTCCATTTTGGTTTAATTGTCGTTATGTGGACATATGGTACACTGTGTTCCCAAAATAAATTGTCATTACTGTACCTACTGCTAGTCCTAAGATAATTGTTGTAACTGCCATTACCTGCTGATTGCTTGCCTAGATTGTTCTTTTTTTCCATTTCATGTCTTCTCGCTCTCGAAGTGTATGTTTTAAGCGCATCCCCTCACACAATTTAAATATTCTTCACGCGTTAAGTGTTATCTTTCAGTTCGCTCCTATTTTTTGTATAACTAATTACTTACGTGTTCTTAACTGCCAGTATCATGTTAATTAACTGTCATGTGCAAACTTGCATTTTTGTTTCCAAACTCAGCTTCTTTCTTATATTACCATACTTGGGCAATTGCTTTTCTTTTTTCTTCCTTTTTTTCAATTATTGTTCTGCCTTAATGCGTATTCATATACATGCCTACTGTATCGCCCTACTGCCACGCTCTCAAATGAGAGTAGCAGTATTGTAAATAAAATATATATATATATATATATATATATATATATATATATATATATATATATATATATATATACATATATATATATATATGTATATATATATATGTCATCATCATCAGCCTGGTTACGCCCACTGCAGGGCAAAGGCCTCTCCCATACTTCTCCAACTACCCCGGTCATGTACTACTTGTGGCCATGTTGTCCCTGCAGACTTCTTAATCTCATCCGCCCACCTAACTTTCTGCCGCCCTCTGCGACACTTCCCTTCCCTTGGAATCCAGTCCGTAACCCTTAATGACCATCGGTTATCTTCCCTCCTCATCGCATGTCCTGCCCATGTCCATTTCTTTTTCTTGATTTCAACTAAGATGTCATTAACTCGCATTTGTTCCCTCACCCAATCTGCTCTTTTCTTATCCCTCAACGTCACACCTATCATTCTTCTTTCCATAGCTCGTTGCCTCGTCCTCAATTTAAGTAGAACCATTTTCGTAAGCCTCCAGGTTTCTGCCCCGTACGTGAGTACTGGTAAGACACAGCTGTTATATACTTTTCTCTTGAGGGATAATGGCAACCTGCTGTTCATGGTCTGAGAATGCCTGCCAAACGCACCCCAGCCCATTCTTATTCTTCTGATTATTTCAGTCTCATGATCCGGATCGGTGGTCACTACCTGCCCTAAGTAGATGTATTCCCTTACAACTTCCAGTGCCTCGCTACCTATCGTAAACTGCTGTCTCTTCCAAGACTGTTAAACATTACTTTAGTTTTCTGCAGATGAATTTTTAGACCCACCCTTCTGCTTTGCCTCTCCAGGTCAGTGAGCATGCATTGCAGTTGGTCCCCTGAGTTACTAAGCAAGGCATTATTATCAGCGAATCGCAAGTTACTAAGGTATTCTCCATTAACTCTTATCCCCAATTCTTCCCAAACCAGGTTTCTGAATACCTCCTGTAAACACGCTGTGAATAGCATTGGAGAAATCGTATCTCCCTGCCTGACGCCTTTCTTTATTGGGATTTTGTTGCTTTCCTTATGGACGACTACGGTGGCTGTGGAGCCGCTATAGATATCTTTCAGTATTTTTACATACGGCTCGCCTACACCGATTCCGCAATGCCTCCATGACTGCTGAGGTTTCGACGGAATCAAACGCTTTCTCGTAATCAATCAAAGCTATGTATAAGGGTTGGTTATATTCCGCACATTTCTCTATCACCTGATTGATAGTGTGAATATGGTCTATTGTTGAGTAGCCTTTACGGAATCCTGCCTGGTCCTTCGGTTGACGGAAGTCTAAGGTGTCCCTGATTCTATTTGCAATTACCTTGGTAAATATTTTGTAGGCAACGGACCAGGTCTATAATCGGTCTATAATTTTTCAAGTCTTTGGCGCCCCCTTTCTTATGGATTAGGATTATGTTAGCGTTTTTCCAAGATTCCGGTACGCTCGAGGTTATGAGGCACTGCGTATACAGGGTGGACAGTTTTTCTAGAACAATCTGCCCACCATCCCTCAACAAATCTGCTGTTTTGTGGTCCTCCCCAGCTGCCTTCCCCCTTTGCATAACTCGGAAGGCTTTCTTTACTTCTTCCGGCGTTACTTGTTGGATTTCAAATTCCTCAAGACTATTCTCTCTTCCATTGTCGTCGTGGGCGTCACGGGTACTGTATAAATCTCTATAGAACTCCTCAGCCACTTGAACGATCTCATCCATATTAGTAATGATATTGCCGGCTTTGTCTCTTAACGCATACATCTGATTCTTGCCTATTCCTAGTTTCTTCTTCACTGCTTTTAGGCTTCCTCCGTTCCTGAGAGCATGTTCAATTCTATCCATATTATACTTCCTTATGTCAGCTGTCTTACGCTTGTTCATTTCCTTCGAAAGTTCTGCCAGTTCTATTCTAGCTGTAAGGTTAGAGGCTTTCATACATTGGCGTTGCTTGATCAGATCTTTCGTCTCCTGCGATAGCTTACTGGTATCCTGTCTAACGGAGTTGCCACCGACTTCTATTGCAGACTCCTTAATGATGCCCATAAGATTGTCGTTCATTGCTTCAACACGGAAGTTCCTCTTCCTGAGTTAGAGCCGAATACCTGTTCTGTAGCTTGATCTGGAATTCCTCTATTTTCTCTCTTACCGCTAACTCATTGATCGGCTTCTTATGTGCCAGTTTCTTCCGTTACCTTCTCACGTCTAGGCTAATTCGAGTTCTTACCATCCTATGGTCACTGCATCGCACCTTGCTGAGCACGTACACATCTTGTATGATGCCAGGGTTCGCGCAGAGTATGAAGTCGATTTCATTTCTAGTCTCGGCATTAGGGCTTCTCTACGTCCACTTTCGTTTATCCCGCTTGCGGAAGAAGGTATTCATTGTCCGCAAATTATTCCGTTCTGCAAACTCTACTAATAACTCTCCCCTACTATTCCTAGAACCTTCGCCATATTCCCCCACTGACTTTTCTCCAGCCTGCTTCTTGCCTTCCCTGGCATTGAAGTCGGCCATCAGTGTAGTGTATTTTGTTTTGACTTTACCTATCGCCAATTCCACGTCTTCATAGAAGCTTTCGACTTTCTGGTAATCATGACTGGATGTAGGGGGCGTAGACCTGTACAACCTTCATTTTGTATCTCTTAAGTTTCACAACAAGACCAGCCACCCTCTCGTTAATGCTATAGAATTCCTCTATGTTACCAGCTATATTCTTATTAATCAGGAATCCGACTCCTAGTTCTCGTCTCTCCGCTAAGCCCCGGTAGCACAGTACGTGCCCGCTTTTTAGCACTGTATATGCTTCTTTTGTCCTCCTAACCTCACTGAGCCCTATTATATCCCATTTACTACCCTCTAATTCCTCCAATAACACTGCTAGATTCGCCTCACTAGATAACGTTCTAACGTTAAACGTTGCCAGGTTCAGATTCCAATGGCGGCCTGTCCGGAGCCAGGTATTCTTAGCACCCTCTGCAGCGTCACAGATCTGACCGCCGCCGTGGTCAGTTGCTTCGCGGCTGCTGGGGACTCAGGGACGGGGTTTGATTGTTGTGTTGATATAAGAGGTTGTGGCAAAGTACTGCACCAGGGTGGCCAATCCTGCTCTGGTGAGGGAGTGCGTTACCGGTTCTGGTCACCGGGGTCAGGCCACACTCCAGGCCTGTTTATGCAATGTTATCAACACGCGGTAACTCAGGGGACCAACTGCAATGCATGCTCACTGACCTGGAGAGGCAAAGCAGAAGGGTGTGTTTAAAAATTAATCTGCAGAAAACTAAAGTAATGTTTAACAGTCTCGGAAGAGAACAGCAATTTACAATAGGTAGCGAGGCACGGGAAGTGATGAGGGAATACATCTACTTAGGGCAGGTAGTGACTACGGATCCGGATCATGAGACTGAAATAATCAGAAGAATAAGAATGGGCTGGGGTGCGTTTGGCAGGCATTCTCAGATCATGAACAGCAGGTTGCCATTATCCCTCAAGAGAAAAGTGTATAATAGCCTCTTCAATCTGCGTCTTTCCACACGTAACATTCTGGTGGAGGTCGGCGATCCCCGTCCTCACCACGGAACTCCGAAGTGGTCGGTACATCGAGCTTGTCACCATGCCTCCCGGTGACGAGACCGCCTCTGCAACGGCTTCGGCTTGTCCGACTGCTCCAATTATCACGGTTGCCTATCACGGTTGCCCAACATCGCGACCCTGGTGTTTTCTCTGGCCTGGAGAGAGAGGACGTTGACGAATGGATCAAGCTCTATGAACACGCCAGTGCTAATAACAGGTGGCACCCAACGATCATGCTCGCCAATGTCATCTTTTATCTCGGCGGCTGATGCTCCTGCCCCGAACCTTCGCTACAGCCGCTCGCCCTCACCTCGACGCCATCAGTCTCGTTCGCCCCAACCCCGTCGCTTCTCTCCGTCGCTTATTGCCTCCCGGATCCAGCCGGAAGACTAGGCACTGCAGCTTATGGAGGTGAAGCTGCGTTGTCCACCCTGCCCTCAAATCCTCTGCTCACATTACACACGAACCAAAACCTCCTTGACGTTGACGTTGATGGCTATCCTGTCACGGCACTCATCGGTACAGGTGCGCATCTTTCTATTATGAGTGCTGCCTTCCGACGACGACTGAACAGGCTCTTCACCCCAGCGTCGGCACGTGTTGTCCGCGTTGCGGATGGCGGTACTGTGCCTATCATCGGAATGTGTACGGCACGTGTCAGTATCGCCGGCCGCCACACTCCTGTGCTCTTCACCGTGATTGCTCATTGCCCCCACGACCTCATTCTCGGCCTCGATTTTCTCTCCGCGCATTCTGCTCTTATTGACTGCTCTGCCAGTACCCTTCGCCTTGAGTTGCCGATTCTCACAGAACCTTCTGACACACCCCAGTGCCGCCTACGCCCCACCGGCTTTATTCGCCTGCCGCCAAAATTAATAGCCTATATTGAACTCTTGTCTTCCCCACCAGTCCCTGATGGCGGGTACCTCGTCACTCCTCTGCCCGACATTCCACTACAGTATGACGTTACCGTGCCTCACAGCATACTTACTATTACTGCGAACCGCACTTTCATGCCTATCTTTAACTTTGGATTGGCAAAGCAAATTCTACTGCAAGTTATTTGCCTTGCCAACGTTGATTGTTTCGGCGACCATCACGTGGCAACTTTATCGATCGATGCTTCTTGCGAGCTTAGCAGGCCCATGGTGCGAGCCTCGGCCGCCGACCCCAAGATACAGAAAATGGTTGCGATGGACCTGTCTTCTGCGCAGGCTGAAGAGCTTTGTCAGGTATTATCGTCCTACCGAGATATGTTCGACATCGACGATCGCCCTTTAGACCAGACGCCCGCGGTCAAGCATCGGATTCTTACTGGCGATGCTACCCCTATTCACCGACGACCATATCGAGTTTCTGCGTCGGAACGCCGAGTAATTCAAAGTGAAGTCAACAAAATGCTAGACAAAAGCATCATTGAACCATCTTCGAGTCCCTGGGTTTCACCTGTAGTGTTGGTTAAGAAAAATGATGGCACGTGCCACTTCTGTGTAGACTACCGCCATCTGAACATTACTAAGAAGGAACGCTACCCGCTCCCACGTATAGACGACGCTCTTGACTGCCTCCGCGGTTCCAGCTATTTCTCTTCCGTTGATCTTCGTTCTGGATACTGGTAGATTGCTGTTGACGATATGGACAGAAAAAAAACCGCATTCATCACACCTGATGGCCTATACCAATTTAAAGTAATGCCGTTTGGATTATGCAACGCCCCTGCCACCTTCGAGCGTATGATGGACTCCTTGCTCCGTGGTTTCAAATGGTCCACCTGTCTCTGCTACTTCGACGACGCCATCGTCTTCTTGACCACGTTCGACACTCACCTTGAACGTCTCACAACTATACTTGATGTATTTCGAAAGGAGAAGCTGCAACTTAACTCATCCAAATGTCGTTTCGGCCGCCGCCAAATTACTGTTCTGGGCCACCTCGTTGACGCTTCCGGAGTACAGCCTGATCCCGAGAAAACTCGCGCTGTCCGAGACTTTCAGGTTCCGAAGACAGCCGCAGACGTTCGAAGTTTTGTCGGGCTATGCTCGTACTTTCGTCGTTTTGTTCAAGATTCTGCGGCAATTGCTAGACCCCTCACTAATCTTTTGAAGGCGTACAATTCTCGTGGGGTACTTCAGAAGCCGCCGCCTTCACTCGTCTCGTAACTCTTCTAACCTTACCACCCATTCTCGCCCACTTCGACCCTGATGCCCCTACAGAATTGCGTACAGATGTCCGCGGTCATGGCGTAGGTGCCGTCTTAGCCCAGCGTCAGCGTGGCCAGGATCGCGTTATTGCTTATGCGAGCCGCCTCCTCGCACCATTGGAGCGCAACTGTTCCATTACGGAACGAGAATTCCTTGCTGTAGTCTGGGCGGTTGCGAAGTTCCGTCCTTACCTTTACGGTCGCCCTTTTTCCGTAGTCACTGACCATCATGCTCTCTGCTGGCTCTCATCGCTAAAGGATCCTACAGGCCGGCTTGGTCGATGGGCTTTGAGGCAACAAGAATTTTCATATTCCGTGGTCTGCAGTCTGGCAGCCTGCACCAAGACGCTGACAGCTTGTCGCGTTACCCTGTTGACGACCCTGACTCCTCCAATACTACCAGTGCTGCTTGCGTATTCTCTGTATCCCAGCTGCTTCATTTCGCCGACGAGCAATGCCGTGACGCCTACATCAGAGCACTCATCGACCGTTTTAAACACTCTCCGGCCGATGCTACTCTACGCCTCTTCGTCCTCCGCGACGGTACTCTGTACCGTCGTAACCTTCATCCAGACGGCTCTGAGTTTCTGCTTGTAGTACCTAAACACCTCCGCTCCACCGTTCTAGAAGAGCTTCACGACGCACCAACGGCAGGACACCTCGGCGTATCTCGAACCTATGACCGCGTACGTCGCTGTTTTTTCTGGCCGGGCCTTGCCCGTTCCGTACGACGTTACGTTGCCGTTTGTGCACTTTGCCAACGACGCAAGAAGCCTTCCCGGCCCCCGCTGGTTACCTGCAGCCGCTCGACATCCCTGCCGAGCCCTTCCATCGTGTCGGCTTAGACCTTCTCGGCCCATTTCCGGAATCTACATCAGGAAACAAGTGGGTTGCAGTCGCGGCGGACTACGCGACCCGCTACGCCGTAGCCCGCGCTCCTCCGACCAGTTGCGCAACTGATGTTGCGGACTTCCTCCTGTATGATATCATCTTGATTCATGGTGCTCCGCGTCAATTGCTAACAGACCGTGGCCGTACGTTCTTAGCCAAAGTCATTGACGACATCATGCGAGCCTGCTCAATACAGCATAAATTTACCACCTCCTACCACTATCAAATGAACGGCCTCACTGAGCGTTTGAACCGCACCCTTACAGACATGCTATCTAAATACGTTTCAGGCGACCACCGTGACTGGGACCAGGCTCTACCTTACATTACATTTGCGTATAACTCCTCCCGTCTCGAAACTGCTGGCTTTTCGCCTTTTTACCTCTTGTATGGCCGTGAACCGACGCTACCACTGGACACTGTGCTTCCGTCCACCACAGCTTCAACTAGCACTTATGCCCGTGATGCTATCGCCCATGCTGACCATGCTCGCCAACTTGCGCGCACTCATCTACCAGTCTCTCAAGGCAAACAAAAGCAACGCTACGACCTCCGTCACCGTGATGTCCATTTTGTGCCCGGCACCCTCGTGTTGCTTTGGTCACCATCGCGTAAAGTTGGCCTTTGTGAAAAACTGCTTTCCTGCTACACAGGCCCATATCACGTGCTTCGCCAAGTAACCGATGTCACCTACGAAATCGCTCTAGCCACGCCCACTACGTCCTCCGCTGTGACAACCAGTGACATTGTCCACGTCACCCTACTGAAACCCTACAACTCTTCACGTGCCTTGGATATTTAACAGCACCGTGACGGCGCTTTTGCCGCCGGGGGGTAGTATTACGATATCATCGAGTGATGCTCAAGGGACGAGCCGCCGCGAGAACGACGACAAAGTGCGTCTGTGCCCTTGGCGCGAGCGAGTGTCAGCCTGGTGGTCTGGCTCCAGTGTAAATAGCCTGTATAAAGCCTCTTCAATCTGCATCTTTCCACACGTAACAATATATAGCGGTACAGATTGACTACATTGTGTTCTAAAGGAAACAAATATTAAACATGGCAAGTTCCTGGAACCTTTACACAGCCAACGTGGCCCAAATGCGATAACATACTTTGGAATCCCTGACGTCACGCTGACGTACCGGCGCTGGGGTTTCGGCGCGAAATTATAAAGTGGTCGCTGCCTAGATTTTGTCGTGTGACCACTTTATAATTTCGCGCAGAAATACCAGCGCCGGTACGTCAGCGTGACGTCAGGGATTCCAAAGTATGTTTTCGCATTAGGGCCACGCTGGCTGTGTAAAGGTTCCAGAAACTTGCCATGTTTAATATTTGGTTCCTTTAGAACACCATGTAGTCAATCTGTACCACTTTATTATTTCGCTCACGCTAGGAAAAGGCGTCAAAACACGGCTCATCAAACAACCGAAATTAACGGAGTGGGATAAATTCAGAGAGATAAGAAAGGAGGCCTCACTGCCGGACGATATCTACAATATCGACGAGTGGACACACCTCCTTAAAACGCGTATAGGGGAAGCGACTACAACTATAGAGGATGAGAACGCACCCCCAGCACTAGACAGCAAACTGCTGAACATGTGAGCAGAAAGAGTAACCTGGAGAAAAGAGTCAAGGCACAAAGATGGAACAGGAATATCCGGCGCGAACTAGCCAGACTCAACAATGAAATAGAAACATATGCGATTAAGCTCAACGAGCAGAATTGGTACAGTAAGTGCTATGAGATGGAAGCCAATATGAGTCTCTCCAAAACATGGAGCCTTCTCAGACATCAAAAATGCAAGCTAGTACAAACCAGGTGAGAGCGAGGCATGGCTTTGTTGGCACAGATGACGAGCTCGTTAGCGAGCTCCAAGAGACATATCTTGGAAAAGCAGAGAGCGAGGTGTTTAGGGACTACGAGGGACCTCCCAATCCTGATCTCGATGCTCCCATCACCACGACAGAGGTTAGAGCAGAGATTAATAACCTCAGAAAGAGATCGGCCCCCGGTCCGGACGGGATAACAAACACAGCTCTTAGGAATCTAGACGATGAGTCCATCATTGCATTATCCAAATTCATGAACCAGGTGTGGGAGAAAGGAGAACTCCCAAAAACATGGAAACAGGCGGACGTAGTCGTTATTCCCAAGCCAGGCAAAGTACCCGGCTTGAACAACATGCGACCAATCTCCCTCACCTCGTGTGTAGGGAAATTGCTGGAGCATGTTGTTCAAACGAGACTGACCAGGTAAATGGAGGAGAATGATCTCTGGCCGCATGAAATGGTTGGATTCAGGCCAGGGCTCAGTACACAAGATGTCATGCTCAGACTTAAGCATGATATCCTAGACCGATACAACTCAACTGACACCAGGGCGATCCTAGGTCTCGACCTCACCAAGGCATTTGACAACGTTAGCCATAAGGCTATCTTGGTAGGCCTCGAAGGGGTAGGTGTGGGACACAGGGTATATGCATACGTCAAAGACTTTCTGCCACAGAGGGAGGCGAACATAAAACTTCTGGATGTAAAATCCCCTCCCATCACACTTGGGAGCAAGGGAACCCCGCAAAAGCCGGTGCTCTCACCCTTCCTATTCAACATAGCGATGAGGGGTCTCCCGGCGGAACTCAATAAGATTAAATCGATAAAATTTAGCATGTATGCGGATGATATCAACATATGGGTTAACAGTGGGAGTGACACAGCCACCGAACTTAAACTACAGATAGCGGCGAATATGGTGGAAGGGTATGCGGCCTGCAAGGCTTGGCGTGCTCGCCACAGAAGTCGGAGCTGTTAATCATTGAGCCAAAACCTGAAAGGAGACACGCTGGAAGCAGCAGACCCATCCCTGTTTTCGTAAACGGAAATGAGTATCCCAAGGTGGAGGAAATCAGAATTCTGGGCATGTATATCCAGAAAAAATGGATGCAACCTCACGACAATCAAAAAGCTAGAAGGATACGTGGCGCAGGTCACGGGGATCTTTAGGAGAATTTCACTCAAAGGCAGGGGCCTCAAAGAGAACAGCCTCCTCAGACTCATGCAAGCCTTCATTACCAGCCGTATAGCGTATGCCACACCGTATCTTGTGTTTAAACGAGAAGAAAAGGATAAAATAGATGCGATCATTAGAAAGAGCGTTAAGAGAGCCCTAGGGCTCCCAGACTCGACCTCGACAGACCTCCTCCTCAAAATGGAGGTTCACAACACGCTAGTTGAACTCACTGAGGCAGTACGAGTGTCTCAGTTGGAAAGATTAGGCCAGTCTAAAACAGGGAGAAAAATAATGGAATGGGTGGGAATTCAATGCGACAGGGGTGTCCCGACTGACAAAAAAGACATTCCGTTGGACGTGCGTAAACGCTTCCGAATCGCCCCCCTACCTAGAAATATGCATCCTATCTACAACAAAGAGAGGAGAGCTCACAGGGCTAAGGCTCTAGTAAATAAACTTAAAAACACGCCGGCGCATAACGTAGCGTACGTGGACGCCGCTTGCGGCAGAGACGGGGCTGCGGTATCGACGGTGGTTGATGGCGACGGGTGCGTTAAGATAGCGTGCTCCAAGTGCACGAGGGGCGCCTGTACAGTCGAGGAGGTTGCAGTAGCGCTAGCTTGTGCGGGTACAAAAGCGGGAGTAATATTATGCGATAACAAATTAGCTATACGAAATTTTAACAAAGGGAGAATCTCGGAAGAAGCCCTCCACATTCTACTCAAAAACCCTCCCAGGGTGGACATAACTTTTATTTGGGTACCGGCCCATGAAGAAGTCGCAGGCAACGAAGCCGCTCACGAGCTCGCCCGAGTACTCTACCACCGGGCAACTCTAGAGAAGCCAGTTCCAGGGATAAAAGATGGCATGATCACGTACAGGGAAATTGTCGATCACTACAAAGCCGAAAGAAGAATCTTTCCGCCTCCCCATCGGTCTCACTCTCTGGAGGACGCTCGCATTTGGCGACGCCTCCAGGGAAACAATTATGCCTCACCACATTGGATCTACTTAACACAGACGAGGGACTATAACGACGCCCTCTGCAAAATTTGTAAGCAAAAAGGTACGCTAGACCATATAATATGGGAGTGTGGTGGCTCCCCAGGGGCCAAGGAAAACACTGACAGTAGAGAAGCCCGGGAGGCCTTGCTCCAGAGCGAGGCTGAAGACGACCAGCGTCGAGCAATCCGCCTGGCCGTTGAGGCCGTGAACACTCACCGTCCTCAACGCGCGGGGACTGCTTCGTCCTCCCCCCCCCCCCCCCTACCTACGTGTAGGTTAAGAGGCGGGCACGCCAGCTCGGTGGAACAATAAAGTTTTCAATCAATCAATCAATCAGCGCGAAATTGACATACTGATACTTGGACCTTCATTTTCTCATCTAATAATCAAACTATTTTTTTGAAATGACTACCTGCAGGGTTCTCAAACAATGCTTCATTAGTCTAAACTGATTTATGGCAGTCGGCGGCAAGTGCTCGGCACACGCGTACGCGTGTCTTTGGTGCAACCGTTGCTGGGAGCATCTGTCCGAGTTGTGGGCGGCGTGGAACGTGCTTCAACCATCCTGGAGGCCCTAGCCTAGCTTCTGTCGTCGGGAGCGAATCACTGGCTGCAAGATGGCGCACTAGTCGGGACGCCTGCGCCTGCGCATCTGCATCGTCCAGGAGGATAAAGTCTCGTCCGCGCGGCAGCTTCTTCGCAGTCGGCGGCAAGCGCTCGGCACACGCTTACGCCTGTCTTTGGTGCAGGTGAGGCGCAGTATTCATTTTTTGTTTTTCACAATAGTTTCATGCTTGCCGCCGACTACTGCCTTTCTGATTTGTGTGATGACAATGGAACCGAACTGTGGTTTATGTAGGAAACTGCTGCCGGCTGAGGGCAAATTTCTAACCTGCGTAGAATGCCAACAGGGTTTTCACTTTGGAAAAAAATGTGCTGGCGTCACTGAGAGTGTCATGTCGGGCAAGGGAGCAGATAAGCGAGACAGTTGGCGATGCCGTGCTTGTCTAGCGGACAACCAGGCATCGACGGAAGATGAATTAGTGCCTGTTTCGGCATCAGTATCTGAATTAGCAGCAAAGATAGAAGCCTTACTTCCGCTGAAGACGCCATCAGCTCCCTTGTCCTAAAGGTAGACGAGCTTCTCGCTCTGAGAACTACGGTGGATGCACTTCACAAATCGGTGCAGAACGTCGAATCTTCCATTGCTTTCCTGTCGGAAGGGTATGAAGGGGTGCGCGCCTCGGACGCAAAGCGCCAGGTCACCATTGAAAAATTGGAGACAGAAGTAGCAACACTGCGCTCTGTTGCCTCTAAACAGTCAGAGGAAATTGTACAACTGCGAAAGGAGGCGAATGAGGTAGAGCAGTACAGCAGGTTGCCGAATTTGGAAATTCATGGTTTACCGCAGAAACCCAGGGAAGTACTTTTTTCCCTAATTGGTGACTTGGCACAAAAGCTGGAAATGCCTTTTGATGATTCTGATGTGGAAGCCATCCATCGAATGCCAGCAAAGCGTGAACGGGCACCTGTCGTGCTAGTTAGGTTTGTAAGTAGAATTTTAAAAGAGAAATGGATGAGTTCACGTGCGAAATTACGGTCCCTAGTTGAAAGCAAAGATATCCCTCCCTTGTTTTTCTGCGACAATCTAACGGGCTTTAACAAACAGTTGTTTTGGGCTGCGCGACAAAAGGGAAAAGAAATGGAGTACAAATTTGTGGGGTCAAGAAATGGAAAAATTTTTGTCAGAAGATCAGAAGGCACACCTCTAATACGTATCAATGGTTTTGCCGACCTTGATAGGCTTGTTCGGCAATGAACACTGTCTTTCACGAGTGCAATGATTTAGCTTCCTTCTGCAGCCTATCGCTTCAAGGGGACAGAGCTTTTTCGGTTGTACACATGAACATTCGTAGCATTCGTCGTCACTGGAACGAGTTTCTTGCTCTTTTCCATAACACTGACCACATACTAGATGTAATCGTCCTAACGGAAATCAACATCCATGCCGATTTGGTTCCCCTATTTCCGCTTAAGCAATATTCCAGCTATTCTTTCACACGACAGATAGGGAGAGGAGGTGGCATCATGGTGTTTGTGCATGAAAAGTTAAGTTTTATCGTTCGCCACAAAATTCATCTCCGCCCAGTGTGTTGCGCTAAAGATTGTAGTGCCTGATGCTGATATCAGCCTAGTTTCTATTTACAGGCCTCCTTCAGAAAATGCAAATTTGTTTTTAACAGAATTAAATGATCTTCTTCACTCGTTATCACCAAATAGTCTACTTTGTCTGATTGGGGACATCAATATTGACACTCTATCGCCATCAAGGCCAGTGGTTTGCGAGTACCTTAACATTCTGTCAAAATGGGGAGTCAGTCCAACCATTAGTGCCTACACGCGAGAGGAATACATTGGAAGCAAAATGGTGTCATCTTGCCTTGACCATGTGAATGTAAGAGCCCCATTGGCTAGCACTGTTTCAGCGGTAGTAAAGTGTAAACTGGCCGATCATTATATTGTAGGCTGTCATCTTGCGTTTCAAGTTCCCTTTAGATCCCGCCCTAACCTTCAACGCCTAAACATCCTTGATATCGCTAAATTTGACAGTCTTGTGGCCAATTATGACTGGACCAAATTTTTACGTAATGTCACGACGTCCACCGCTTATACGCATTTTGTTGATGTAATCCGTTCTTTAAAAATTACCGCCCAGAAAACAATCACCGTGAAACAACGCAACCCCAAACTTCCATGGCTAACGTGCGATATACTGACGGCTATTAAAGAAAAAGATGCCCTTTGGTCACGTTGTAAGCGTTGCCCGAACAATACCCACCTTAGAGATCTGTACAGATCGCTCCGGAACAGGGTAAACGCCATGATTCGGTCGGCAAGGCGTCAGTATTACACCAAGATCTTTTATGAAAGCAAACACTCCCCCCAAAAGACATGGTCAGCTATTAATGAAGTATTCGGACGAAACACCAATCAACCTTTAGAAGAAGTATTCGCAAAGCATTTCAGCAACCTTACGTCAGCCGTTCAAGAATTTAATTACTCTTTTTCTGTAGTGTCTTCACATCTTCAGCCTTTTGCTCCAGATGCGTCTAGCGCTGTTCCTAATACTGTACGATCGGCATTCTTGCCACCGGTTACTGCAGCAGACTTGCACAGCATCTTATTTAGCTTTAGACCTAAGAAACCACCTGGTATAGACGGTATCTCCATTCATGATATTCAACGTAATTTTTCTGTGCTTGAATCCGTCCTTCTCTTCATTATTAATGGGTATATAGATCATTGCGTTATTCCCGACGATTTAAAAGTGGCTGTGGTTAAGCCGCTCTATAAGAGTGGTTCTCATAGCAAAGTAGAGAACTACAGACCGATTTCCATTCTTCCTGCAATCAGTCAAATAATTGAAAAACACCTGCTCGTAACGATGACCAATTTCCTAAATAAAAATAATGTTCTGTCACAAGCACAGTTTAGTTTCATCCAGGGAAAAAGCACTATTTCACTACTAGAAGAATTTACGGACGCTATCTACTCAGCTTTTGATAATAATGAATTCGTATGCGCTCTTTTTTTAGATGCAAGTAAGGCTTTCGATTCCGTTATTCACACATTACTTCTTGATAAGCTAGAAAGAATTGGCTTCAGGGGCCCATTTATAAAGTTATTGTCTAGTTATTTTAGCAATCGCTCTCAGGTGGTGCGCATAGGTGACTATTCCAGTACAAAAATAATGTTAAAATCGGGTGTTCCCCAGGGGTCTGTTTTGTCTTCACTTTTATTTAACCTATACGTCAATGATTTGCCTCAAATTGTATCAAAATGCTGCATATTCCAGTACGCCGACGACACTGTCCTTCTATCAACTCATGCATCATTTAATACATGCGTTTATAACCTTCAAGCAGATACCATGTCTGTAATGGATTGGTGTACAAGTAACGGGATTGGAATTAATAGACAAAAGACTAAACTAGTTTGCTTTCATAATCCCCATAAAAAAATTGATCGTCCTGTGCCATTTTTTGTTCACAACTCTAATTGTATAAACTGCAAATGCATACCATTAGAGTTCGCAACTAATGTAAAATATTTAGGCATCATGTTTGATTCTCATATGACATGGAACACTCATTTTACAGGTATTAGCAAAAAGTTACGTTCAGTATCCTGTCTTCTGTATAACTCTAGATACCTGTTCCCGTTTTCTGTCCGGAAAGTCATTGTTCACGCACTTGTGTACAGCTATCTTAGATACGGAATTACCATATTTTATCACTGTTCATTTACATGGCGCGCAAAATTGAATTCTATTCTGAAATCTGTTCTTCGCAACGTTGCATACAATGAGACCATTCCTCCTAATACTAACCTACTTTCCTTTTTGCAGTTACCCTCATTTGAAGCATTATTTTTCCAAACTGTAGTGATAAAACATTTTTGGAACAGTGATTTTCTTTTTCCGTTGATTCCTGCCAGACCACTAAGGCACCATAATACGTTCACTACCCCGCGGTGTTATACCCGTTTTGGTCGTTTTACCAGAAAATATTATGTTCCTAACGTTTTTAATTCTTTACCCACTGAACTGTACTCTATCTCATCAAAACGGACACTCAAGCTGTACCTCAAAACTAATTATTCTTCTGTTTAGTTGTCATTCACTAGAGCCTGTCCTATAGTTTCGATTAGTCTCGTTTGGTCTAGATTAGTGTGTATCCTTGACTGTTTCACTTTGTATCTTTTCTAGCTTGCGTTTGCTCGTAGCTAACGTTTTGTTTGTGGTACTTTGCTTTTGTGTTGTAGCCTCCTTTTTTGTTGTAGTTTGCTTTTTGTAAATTTCTTCAGTTTATGGCTTGCTAACCATGCTTTATTTCGTTTCTTTTAGTACTTGTCGCTGACTGCCGAGTACAGCCCGACAAGCCTCCATGGCTTGGGCTGACCGGTTTTTTGAATGTGTACTATTTTCATGAAATAAAGGATATTATTATTATATTATTATTATTATTATTGTTTCGCTTTAGTGTCCCTTTAACGAACCACATTATTTTATTTTCTAACTTCGTCATTGTATCAAACGTGCATCGCAGCTCGGACGCTGCCGCATCGCTGTTATCGCTAGCATCACCGCTCACTGCTGCGCATAAAAGAGAATACAAAATGAAAGTGAGCGTAGCAAATGGGCAGCAGCTGTTCATGGCTGAGAGGCTGCCGTCACTCGTTCATGCGGCTAACAGTGACATAACTAAATGCGAAGAGAATAAGCCGTTAACAACGCGCAAAAGAACTTTCTGTGGCCTTACCATGAAACGGCGACGAAGTAGACGCTGGCAGATGAATCCAACAACGACGCTCAGGTGCATTTTACAGATAGAGCCCGGCGGAGTGGTCGGAGAAGGCTTCGCATACGTTGGGTCGTGCCCAGTGGTCGTGCAGCCTGTCAAGCTGCTAGCCGCAGCCACAGCCGCATTTTTCTTGATAGGCACTGCCTTCTAGCGGAATCGGCGAAGCTCCATAGCTCGGCCAAGGTCGATCCAAATAGGTCGCGAAGCTTCGGGTAGCATAGTAAACGACAAGAGCGGACACTTGAGCCGTTTCGCGGCCGAGCCAAGGTAAATATACCTGGTAGCGAAGCTGCCGCAGGAGCCCATACGTTCAAAACATGGCGGTCCATCGCCGGTTCATGGGGCTTAGCGCCATCTGTATGTGGTGGGAACACTTCCGGCGGAAGAAAAAATAACGTGACGCCATGTCCGTTAAAAGCAGAAGTGACGTCATTTTGTTTTCGAAGGCGCGAAATTTGTTTTGTTGTTCTTTCTTTGGAGCTATATATTCAAATGCCCCGCCATTCGACTTGATGGGCGTTTCGAGCTTTCAGCGTGGAAAGCGATGCAGGAAAAGGCCAGCCGTACAGTTGTCGAAATCGCATCCTTGCACAGAACATACTTTCTTTGGAGGCCGACAAAAGCTTTAGGTGTAGAGTGCTGATCCCATTGTCGGATGCCAAGCCCATCGGCAAGCGCAGTCGCACGAAAACAACTACACAATTATCTGGCTGTCGTAACTCACTACTTTTGACTGAACAGATTAAGAAGCAATGAAGCTACCCGCGTCACCAAACTCAGACAAACTTCGACAAGCAAGAAAGCACAAATTGTGAGGGGGGCGTATTTCAACAGGTGATACGAGTGCGCCTTTCTGTTCATTTCAAGACGTGCATTGCACTGCGAGCGATAGTGGCATCAACGCCCCCTGTAGCGATGGGCGCTGAAAAGAAATGCATTTATTAATAATGATAAAATTAAACGTATTTTCTTAACTCATCGCGAATATATAAAATTGACTAGGAATTTTATTTTCGTTGAATGAATCTAACTGTGTCTCGTTTGAATTAAAAGACGCGTTTTTCTTTCCCAATGTTTGTTCCCTCCAAACATAGTCGCGCTTCAATCGCTGCTCCCATAACCCCCCATGCTGATGTCGGTGACAATCTGTACTGAACCGCTTTTCGCCCGAAGCTTCGCGACCTATTTGGATCGACCTTGGCCGAGCTATGGAGCTTCGCCGATTCCGCTAGAAGGCAGTGCCTATCAAGAAAAATGCGGCTGTGGCTGCGGCTAGCAGCTTGACAGGCTGCACGACCACTGGGCACGACCCAACGTATGCGAAGCCTTGTCCGACCACTCCGCCGGGCTCTATCTGTAAAATGCACCTGAGCGTCGTTGTTGGATTCATCTGCCAGCGTCTACTTCGTCGCCGTTTCATGGTAAGGCCACAGAAAGTTCTTTTGCGCGTTGTTAACGGCTTATTCTCTTCGCATTTAGTTATGTCACTGTTAGCCGCATGAACGAGTGACGGCAGCCTCTCAGCCATGAACAGCTGCTGCCCATTTGCTACGCTCACTTTCATTTTGTATTCTCTTTTATGCGCAGCAGTGAGCGGTGATGCTAGCGATAACAGCGATGCGGCAGCGTCCGAGCTGCGATGCACGTTTGATACAATGACGAAGTTAGAAAATAAAATAATGTGGTTCGTTAAAGGGACACTAAAGCGAAACAATAAATCAGTTTAGACTAATGAAGCATTGTCTGAGAACCCTGCAGGTAGTCATTTCAAAAAGATAGTTTGATTATTAGATGAGAAAATGAAGGTCCAAGTATCAGTATGTCAATTTCGCGCCGATTGATTGATTGATTGAAAACTTTATTGTTCCACCGAGCTGCCGTGCCCGCCTCTTAACCTACACGTAGGTAGGGGGGGGGGGGGGGGGGGAGGACGAAGCAGTCCCCGCGCGTTGAGGACGGTGAGTGTTCACGGCCTCAACGGCCAGGCGGATTGCTCGACGCTGGTCGTCTTCAGCCTCGCTCTGGAGCAAGGCCTCCCGGGCTTCTCTACTGTCAGTGTTTTCCTTGGCCCCTGGGGAGCCAGCACACTCCCATATTATATGGTCTAGCGTACCTTTTTGCTTACAAATTTTGCAGAGGGCGTCGTTATAGTCCCTCGTCTGTGTTAAGTAGATCCAATGTGGTGAGGCATAATTGTTTCCCTGGAGGCGTCGCCAAATGCGAGCGTCCTCCAGAGAGAGAGACCGATGGGGAGGCGGAAAGATTCTTCTTTCGGCTTTGTAGTGATCGACAATTTCCCTGTACGTGATCATGCCATCTTTTATCCCTGGAACTGGCTTCTCTAGAGTTGCCCGGTGGTAGAGTACTCGGGCGAGCTCGTGAGCGGCTTCGTTGCCTGCGACTTCTTCATGGGCCGGTACCCAAATAAAAGTTATGTCCACCCTGGGAGGGTTTTTGAGTAGAATGTGGAGGGCTTCTTCCGAGATTCTCCCTTTGTTAAAATTTCGTATAGCTAATTTGTTATCGCATAATATTACTCCCGCTTTTGTACCCGCACAAGCGAGCGCTACTGCAACCTCCTCGGCTGTACAGGCGTCCCTCGTGCACTTGGAGCACGCTATCTTAACGCACCCGTCGCCATCAACCACCGTCGATACCGCAGCCCCGTCTCTGCCGCAAGCGGCGTCCACGTACGCTACGTTATGCGCCGGCGTGTTTTTAAGTTTATTTACTAGAGCCTTAGCCCTGTGAGCTCTCCTCTCTTTGTTGTAGATAGGATGCATATTTCTAGGTAGGGGGGCGATTCGGAAGCGTTTACGCACGTCCAACGGAATGTCTTTTTTGTCAGTCGGGACACCCCTGTCGCATTGAATTCCTACCCATTCCATTATTTTTCTCCCTGTTTTAGACTGGCCTAATCTTTCCAACTGAGACACTCGTACTGCCTCAGTGAGTTCAACTAGCGTGTTGTGAACCCCCATTTTGAGGAGGAGGTCTGTCGAGGTCGAGTCTGGGAGCCCTAGGGCTCTCTTAACGCTCTTTCTAATGATCGCATCTATTTTATCCTTTTCTTCTCGTTTAAACACAAGATAGGGTGTGGCATACGCTATACGGCTGGTAATGAAGGCTTGCATGAGTCTGAGGAGGCTGTTCTCTTTGAGGCCCCTGCCTTTGAGTGAAATTCTCCTAAAGATCCCCGTGACCTGCGCCACGTATCCTTCTAGCTTTTTGATTGTCGTGAGGTTGCATCCATTTTTTCTGGATATACATGCCCAGAATTCTGATTTCCTCCACCTTGGGATACTCATTTCCGTTTACGAAAACAGGGATGGGTCTGCTGCTTCCAGCGTGTCTCCTTTCAGGTTTTGGCTCAATGATTAACAGCTCCGACTTCTGTGGCGAGCACGCCAAGCCTTGCAGGCCGCATACCCTTCCACCATATTCGCCGCTATCTGTAGTTTAAGTTCGATGGCTGTGTCACTCCCACTGTTAACCCATATGTTGATATCATCCGCATACATGCTAAATTTTATCGATTTAATCTTATTGAGTTCCGCCGGGAGACCCCTCATCGCTATGTTGAATAGGAAGAGTGAGAGCACCGGCTTTTGCGGGGTTCCCTTGCCCCAAGTGTGATGGGAGGGGATTTTACATCCAGAAGTTTTATGTTCGCCTCCCTCTGTGGCAGAAAGTCTTTGACGTATGCATATACCCTGTGTCCCACACCTACCCCTTCGAGGCCTACCAAGATAGCCTTATGGCTAACGTTGTCAAATGCCTTGGTGAGGTCGAGACCTAGGATCGCCCTGGTGTCAGTTGAGTTGGATCGGTCTAGGATATCATGCTTAAGTCTGAGCATGACATCTTGTGTACTGAGCCCTGGCCTGAATCCAACCATTTCATGCGGCCAGAGATCATTCTCCTCCATTTACCTGGTCAGTCTCGTTTGAACAACATGCTCCAGCAATTTCCCTACACACGACGAGGTGAGGGAGATCGGTCGCATGTTGTTCAAGCCGGGTACTTTGCCTGGCTTGGGAATAACGACTACGTCCGCCTGTTTCCATGTTTTTGGGAGTTCTCCTTTCTCCCACACCTGGTTCATGAATTTGGATAATGCAATGATGGACTCATCGTCTAGATTCCTAAGAGCTGTGTTTGTTATCCCGTCCGGACCGGGGGCCGATCTCTTTCTGAGGTTATTAATCTCTGCTCTAACCTCTGTCGTGGTGATGGGAGCATCGAGATCAGGATTGGGAGGTCCCTCGTAGTCCCTAAACACCTCGCTCTCTGCTTTTCCAAGATATGTCTCTTGGAGCTTGCTAACGAGCTCGTCATCTGTGCCAACAAAGCCATGCCTCGCTCTCGCCTGGTTTGTACTAGCTTGCATTTTTGATGTCTGAGAAGGCTCCATGTTTTGGAGACTCATATTGGCTTCCATCTCATCGCACTTACTGTACCAATTCTGCTCGTTGAGCTTAATCGCATATGTTTCTATTTCATTGTTGAGTCTGGCTAGTTCGCGCCGGATATTCCTGTTCCATCTTTGTGCCTTGACTCTTTTCTCCAGGTTACTCTTTCTGCTCACATGTTCAGCAGTTTGCTGTCTAGTGCTGGGGGTGCGTTCTCATCCTCTATAGTTGTAGTCGCTTCCCCTATACGCGTTTTAAGGAGGTGTGTCCACTCGTCGATATTGTAGATATCGTCCGGCAGTGAGGCCTCCTTTCTTATCTCTCTGAATTTATCCCACTCCGTTAATTTCGGTTGTTTGATGAGCCGTGTTTTGACGCCTTTTCCTAGCGTGAGCGAAATAATAAAGTGGTACAGATTGACTACATGGTGTTCTAAAGGAACCAAATATTAAACATGGCAAGTTTCTGGAACCTTTACACAGCCAGCGTGGCCCTAATGCGAAAACATACTTTGGAATCCCTGACGTCACGCTGACGTACCGGCGCTGGTATTTCTGCGCGAAATTATAAAGTGGTCACACGACAAAATCTAGGCAGCGACCACTTTATAATTTCGCGCCGAAACCCCAGCGCCGGTACGTCAGCGTGACGTCAGGGATTCCAAAGTATGTTATCGCATTTGGGCCACGTTGGCTGTGTAAAGGTTCCAGAAACTTGCCATGTTTAATATTTGGTTCCTTTAGAACACAATGTAGTCAATCTGTACCGCTATATATTGTTACGTGTGGAAAGATGCAGATTGAAGAGGCTTTATACAGGCTATTTACACTGGAGCCAGACCACCAGGCTAACACTCGCTCGCGCCAAGGGCACAGACGCACTTTGTCGTCGTTCTCGCGGCGGCTCGTCCCTTGAGCATCACTCGATGATATCGTAATACTAGCCCCCGGCGGCAAAAGCGCCGTCACGGTGCTGTTAAATATCCAAGGCACGTGAAGAGTTGTAGGGTTTCAGTAGGGTGACGTGGACAATGTCAGTGGTTGTCACAGCGGAGGACGTAGTGGGCGTGGCTAGAGCGATTTCGTAGGTGACATCGGTTACTTGGCGAAGCACGTGATATGGGCCTGTGTAGCAGGAAAGCAGTTTTTCACAAAGGCCAACTTTACGCGATGGTGACCAAAGCAACACGAGGGTGCCGGGCACAAAATGGACATCACGGTGACGGAGGTCGTAGCGTTGCTTTTGTTTGCCTTGAGAGACTGGTAGATGAGTGCGCGCAAGTTGGCGAGCATGGTCAGCATGGGCGATAGCATCACGGGCATAAGTGCTAGTTGAAGCTGTGGTGGACGGAAGCACAGTGTCCAGTGGTAGCGTCGGTTCACGGCCATACAAGAGGTAAAAAGGCGAAAAGCCAGCAGTTTCGAGACGGGAGGAGTTATACGCAAATGTAATGTAAGGTAGAGCCTGGTCCCAGTCACGGTGGTCGCCTGAAACGTATTTAGATAGCATGTCTGTAAGGGTGCGGTCCAAACGCTCAGTGAGGCCGTTCATTTGAGAGTGGTAGGAGGTGGTAAATTTATGCTGTATTGAGCAGGCTCGCATGATGTCGTCAATGACTTTGGCTAAGAACGTACGGCCACGGTCTGTTAGCAATTGACGCGGAGCACCATGAATCAAGATTATATCATACAGGAGGAAGTCCGCAACATCAGTTGCGCAACTGGTCGGAAGAGCGCGGGCTACGGCGTAGCGGGTCGCGTAGTCCGCCGCGACTGCAACCCACTTGTTTCCTGATGTAGATTCCGGAAATGGGCCGAGAAGGTCTAAGCCGACACGATGGAAGGGCTCGGCAGGGATGTCGAGCGGCTGCAGGTAACCAGCGGGGGCCGGGAAGGCTTCTTGCGTCGTTGGCAAAGTTCACAAACGGCAACGTAACGTCGTACGGAACGGGCAAGGCCCGGCCAGAAAAAACAGCGACGTACGCGGTCATAGGTTCGAGATACGCCGAGGTGTCCTGCCGTTGGTGCGTCGTGAAGCTCTTCTAGAACGGTGGAGCGGAGGTGTTTAGGTACTACAAGCAGAAACTCAGAGCCGTCTGGATGAAGGTTACGACGGTACAGAGTACCGTCGCGGAGGACGAAGAGGCGTAGAGTAGCATCGGCCGGAGAGTGTTTAAAACGGTCGATGAGTGCTCTGATGTAGGCGTCACGGCATTGCTCGTCGGCGAAATGAAGCAGCTGGGATACAGAGAATACGCAAGCAGCACTGGTAGTATTGGAGGAGTCAGGGTCGTCAACAGGGTAACGCGACAAGCTGTCAGCGTCTTGGTGCAGGCTGCCAGACTGTAGACCACGGAATATGAAAATTCTTGTTGCCTCAAAGCCCATCGACCAAGCCGGCCTGTAGGATCTTTTAGCGATGAGAGCCAGCAGAGAGCATGATGGTCAGTGACTACGGAAAAGGGCGACCGTAAAGGTAAGGACGGAACTTCGCAACCGCCCAGACTACAGCAAGGAATTCTCGTTCCGTAATGGAACAGTTGCGCTCCAATGGTGCGAGGAGGCGGCTCGCATAAGCAATAACGCGATCCTGGCCACGCTGACGCTGGGCTAAGACGGCACCTACGCCATGACCGCGGACATCTGTACGCAATTCTGTAGGGGCATCGGGGTCGAAGTGGGCGAGAATGGGTGGTAAGGTTAGAAGAGTTACGAGACGAGTGAAGGCGGCGGCTTCTGAAGTACCCCACGAGAATTGTACGCCTTCAAAAGATTAGTGAGGGGTCTAGCAATTGCCGCAGAATCTTGAACAAAACGACGAAAGTACGAGCATAGCCCGACAAAACTTCGAACGTCTGCGGCTGTCTTCGGAACCTGAAAGTCTCGGACAGCGCGAGTTTTCTCGGGATCAGGCTGTACTCCGGAAGCGTCAACGAGGTGGCCCAGAACAGTAATTTGGCGGCGGCCGAAACGACATTTGGATGAGTTAAGTTGCAGCTTCTCCTTTCGAAATACATCAAGTATAGTTGTGAGACGTTCAAGGTGAGTGTCGAACGTGGTCAAGAAGACGATGGCGTCGTCGAAGTAGCAGAGACAGGTGGACCATTTGAAACCACGGAGCAAGGAGTCCATCATACGCTCGAAGGTGGCAGGGGCGTTGCATAATCCAAACGGCATTACTTTAAATTGGTATAGGCCATCAGGTGTGATGAATGCGGTTTTTTTTCTGTCCATATCGTCAACAGCAATCTACCAGTATCCAGAACGAAGATCAACGGAAGAGAAATAGCTGGAACCGCGGAGGCAGTCAAGAGCGTCGTCTATACGTGGGAGCGGGTAGCGTTCCTTCTTAGTAATGTTCAGATGGCGGTAGTCTACACAGAAGTGGCACGTGCCATCATTTTTCTTAACCAACACTACAGGTGAAACCCAGGGACTCGAAGATGGTTCAATGATGCTTTTGTCTAGCATTTTGTTGACTTCACTTTGAATTACTCGGCGTTCCGACGCAGAAACTCGATATGGTCGTCGGTGAATAGGGGTAGCATCGCCAGTAAGAATCCGATGCTTGACCGCGGGCGTCTGGTCTAAAGGGCGATCGTCGATGTCGAACATATCTCGGTAGGACGATAATACCTGACAAAGCTCTTCAGCCTGCGCAGAAGACAGGTCCATCGCAACCATTTTCTGTATCTTGGGGTCGGCGGCCGAGGCTCGCACCATGGGCCTGCTAAGCTCGCAAGAAGCATCGATCGATAAAGTTGCCACGTGATGGTCGCCGAAACAATCAACGTTGGCAAGGCAAATACCTTGCAGTAGAATTTGCTTTGCCAATCCAAAGTTAAAGATAGGCATGAAAGTGCGGTTCGCAGTAATAGTAAGTATGCTGTGAGGCACGGTAACGTCATACTGACGACTGCGACATTCAATGCAGCCCAGCGTACCACTCGAGGCGACGCCTGTACAAGAACTGCCTTGTGAAGCCCCACCAGCCCCAACAGCGGCTTGTGGTCCGGGACTGCCTCGAACTTCCGGCCCCATAGATACCGATGGAAGCGTTCGACACCGAACATGAGAGCCAAACCTTCCTTGTCCACCTGGCTGGAACGTTGCTCTGCAGCATGAAGCCGTCGAGAAGCAAACGACACAGGATGTTCCTGGCCACCTTTGTCTCGGTGTGCCAGGATGGCTCCCACATGGAACGGTGGCGCATCTACGGTAAGGACAACAGGCTTAGCAGGATCGAAGTGCACCAGCACTGGAGCCTTGGTGATTAGCTCCTTGCTGTGCTGGAACGCCCGGTCCTGCTCCTTCTTCCAGACCCATTGTTGACCATATCGAAGAAGATGGAGCGGCTGTAGACGCTGCGACAGGTTCGGCAGAAAACTCATGTAGAAGTTGATTAGGCCCAGGTAGCTCTGAAGCTCCTTCTTGTTCTGGAGCTTAGGTGCCTTGAGCACAGCATCAACTTTGCGGGGAGCCGGGGCTAGGCCTTCCTGGGAAATGACATGTCCCAAGTACTCAACGCTGGCGGCTAGGAAAACGCAATTTTCCAGCTTGAGCTTGAGGCCGGCGTCCTGCAGTCGTGCCAGGACGTTGTGCAGCTTCTGCAGGTGCTCCCCGTCGTCGCTGCCAGTAACCAGGATGTCATCCAAGTATACCGCCACGTGCCTCATGCCCCTGAAGAAGTTGTCCATCTCCCTCTGGAATATGGCTGGTGCCGAGGCCACACCAAACGGTAAGCGCGTGTACTGAAAGAGCCCCAAAGTTGTCGACATTGTGACATACTTCCGGGAGGCATCCTGGAGCACCAGCTGCTGGTAAGCATCTCTGAGGTCGAGCTTGGTAAACTTCTGTCCACCGGACAATGCTGACCAGAGATCTTTAATCAGGTCAGCGAGTACTTGTCGACGGTAGCGACGGGAGCAGCCAATTCAGATGTCTTGACAGGTACCAGGACGCCCTCACACTGTAACCGTTGCAGCTCCTGGGTGACCCCGTCCTTCAGGGCGAACGGCAGTGGGCGAGGCTTGAAAAAACGTGGCCGGGCTGCCTCAGGTGCATAGATGCCAGCCGTCGTGCCGGCAAATGTGCCCACCCCTGGCTGGAAGAGAGACTTGAACTCTGTCAGGAGTCTGGGGACGTCTTGCACCACATTTAGGCTGGCTTCCTGGTACTCTGGCAGACGAACGCCCAGTGCATGAATCCAGTTTCGGCCCAGCAGCGTCGGCGATGACCCCTTCGTTAAGTAAAGTGGAAGGGTTGCCTCCCTGTCGCCAAAACAAACGCTGACCTGTGCCTGACCCTGGACCTGGGGGAGTTTCCCGGAGTAGCTGCGCAGCATCGCGCCCGATGCCTCGACGGACACGCCGGGCAAAGTACGCTTGAAAAGTTTCCCGGCCATTACTGTCACACTGGCACCTGTGTCCAGCTCCATGGAAATGGGGTACCCGCATATTTCGACGGTCAACATGTATGGTGGCACAGACGACGGTACAAGGCCTGTGTGCCACATGTAGAAAATCGGCGGGTTCTCGGCCACGACATGGAGCCTGGCCGCGGAAGGACTTGAGCCTGCTGCCGCACGCCCCCGCCGCATACCCTTGCGATGGCTACCCTGGCCGCGGGCTTGTGTGGGACCTGGGCTTGAATCAGGCTGCTGCCGCTGTTGGCTGGTCGTCCTCCCCCTTCGGCATACAAGTGCCAGGTGCCCAGTTTCCCCGTACGTAAAGCATTGTGCTTGAGAGAACTGGCACTGTGAGGGAGAGTGGGCACCACCACAGCGACCACAAGTACTGCCCTTTGTCGCCAACTCGTTGACCGCCGCTTCCGCCGACGGTGAGCCAGTCGCACGGGCAATCTCGCCGGCGTTTTTGACGGCAGCTTTCATTGCCAGCGCTGCCTTCACGGCGTCGTCCAGCGAGGGGTCGGGAAGCTCCAGGAGTCGCGTCAGCATGGCGGGGTTGTTGATTCCGCAGAAGACACGGTCCCGTAGCAGCGAGTCCAGTTGGTCCCCGAAGGAGCAGGCACTCGCTAACTCTTACAGCGCAATGGGTGTAAACAGTTCTTAGAGTGCAGTGTATATTGTTTACTGTTGTTGATATTGTAGTAATGTGGAGTTTTCCTCTTTATAAGGGCACAAAAAGAAAAAAAATGTTACACATAGTAGCTAAGCGCAAAGTTAGCGCCGGGCTTGGAAGCGTTCTCGTTTGTAGTTGCCTGAACAGCACGGCCTGCAACCTGCTCAGCCATTTGCAGTGCGGCGGGAGAACTCTGCGCGCCAGCCGAAAGCCTTGGTGAGTTCGTTATAGCTGGTCATCCGCTGTTTGGCGCTTAACCACAGTGGGCAGCCATTGCCTTGGGCGCGGTCGGTTAGTCCTCGCGCTCGGGCGTGTGCCGTTTCGTTGCGATTGGCATGCTTCTCCGACGGTTGTCCTGCGTGTGCCTGGAACCACTTGATTCGAGTCCTCTTGTCGCAGTCTGCCTGTCGGATCAGGACGCGTGCCACCGTTGCGGCAATTCTTCCTTTGGCGTTGTTCCTCACCGCCTGTCTGGAGTTGCTGAGGACCATGTGGCATTCTCGGTCTACGATGGCCAGGGCGATGGCTATTTCTTCTGCTTCCTCCACTTGCTTGCTCGATGGGCTGGCGGTCGCCCGCACGTTGCCTCCGGAGTCGACCACCGCGATGGCGCATCCGTTGCGGCCCGCATATTCGGCTGCATCCACGTATATGGCGCCGGTGTCTTCCGCATGCAGGTCCGTCAGTTTCTTGGCTCTAGCGAGTCTTCTGCCTGCGTTGAATTCTGGGTGCATGTTCCTCGGCAAGGGGTCAACCCGCACGTTCTGCCGTACGTGGTCGGGGATGAGGCATTTTGGTCCCTGCTGTTCGTGATAACCGATGCCTAGACTGCACAGGATCTTTCTGCCGGCCTTTGTTGATGACAGTCTTTCCAACTGAGCGGCTCTTGGTGCTTCGGCGATCTCGTTGAGCGTGTTGTGTATGCCGAGCTGGAGGAGACGTTTCGTGTTGGTAGTTTCGGGTTTGATTGTTGTGTGCATATAGGAGGTTGTGGCCAAGTACTGCACCAGGGTGGCCAATCCTGCTCTGGTGAGGGAGTGCGTCACCGGTTCTGGTCACCGGGATAAGGCCACACTCCAGGCCTGCTTATGCAATTTTATCAACACGCGGATTTCTTTTCTTTTCATTAATTCGGCGGAAAATTGCGCGGCACCGGGATTCGTTCCACGGACCTCTTCCACGCGATGCGGGTGTTCTACCTCTACGCCACCACTGCATCCGTGTAGATCGAGGAGTGTATTGTAAGCCCTCCACATTAGGATGTCTAGCTTGTTCTTTTTGTTTTTCATCCGCTTGGGGAACGCTGCCGCGTACACTATGTGGCAGAGTACGAATGAGTGTATAAGTCTGATGAAGTTTTCCTCCTTCATGACTCCCTTCTTGGTGGTAACGTGCTTGAGCAGACTGGTGGCGTTGGCTGCCTTACCCGTTATGCGGGTGACGGTGTCTCCGTTCCTGCCGAGCGCTTCGATCGTCATGCCCAGGACTCGGATCTTGCTGACCGTCGGTACTGTGTTACCATCCCTGGTGCGGATCTTGGTCTTTTCGTGTTTCCTTTGCTCCTTGATTCTGTGCGTTTTGATCGGTTGGTAAAGCAGGAGCTCCGACTTACTTGGGGAGGAACGCAGTCCCGTACATTCCAGGCTTTCTTCGATCGTGTTGACGGCCGTCTGTAGTGTGGATTTTATGCGGGCATCACTGCCCCATCCACCCACAGCGTAATGTCGTCCGCGTAAATCGTGTGCTTCAGTCCTTCAAGCTGGCATAGTCTTTTGGCAACTTGAATCATGACAAGGTTAAATAGCATGGGTGAGATAACGGAGCTTTGGGGAGTGCCCTGGATCTCTAATGTCTTCTCGTCCGTCTTCAAGTCGCCGGCTCTGAGCTCTGCCGTTCTGCCGGTGAGGAAGCCTGTCAATATTCGTACGACCTCTCGCCTAGGTTTAGATGAGAATAAAAGAGAAAAAACGCCTCAGTCGTCAATGTCATCGCCTCAAATTTTGTCAAGATGGCACCGCCACCATCGGCACGGCTCCTTGCGCAGCTACCAAGCTGTTCACTTGTCTCGCTTTGTTTCTTTCCGAACTTTGGGAGCTGCCGCTCCCGTGTTGTGGCAATGGACGAAGAAGCCCTCGAAGACCTTCCTGGAGCCAAGCCATCACGTGCGGTCGCGTCCAGGAAACGTGGAAATGCGTCAAGTGACACGGACAGCGAGGCAACCGAGTTGTACTCGGACAGCGTCGACTCGTCGGACGACGATTTCACGCTTGTCATGAGCCGAACCACAAAAAGAAGACTGCTACGGAGGTCATCGTCGCCAAGTGTCTCCACCGTGAAGACAACACCTCAGCGCTGGCCGCACACCATGCTCTTCATGCCTGTGGACCCAGTGTCCAATCTTCGACTTCTAAACAGGCAAGTCCTTTCTGCGTTTCTTGAGGGAATCGCGCCAAACGAGGTAAAGAACGTGAGATTAAATGCACGGAAGAATGTCCTTGCAGTCGATGTTCTACACCGTAGTGCACTGCAAAGCCTGCGGCACGTAACGGAGATCGACAAAGTACAGGTGCGATCCATGATACCTACTGGCTGCAATGGGACTATCGGCGTCATTTATGATGTCGATATTTCTATACCAACCGACGACTTCCCAATATTAATAAAGCCAACTACAGAAGGCACTCTTATCACGCACATCACAAGACTTGGCAACACCCGTTGCCTGAAGCTGTGGTTTGATGGAGACAGCCTTCCCTCACATGTCAAAGTTGGCCACGTCCGCCATCCAGTCCGCCCATACATACCGAAGCCCCGGCAATGCTACAAATGCTGCAAGATGGGACACGTAAAAGGTGTCTGTAGGAATAACCTCGTGTGCCCACGGTGCGCCGAATCTCATTCCGCAGACGCCTGCCGCGCAACTGTGTTAAAGTGCCCTAACTGCCATGGTACTCATGAGGCCTCATCCAATGATTGCCCGCGGGTGAGGAACGAGCGAGCAGTACTCAAACGTATGGTACGGGACCATTCGACACACAAAGAGGCTGCCGCTACTCTCAGGCGACGACGACATCGGCCCCGAAGAGCAGCACGAAGAGTTACGTCTACTGAAAGATATACACCATCTTCCGGCAAAGCGGTTACCGTATCAACGCCGACTTCCACAAAAACAGATACTGCGAAAACGAAGACTGCGGCAACACGCTCACCTCCTGAAGAGTGGCCTACACTTCCAAGAGCACAACCTGCTTCGGGGTCACACCAAAGTGCGCCGCCCAGAATGACTTCACGAACCGCGGATGGGACGACGACTGAGGATCGCCAAGTCATAGTGATGCTGAAGTCACTTATGGACGCCATTCGCATTCTACTGAGCAGCATGAAAACCCCGTCGGCACAGAGCGCACTGCAGGTGCTGGACACCTTGAGTCCGGTGCTTGCGGCTCTAGGGTAAAACCATGGCCCGAGCGATGCCGTCGTTTCAAGAGGAAGTCAAGCATGCATCTGTCTTGCAGTGGAACGCCAGAGGGCTTAAGTCACGCATGTCCGACTTTAGACAGTTTGTTTTTACGCGCCAGTTTCCCATTATCGTGATTTGCGAGCCCCACCTGTCAGCTCCCATCCGACTGTCCGGGTATGAGTGCTTTATGTCCTCTACCCACGGAGAATGCAGCAAGGTTGTTGTGTTTATACGCCGTGACTTGACTTATGTACATCACCCAGTGCCTCCTGACCAAGCAAATCAATACGTTTGCTTAACAGTGAAGAAGAAAAAGCTCACGTTTACAATTCTTGGAGCCTATTTATCTCCAGCAAGCCGTCTAGATTGTGAGCGCCTACGGGGAATTTTAACATCTACTCCAGAGCCGTGGGTGCTCACTGGTGACTTTAACGCCCACCATTACCTATGGGGAAGCTCCAAAGTTAACTCTAGAGGCAGAACGTTGGTGTCCTTTGCCTCTGAACGGGAATTGTGCTTATCAAATGATGGTAGCCCTACTTATCTGCGTGGATCAGCGTATGGCAGCTGCTTAGACCTAACCCTCGTGTCACGGTCGCTTTCGAGAAGAGTCCACTGGTTTTCCGATTTAGAAACACGGGGTAGCGACCACATCCCAACCTATTTGAAGATCGAAGGTTTGGCTAGTTCCAAGTCTTCCAAAACCATCCAGTGCACCGATTGGCCTAAATACAAAATAATAATGGAAGACTGTTGTCGTGACGGCACCTCTTATAACCTACAGGGCGCGATAAAGGATGCCATACAAACAACCACGCATCCGCTTTCGAGGAGTTCTTCCCGCACCGATTTCGACATTGAACTAGCAAAACTTCGAGCCATTCGCCGTCGTGCGGAGCGAAGATATAGACGCACGAAGTCAAATCATGATTTGAGATTGGCTAGACGAACACAAAAGAAAATACAGCGTCACATGAACAAGCTGGCTTCGCGACAATGGGCATCCTTTTGCGAGTCCCTGGATCCGCGAAAACCTTTGTCGCTTATATGGAGGACTGTTCGTGGCCTTCGCACAACCTCTAGTCAGCGCCACCCGTTTAAATCATTGGCACTTTATCTACAATGTAGAGAAATTGACGTCGCTGAATCTTTCTGCAGAAAGATTGCTGGCGAGGCAAATTCCGATGGAACGGGTACGGGAACCCTCGACCACCCACCGTTCTCACGCGATCCCCGCATGGAATGCCCTTTTTCTATGGAAGAACTAGAAGCTGCGCTGGCTTTGTGCAGGCGTTCTTCAGCGCCAGGACCTGACGGCATTACATACCGTGCCCTGTGTAACCTAGGAGACCAAGCTCGGAAGGCACTCTTGCTGCTGTACAACGACTCCTGGCAGACGGGTACGGTTTCGCAAGAGTGGAAGTCAACTCGCCTCATTCCACTTCTCAAAGCTGGCAAGTCGCCTTTGGACATTTCCTCATACCGTCCGATCGCACTTGCCAGCTGTGTCGGAAAAACAATGGAACGAATGGTTTTAACCCGTCTGGAATGGTACTCAGAGTACTATGAAATCTATCCACAAGCTATGGCCGGATTCAGATGGGGCCGTTCGTCAACAGATAGCGTTGTTGACTTGATAACCTTTGTGCAACACCAAAAGGCCTGTAAGCGTCTATCTGCTGCTCTGTTTCTAGGCGTTAAAGGAGCATATGATAATGTCACCCATGACGTCATCCTTAGCACGTTAGAAGCCGTCGGACTTGGTGGTAAGATGTATATGTGGGTGTGCAACTACTTACAGAGGAGATCATTCTACATGCACACAGAAAATGGCCCGACGTCCGAGCATTACGGTAGCCGAGGAATCCCTCAAGGAGGAGTGCTTAGCCCGACTCTTTTCAATCTCACCCTCAGTGGATTAGTTTACAACCTGCCGAGCACCGTACGACTTTCCATCTATGCGGACGACATCTGCATTTGGGCATCAGGTGTGACACGACTTCAGCTTCGTGCTCGGCTTCAGAAGGCAGCCACAAAGGCATCTTGCTACCTTCGTCAACAAGGACTTGAACTTTCATGCGGAAAGTGCGCAATGGTGGCATTCACGAGGAAGCCAATGTCTGGTTACGGCGTATCTATTGACGGACAACTTATACCATACAGCAGAAGTCACAGGTTCTTGGGAGTCGTAATTGACAGAGACCTGTCTTGGACTCCGCACGTTAATTACGTGAAAAAGCGGCTGACTGCTATCCGTCACCTGTTCAGGTTCCTTGCAGGAAAAAGTTGGGGAGCATCTATACATGCTGTGTTACAGTTGTACATGGCGTTGTTCGTTGGATTCCTGCGATACAGCCTGCCTGCAATATCCAACACCTGCAAGACTAACCTGCGTACGATTCAGAGTATTCAAGCCCAAGCCCTTAAGATATGTCTTGGCTTACCACGCAGTGCATCAACGGCTGAAACCATTGCCCTAGCGCAGGATTACCCGATCACGACGCACATTGCCGTTGAGACAATGCGTATGCATCTCAGGCATTATGCTAGGACGCCTTCCCACCACTTGGCGAGCCTCACTGCTGCAAGGCCCTGCTCGACATTTAGCGGTATTGTCAGTACACATCGTGCGTCGTTTACCTCAGGGTACGCACCTGCGGCCAAGCCAGCGTTTCCTCCGTGGTGTTTGACCCGTCCACAAGTTGAGATAATGATTCCTGGACTACAGAAGAAGACAGATCTACCGGCCCCTGCTCTAAAACAGCTGAGCTTACTTCTTCTGCATGAAAGGTACAGCAACCACGTGCACATCTATACCGACGGATCGACTGCGTCGTGCAGTTCTGGTGGTGCCGTGGTTATACCAACGCGAGGAATGACACTGCGGTTCAAGACATCGCATGTCACGACCTCGACGGCGGCAGAACTAACGGCCCTGCGTCGAGCACTGGAATTCATTGATTCGGAAAGACCCAGAAAATGCGCTGTGTTCTGTGATTCAAAACCGGCTTTACAGTGCACGCAGTCAGTTCTCCGACACGGGTGTCATGACCAATTGACCTACGAAGTCGTGAAACTTCACCATGACGTCCAACAAAAAGGCCACGAAGTCGTTTTTCAGTGGGTACCTGGCCACTGTGGAATCAGTGGCAATGATTCCGCCGATAACGCTGCTCGCACAGCTCATCAAGAAGAGCACAGCGTTCCGATTCCGCTTTCGAGGACTGACGCTGCAAGGCAGCTTCGACACCTGGCACGTAACCTCACAGTGACCGAGTGGAACTCGCAAAACTTACGACTGACACGACTACATCGACTAAACCCCTCCCTGCAGCTCCGACCTCCACCCGGACTTCCTCGACGTGAAGCTACGCTTCTCTGTCACCTTTGGTTAGGCATGGCCTTCACAAAGGCATACTCTACATTAATTGGAGTGACTGACAGTGCAGCATGCGAGGTCTGTGGCACCGAAGAAAACATCGACCACCTGCTGTGCCACTGTCCAAGATATGCCCTAGAGAGACAAGCACTTGCCAAAGCTTTCCAAAAACTGGACAATCGGCCGCTTTCTGTGCAGGTGCTGCTGGAACACCGCCCCCATCGCCCGTCGGCCCATAAAGCGGTGAAGGCACTTTTGTGTTTCTTAAGGACGACGGGTTTGTGCGACCACCTGTGACTATTAAGGCAATTTCTGTAAAACCACACGCGTCAGCGAACTTGCCGCAATTTCCTTCTTTCCTTCCCTCCTCTCTCTCCCTGTGATCTTTGCTTTCCCCTTTCCCATTCCCCCGGTGTAGGGTAGCCAACCGGACGTTATTCTGGTTAACCTCCCTGCCTTCTTCTTTTCTCTTTCCTCCTCCTTCCTTCCCTCGGCGGCAGCACATTGTCTTGATGCCAGCGACGCGCTAAATGTGCACCATCATTCCGTCATGCATCGCTTCTGCGACCAAGCAAACTTTCGGCGGCACACGTTCACTCCCGTATTGACACTAAAACTTCAAAATGCTTTCCTTCAAGAAAGCAGCATGAATAAAAATGGAACGCGACTATGTGGCCATGGGGAACACGTTTATGGGGCCATACTATTGACGACAGGATCACAAAAGGCTAGATGTGGTCAGGTTGACTTTACAGGTTTGGAAGGAATGACTGACAGGCTAGTTGTTTCATTATCACATTAAGAACAGCGCTTAAAGTTAGCGCAGTTTGTGTGTGGTTCCTCCTTTGTGTCCCGTCGTGAAGTGCTATTCTTTCTGTGACTTTTCAGATGTTCTTTTACTAGCATCAGTTACGTCTTCCAAGAGTGTTTACTTGGAAAATTTTGGTTCGCATGGCTCTTACAGAACCATGTTTAGTCGAATTTTTTTTCGCTTGGCTGCATAATCTCGAGGACGGGCTCCAAACTGCTCATTTTCTTTAGCTACGTAAGAACCATTACTGAAAACTTAATTAACGTAGCTTTGCTAATTACGCAAACCACTTCTCAACTTACTCCGCATTTAGAGGTTACCAATCTGAACAATCGAATTATAAAATGATGTTAACATTGTTTGTGTCGTTTCAATAGTTTTGTTTCGTGCAGTTAAAAGCAACCGGCATATTGGTGGTGCTGTAGACTTCTTATAAAGTAAGTGTGAAAGCTTGGACAGGTTATCTTGGCAGAAATCTACTTCATGAGCTTAACGACACGGCCCAACCTTGCACGTCTGTCTTTACAACCGATTCTCATATATTATACAAGAAGCACCTCGGCGCTACGGTACATCCCACAAGGTGTGCGAGAACATTGTGCGCGCTCCCGATTAGGTTTCTGAGCGTTGGTGGCATCAGGCTCGGTTTCCTGGCATCATAAGGAATAAAAACAGCTTCCTGGAGGAAAGCATTGGGTACATTTTCAGTACTTTGTAACATATGGATCAGCACGGATATTTACGTTAGAACGAAACTAAGGTGAGGGTTTCGCTGGATGTATTTTAGCTGTCTAATGATAAGATCTAAAGAAAAAAATACTGTGATTTTGTGACATTAATGCTGACATGAAATATGAGCTCCGACACAGCACCCGTGGTGGAACTGGCCCCTGGACTACAGGGCTACATTGAACCACGATATGCGGGTTTGATAAATACCAGTAATTGGAAAGTGGTTCGCTCTTGAATTTCCTTTATGTCGGCGCCGCTGTGCAGTGCTGGGCGCCCTTTTTAAACCACAAGCACTATGTTGCAACTAATATTGAAAGCAGCTGTATTTTTTTTGGGGGGGGGGGGGGGGGCTTCTTTAGCCTCTAACCACAGTTGCGAAGTTATCAGTTAGCTCACGGTGTACCTGCATGTGTTTCTAATATCCAGTATGTTGTCACGGATTCAATAGTGGAAGAGCGTTATCTTATCAGATTGCGCGCGTGAAGCGAATACTGGCGTACATTCTCCATCACATTAGACGACCTTAGATTGCGCTGCAATGTACAAGCATTCCAATCTGATGAACCGACGCCTTGATCCGTAGATCGGAATCAGAGGAAGCACTTTGCGCGCAGCCATCGTTATGTTTGAGTGTTATATTCTTTTCCAGCGCAAGCTCATCTTATAATGAGTAACATTCGTGACTGACTCTTTTGGAAGTGTTTTGTTCTTGACATTACTACAACGTGAGAGTATAGATGTGCTCCATCTTCATTGAGTGAATACTGGGAAACGGACTAGGCCTTTTCTTGCGCCTGCGTTTACACATTTACCACACCAATTTATTTTTCATAACTTACTTTTATGCGAAGCACACTAGCCGCACAACCACGCTCTTCCTTGCTGCGCCGCGCGCGGCCGCGTAGCTACCATATGACGTCATAACAGCTGCAAAGCGAACGCTTAAGCTTCGCCTTCAAGAGTGGAACGCGGCAGCGTTCCCTACGACCCGCCAAGGGGTGTAAGACAATGGGCTACGGCGCAGCGACTACGCGCCCCGCATCGGACGCGGTGAGCGTCGAGCACCGTAGCGTTCGGCGCGACAACGAAATGTGCGCCTGAGCAAGCGACGCACGCCTGAGCCTTAGAAACAGCTCGTTTCTAAGGCAACACCGCGTTCACTAGAGGCGCTTTTGTACCGCTTTGAAGCATCGAGTCTCCGTCTCACACTCCGGAGACCCTGGTTCGATTCCCACCCAGCCCATCTTGCAAGTTGTTTTTTATTCATGAAGTGCCTGCTGGGATTTATCGCTCACGGCCAACGCCGCAAACGCCGACGACACCGGCTTTTCTGTGACACGAGCTCCTTAACGCTGTCGCGTTAACATAATGGCTAGTATGCTTCGCATCCTGGGCTTAACCTTAGCTAAGCCACAGCCATTTTTTTTTAATTTAGGGGGCTGTAAAGCACACCAACCTTTTATTAAAAGGATGTTTTAATAACACAAAATATAAATGCTTATTAGTCGGATTTCACCTCATGGTAAGGAATTTCAAAAAAGATATGCTTATGCTAATTAAAAGCCTATCCGTTTGACAACGTTTCATCTGAGTACCCTTTGCAAGGTGATACAGACATGCAGGTGGTTCGTATCGGGTACCCTCGACATATGTCCAACTGCCGAACAGAGGGTTATTCCGAATGTTTCATTTCAGGAAGGCGTCTTACCCTCCTGTCTTTCATTCCCGTTCGCAAGCACGCATAAGACGAAAGTGCTGTGTGAAGAGTCCAAACCAACGAGCTACCGTAACTCACCTCGGCTATATCGCTGTCATTTAGGCTTAGATAAGAAATATATATATTTGATATCGACGCATCACGAATCCAAAAAAAGCTGCCCGCGACCAGCCCAGCCAGGTTTCTTTCATTTCGTACTTCGTCGTAGCGGCTAATAGTAGCTCACGAAGCAGAGTACTGAGTGTGGATATGGCAGAGAAGGTGTTCTATATACTGTCTCGTCACCCACCGAAAATTGCCCGCCATGCTACTGGCCATTCCCAGAAAATTGTATATGTGACGCCCAGCCATTTCCAGCACAGCAACTTTGTTTTGCGATGGGAGAGTCCAGGTGAGAGACAGGGTGGTTATGGAGATAAAGACACGCTATTTTCTGCAGTAACTTAGGAATGAAACAATGAATGCCTTCATTTATTGAGAAAAAGGAGCAGCAAGCATCAGTGAAAGCACGTCTCGGCACATTGGGAAAGAAGTGAGGCAAAAAAAGAGGAAAAACTGGAGCCCGAGTGGCAGGCGAAGTCGCAGCTTAGGGGCGAGAGAATGCAAGCAAGAGTTGGCGAAACCGGTTGAATTCCAGAATAGATGTGTGATGTGCCGAGTAAATGATTGGAGTCACCGTCCAGCATTCGTCCTTTGCGGCAGTATAAGCTCCCGCCGTTCTTGGTAACAAACCTTTACTGAAAAGCAATCTTCGCAATTACTCATTCATCAGCCAAGCCTAGCCACGTATTCCTTAGTGGTAGGGTCTGTGAATTACAACTACGCTGTCCCGACAAGTTACGACCATAACGTGACGCTTGCCGTCACAGATGCCATACTCGTGATTCTTACTATACTACTACTATACTGCGCGAATACTATAAACATTGGTTTACTGCCCAAGTTAGTGAACAGACATTTTAGAACCGAGTTTTTCGCCTTACATACGCTCAACGCAAGCACCATTGCTGCATATTACGGTGCGCGTCGCTTCAAGACAGAGACGCGAACGCAAGCATAAGAACGCGTTAGAAGACAGGGTCTTGGGCCTCGTGCCAAACATATCCAAGCCAACAATATGTTATCATGCCGTCGTTTCTATGCAAAGAGGTTATGTATTTAAACATCTGGAGTGACAGTCCAATCCGCCACCTACGGGAGCGCGTGAAGCCGCCAGAGGCCACATTGTCAGAAGAGGGGCGCGGCCACAGTACGTGACCGCGGTATACGCGCGACGCAACCTGTGCTTGCGGTTCTGCGATGAAAAAATAAAATGAAACCCCTTTGGGAAGTATATCAGTCCGGCACTGTGTGTCGCTGTTGTCAAAAATAAAATGTCATGGTGGTGGGTGCCTTGTGTTCTGTGTACAATATGTTGCGAGAACTGAAAAACCGTCGTTTCCTGTTTTCTTCATTCAGTAACCTTCCGCGTGCATCGGCACTGTGATGCCCTTTCGTCGATACGTGGTGTCGGCCCGTATTGACACAACGACAGGACTTCGAAATATAGTATCCTTACGCCATTTCTTTAAAAAATCACTATTTGTGTATATGAGCGTTTTTGGTTTAGACCTAGAAAACAAGAAAAAAATATTTAACGGTAGGTCTCATTTTTGCCCGGTGTTTCAGTTCTAGCTGAAAAGAGTCGGTGAAAGCAAATTTACAATAAAGCTAAGGCGACCCACAATCTGCACGCAGCCGCAAGCCCACATGCGCTCCAATGAAAATAACCTGCCAAAGTTAAGGTCATGTTTCAGCTGGCGGCTCAAGCAATCTTTACTTTTTTTTCGTTTATGCATCCGTTCTGCCTGCGTCTGCGGCAAAAACGTGAAGTGGGAAGGCAGATTAACAGAAATTGGTGGAGGCAGGTGGTAGCGTAACGGTTAGCGTGCCCATCTCCCAAATGCAAGATGGTGCATTTGGGAGATGGGCTCGAATCCCGGTGGTTTGTTTGTGAAGACAGCTTTCTGTGCTCTCTGGTGACTGCAAAGCTCAGAATGAGGCGCCAGCCTGACAACAGTCGCCGTCAACGTAACAAAATAAGCGGGCGTGCGAGGTCACACCTAAAGCCGAAAGCACATTCAGAGGAAATACACTATGCTCTTGTCGACAAAAAAAACGTGATGAGTAACGAGCAGTGTTGTTGAGCGAGGCTGTAGACGGATAATGTCACCATAGACAGGACCTCGCTCCAATCCCGGCGCTCTGCGGAAATATACATCGACAGCATGTCAACTAGCTTGTAATTGATACTTCATTAATGTCGTTGCGTGTTTGTGTTGTGTCTAGTAGGAGCGAGTAGTGTAAGAGATGACACTAGAGAGAAGGTGGTGAGCAAAGTCTGCGAAAAGTAATTGAGGATAGCTATATTGATCGTCGACGCCATGTTGAGCAAAGCCTGCGACATAAGTTGCACAGCCGCCAGAAAGGTTTGAGTGGTAGCATACCGCTGGGCGTATTTGGTAACCACAGCGATAAACACACACTTTGTGGAAGTAAACAGAGGAAAGGGACGTAGTTAGTTGGCCGCCCTTTCCGATCTCTGGCATAGTTTGAAAAATGAATGTGGCGAAGTATGACGCACAAAATTGTTTATGTCAACCCACATGAATCAGCGTGGTCATACTTGCGCGACACGCCATGGTGGCCTGCCACCAGGACATCATGAAGTTGCAGCGATCAGAGTTTTCATCGGGTACTAATCGGGTAATAAAAACGAGCACACCATAGACGTCCGAGGGACATTTCTAGGGTAGAAGAGCACATCGCCCCCCCCCCCCCCCCAAAGAATATCACGAATATAAGATTACGAATAGGGACATCATAAGATTGAACTCTACGGCGCTTGTTGATCTTGTTTAGGATGACGTCAGCATTTCATTCAGCGTTTATTTCTGAGAAAATGAGTTGAAGTTCCGTTTATTTGCATCACAATGGCAGGCGTAATCAGGCAAACAATGACAGCATTTCATTAGAGAGTGCCTGTCTACTCTGTGGAGATTACGTATGACAATCGCAACAAACACATATTCGCACATACATGGGATCCGCATAATTTTTGACTGTCAATTCAAATGCTTAAGAATGGCGCTCATTAACGCAATATTTCCATTCACAGTCAGCAAAAGCGGCTGTCGTATCCATAGTAGAACTGATTTAAATGGCTTTAATCCCATGGACATCATATCATTGCCAACTTCCGTGGGATTGGAGTCGTCAAAATGGGATACAGTTGACAGGGAAATCAGGAGGTTGATGAACGGCAAAAAGGCAGAAGCTTGCACAAGACCTCAGTGATATAAAATGACTTTTTGAGCAGCTTGGTCAGGGGGCCACGCAATGGTTTCCACGTCTATTAAAAATCCTCCAATATGTGAACAGAGGCCGACAAAAATGCGGGCATTTTGGGTAAGGTGAAACCGCTGGAAATTTCAGGGCAGCATTAGCCTAAATATAAAAAATGACTTAAAAAATATGAAACCATAACGTTGACAGGGTGGCCAGATTTTCGCACAAACAAATTGGCTGTTGAAGCAGTTCAGCTGAAACGCAATGGTGCGAAATGAGGCGAGAATGTCGGAAAGTGTTGAACGAAGGTCAAGTAGGTCCTGTGGCCGACGCCAGTGCTTGGCAGCTGTCAAGCGACTGCACGTATTAGCCAGATGCCTGGTCGTCAGTAGTTACAGTATGATTCGGGTCTGAAATATTGGACGCGGACTCCATCACATTGAATACGGTGCATTCTACGGCGTCATTCTTCGACAGATGGTGCCGATTCTCGCGCAATGAGGTTGGGAACAAATTGTCTCACGTGCCGGCTGTCGCCTTCCTCCTACTGCCAACATTCCTTCCCCTCCGTAGTTGCTTAGCTTTTATTGGGTTCGGCTGCTAATAGGTCTCGCGATCGAATCCCAACCACGGCAGCCGTATTTCAATGCGTGTGAAATGCGAAAAACCGCGTACTTAGGGTTAGGCGCAGGGTAAAAAATCCCAAGTAGTCTAAATTATTCCCGAATCCTCCACTACGGCGTGCCTGCTAATGAAGTCGTAGTTTTGGCAAGTAAAACCTCATAATGTGTTATGTAACATTCGTTAAAGTCGCACAACTCTTGAATACAATTAAGTGTCAGGAGTTGTTCGCGAGGTCTTTGAGTATGTGGATAGCGTTTATGGCGTTCGATAGCTGCTAGTCTACATTACAGCTATATAATAAAGGCGGAACGGCAACATGGTAGAGAATGTGGAGAACATACAAATCCCGCATGTATTAATGCACAATAATTTTAAATAGCGTTCTTGCTTCACGCACGTGGATGACCGCCATAGGAGACTACTTTGCAAACTAACTGCAAGTACTGTATATGTGGTACCCAAGAGTGCACCTCGCCTGGTGGCCAGTAAATGTGACGTAATATTGCGAGCAGCTTCGGCCATAGCATGCTAATGGACGACGACACAGACTGAAGTGACTAGCGCAAAAGTGGACAGGGGACACTAAAGAGGCTACAAGGACAAGCGCTTGCAGTTGGAAGTTTGCGCTTATCCTGTCGCCTCTTTAGTGCCCCATGTCCACTCTTGCGCTAGTCACTTTAGCATGGAACACCAACTAGCCCGGTCTCACACCCTGCGACGACACAGGGACAGTTTGCTCAACTCTTGTGTCGTGACTTTTGTGTCAAGGTGAAAAACCAATATATCCATGTATATGTCTTAATACTTAAGCACATCTAGATTTGCAGCTGCGGCGGTAGCCCATAAGTGTGCATTGCAAAGTCGCTAGTGAAATAATTGTGTGCACCTTAAAGGGACCCTGAAACGATTTTGGCGATTTTCTACAAACGTACTCAGTCGTTAGAGTAGGTCCTTCTGATCATTAATTGACACATCTAAGTGCTCTGCGTAAAGCGTGTAATTTATTATAAGGTTTTAAAAATGCACATCGCTGTCGATCGCAGCACATTGCTCGGCGGAATTTTAAGCCGCCCCTACCCATATGATGCAAATAACCCATATGACGTCACATGGGCGAGCTATCTGATTGGCTGACCAGGGCGCGTGGTCGATAATTTTTCCAACTTTATGGTGAACAAATGATGCTCGTAATAGTTGGAATGTTAGTTACTTTGTATTTGTAAAAAGAAAATAACTTAAAGAGAATACACAAGAATAGTTTTTTAGTACACTTGAGCACATCCGGCACACAGCAAGTGTCGTCTGCTTGTGTTACAACGTGCGCAGTCTTTGACGAGAGCTCCGCCGTCAGTGTCGATCAGTCTTTTCGTGAGCACGATGAATCACCCTTGTTGCTTTGTGGGCTGCAGACGTAGCGACTGGAAAGATGTGAAGTTGCGAAATCGTGTCCCTCTGCAAGGCAGCATACGAGCGAACTGGCTGCTGCGCATCGGACTGCGGCTATCCGATAGGCGCCAGGATTTGCGCGTTTGTGGCCGTCACTTTACAGCGGCAGATTACTAACGCAATAGCGTTTCGCAAGTCCGGTATTAGGGCAAACACAGGCGCAAGGGGACAGGGTCTGGCCGCTTGACTGTGCCGGGATGAGCCATGAGATGAGCAGAAAAGTAAATGTGAATGGTCTGCACGGTGCAGCCACCTGGTGGCACAGAGCTCAACCATACACAGTAGCAGCAACGAAGTGCATTCTTCTTTGCTGCTGGTGTGTATTTTTCGCAGGAGTGTAATCATCAACACGTTGTTCTTATAAATGTTTAAAATGTTTTACACTTGGTTAGAGCAATATTAGCGCTTCGTTTGACTGGTTAAGCGCTGCGCCAACAAGTGTCTGGACCGTGCAGACCGATCAGGCTGCTCACGTACGTCTACTCTGAAGTTCCTTCATCAGCTTGAGTTTATGCCTCCAGTCATCTGCCGAAATGACCAGCTTGCCTGTGGTTACCGGAATACCGGCCACCTTCGGCGCTACGACAGAATGCTCGCAACGCACGCTGCTTCGATGGCTCTCGGTCGACGGCCAAGCGGCCAGCGGAGAGGTCTTGCGCGGGAGGAGGCGTGCTCCAACAACCGGAAGTGGACGATGTGACGTCGCATCGTGACGCGGGACCAGTGAAGGCGGAGCGTAGCGCCGCTTGCTCGGCGAGCGAGTTGAGGAGGAAAGGCATGGCTGGGGAGGAGGGTAACTTCTAATCGCTTGTAACTCCATTAATACGTAACGCTTCACTTAAATTGTTGTGCGAATGTTCTACTTAAGCTGTACCCTATGCGCCTACAAAATTTGTCCGAACCGTTTCAGGGGCGCTTTAACGAATTCCGATAGGGGAAAATCAAAATCAGTCCACGACGGCGTCTCTAGAAGACGCTGTGCGATGATCGCACATTAACAATGCGTGCCGACTGAAGAAAGGCTGCCCCAAAGTGCTTCTGATGGTTAGGCTAGCTTCTTTGCTCCGTAGAATGAAAAAAAGAAAAACAAAAGGAAAAGAAAAAAAACAGCAAAAAAATACAACCGCATCAAAAGCCCAGAATCAACCATTGCTCGTCGCGACTAAACGGTCTTAGGATGACGACTAATTCCCAGGCGACGAGCGAATACGCTTGATCAAGAACACTGATAACGCCGGCGGGACAAGTATTATGGCGAAGTTCAATGCGCAGGGATAGCTTTTATTTTATTTTATTTTTTATTGACATCATCACGCGTCACCGCGGGAAGTTTGAAAAGTTGAAGGTCAGTACGCCACGTGGTGGTACTCACGCGAACTAAACCCTTGTGTCCAGAAGAGCTGGATACGAAATACTGTTCCGTAGCAATATTCATGTTACACACTCTTAGCCAAAGTTACACCTTTTGGCTTGCCCCTTCTGCTACACAACAATAATCGTTGTCTGCCTTGATGCGTTTCCTTTCTTTAACGCTGCGAGCCCGGAACTTTCTAGTAACGAACGGCACGGGCGTTATCAGAAGGGGCACTCCAAAGGGTGTAAACTCTTCTACGCTGATAACGCGCGTGCCGTTCGTTAATGGAAAGTACCGGGCTCGCAGCGTTAAAGAAAGGAAACGCATCAAGGCAGATAACGATTATTGTTGTGTGGCAGAAGGGGCAAGCCAAAGGGTGTAACTTTGCCTAAGAGTGCAGTTCATATTTTGAAGTTAAGCATTTCGTTCCCCCTCTTCTTGCTTTCTTTTTCTGTTTTACATTTGCTATAAAACGCTTGATGGCGCAATTATTCATGCGACATGCGCGTTTTATTTTATCGTGCGCTTTCAAACTGTGTACCATATTTCTTCTCGTTATTACCGCATTGCTTAATCCAGGGCGACCACACGTTAGACATGCTACGTGATCAACTGTTGGTGTCGCTTAGCAAAACGGCAGCAGATACTTAGGCTGATTTCACTTGTGCATTTGGCGAGCTTTTTATGTATAAGGCAACATTGTTCGGTGTCTCAAGTATCCCAAAAATCGGAAGCATATACGTCAATCGGCGACCACCGAAGCTTTCTTTTGTGTTTGCCGAAACGTCCTCACTTTTCCTCCTTCCTCGCTTTTACGAAGTCCTTCATTGTTCGCTCTACGCGCATTCATTTTCCCTTCACAACTTCCTCCTCGATCGACTGCTTCTCGGTCATTTGTGTGACTCGGTCATTTGTGTGCTGCCGGCTTCGCCACATTGGGAAGGGTCTGAGGGAGATTTCTCGCCTTCTCCAAAGAACAGATAGTCTCAGGGCTAGGAAGAGTGGAGAGGCTTTGCTAAGAAGACATTGATTACAGGGAAAAGTTGAATATGAAAGTGAGTCAGGCGCCAGTGGCTGTACCAAGAGGTGGTTGTCACGAAGGCGATCCGTCCCTCCAAGCACATACACGAAATGTCGCATCAAGAATGAATGGGAGAAGCTTGCGTCCGCTTGTGGAAAAACACTATTTTTGGTGGTTCATGTAACATAGAGGAAAATTCTACTGGCTGCGCAGCCGAGATGGGCCAGCAAAGGAGGAGGGGGGGGGGTGCAGTAAGGAGGGAATACATTAAGAAAAAAACACAGTGGGGTGAAAACAAGTGAAGAGGGACTATCTCTAATAAAATTATAGATATCGTTCCATTCTCTAATTCTAATAATTCTAATAATAATTCTAATAATAATTCTAATAATAATAATAATAATAATAATAATAATAATAATAATAATAATAATAATAATAATAATAATAATAATAATAATAATAATAATTCTAATTCTAATAATTCTCATTCTAATAAATAATTTTGCGTACTATTCTTTTCAATAAAGTTTACTTTGTTCTTCTATCGTAGGGCCGCTTTTTTAGGCAACGGAGCACCATCATAAACCCAGGCGGTTCTCGGAATGGCCAAGAGCGAGCACTGAGGTGATGATGATCGTCCTACTTAATGGCCCGTACCCACCAATGAGGAAGGATCTGACGGAGTGCGACGGTTGCTCTATGAGCCACCTTAGCCCGCTCTGCGGCATCCACCCCAGCTGTCCCCCCACCTTCCGCATTTCGTGCAGGGTCATTCCGCTGCCCTTGACGGGGACCCTCCGTGTCAGGCATTCTGGTGAAGAAAATTGACTCGATGAGGATAGCAGTAGGGGCTTGTTGGTACGGCATATCTTATTTTGTTATAGCGCAAGCTTGACAAGGACAAAAGAAGGCACATCTGACACACACAGCGCACAGCGCTGTGTGTGTCAGATGTGCCTTTTTTTGTCCTTGTCAAGCTTGCGCTATAACAAAATAAAATTGACTCGCCCTCCCGGCCCTGTGAAAATATATGTCCAGCGAAGCTGCTGAAAACCTACACCTGCTGAGGGGGTATGCGTTGCTTTATTGCTTTACAGTAGTGGTAGTAATTGGAATTTAGAGTAATAGGAGTAGTGGTAACTTTCACAGCACACCGCCGCTGGTCGTATTGCCGTTTCTTTTTCCCTTTGCGCCTCCTCGTATTCACGCTGCTCCTCGGGAGTCCTAACTAGGCGTTGCACGCCCATAGCGGTGCTGCAACAGCACTGAAATCAGTTGCTAGGCTGGTTCTTTTATATACAAAAGGCTATTAACGTCGCAAGCTGCCGTCGCTGCGGCATTTTGCGCAATAATAATCTTTACTGGGAAGCGTATGTGGAGAGCGCTACGTGCTTCGCATTATCAAGAGCGCCCTATTATCATCAGTTATGCGGACATTGAGACAACTGCTTTCCTGTATGTTGTATGCGTTTTTCACTTCACTTTGCCGAGTGCTTGAACCCTCCGCCGCGGATCGGGCCCGTATTACACTACCTCCCGGATCGGCCCACATTTTTTCCATGAATATGGACACGAAAATGCCCATCCACGAGAGTCTAACGGCTTCGCTGTAATATACGAAAAAATTCAAGATGGCGAAGGCTTAGGAGTGAGGATCGACGGCGAACATGTCAGCGACTTTCGGTTTCCAGATGACATTATCCTGTTCACCAACACTGGAGACGAATTGGAACAAATGATTGCGGACTTTAACCGAGAAGCTGCAAGAACGGGGCTGGAAAATAACATGCAGAAGAGAAAGATAATTTCCAACAGCCTAGCGAGGAAACAAGAGTTCATGATCGCCAGGAAGCCTTAAGTGTCTGTGCACGAGTACATTTATGTAGGTCTATTGCTCACAGGGCACTCGGACAATGAGAAGAAAATATAGAAGAACAAAAATGAGTTGGAGTGCATACGGCAGACATTACCAAATCCTGGCTGGGAGCTTACCACTGCCGTTGAAAAGAAACGTGTATCATGATTCCATTCTAGTGGTGGTAACATATGGGGCAGAAGCTTGGAGGTTATCAAAGAAGCTCTATCCACGTTAAAGAGCGCGCAAAGAGCGATCGAACGAAAAATGTTAGTGGTCATGTTAAGAGACACGAAGGGAGCAGTGTGGATCAGAGAGCAAACGGGGATAGCCGATGTTCTAGTTGACATTAAGAGAAAAAACGGAGCTGTGCATGTCATGCAATGCGTACGGTAGCTAACAAGGAACGATGAGAGTTGCAGAAGGAGTGCCAAGGAAAGGGAAGTGCAGTCGAGGATGGCAGAAAATTAGGTAAGCTGAAGAAATTAGGAAATTTGTAGGCGCAAGTTGGAAACGGCGTGCGCAAAACGGTAATTGGAGATCGCAGGGAAAGGCCTTCGCCCTGCTGGGGATACGGTGTGCATGTGCGCGCGGAGAGGGAACGGGCAGGTTGGTGAAGGAGATAGATCTTGTATTTATCTCGGGCAGAGTGGTAACGACCGGCAAAGAACACCCCCCTCCCCTCCGTCCCTGAAATAGATATTTAGCTACGTCACTGTAAGACGTACAACAGGAGTATATTTGAGTGCTCTCATGCAAAAAAAAAAGCGACTCAGTGCATTCCATTGCAACGACCGCAAACAGTGACCGTGTACTCAATTCTGTGAAGATGTGGAAAGAGTCATTTTGCCCAGGGCGGCCATCTTGAAGGAGTGTTATCCCTCTTGCCTCATCCGCGGCGTGGCCCCATAAGAGGGCGCCACCGTACGTCCTCGCTCAGTTATCGCGCAGAAGTGAAGCACAAGTGCAAATAAACACAAAATATTTTAGCTTCGAACTATAATTAGAAAACATACATATTAAATTGGAATGCCAGCTCTAGTGCAGTTGTATTTCAAGTTAAAAATCTCACTTCTGCGATTTCGACTTTGTTAGAATCCCTTCAAGCTTCATCACAGCGGGATCACACACATCTATAGTCGTTAGAACTTAACAGCGTTGCACAAAGAAGACTAATGGAAAAGATGTAATACTTGCAACACCCCACAAAATACTGCCGTAATACTCAAGTGGTTGAGTTGTCCACAAGTATTCTTACTTCCAAACAATGGTGCATGCAAACTACGGGGTACTTGCCAAGAAGCAGGCGCTTTTACAAATGTTTTTTTATTGAGATTGTAGCCAAAATAACATATGAGATCGTGGGTGAAAGAAAAAATGAATGTAGAACCGTGAAGAAAGCTATGAAAATTGTGAGATAAAATTCCTCACATATCTCAAGTGTGGATGTGATACAGTTACTGCATATTACAGCGAAGCTGTTATCCTCTCGTTGGTCGGCATTTTTTGTGCCCGTGTCCGTGGGCAAAAATGTGGGCCGATGCCGGAGGCAGTGCAATACCAGGCCAACTCGTGACGGAGGTGAATCAGGCTTCAAACACTCGGCAAAGTGAAGCGAAAAGTGCGCACATTCTTTATCACGTATACGACATGCAGAACAGCATTCTTTTCAATAACCACGTAATTGATGATAATAAGGCGCACCTGGTAACAATGCGAAGCACGCACCGCGCCCTGCATAGGTCTTTCAATAAAGATTACTGTTGCGCAAGCTCCCTCAGCGACGGTAGCCTGCGACGTGGGAAGCGACATCACCAGGCTTTCGTATATGAAAGAACCGGCCTAGCAACGCATTTCATTGTTGTTGCAGCGCCGCTATGGGTAGACAACGCATATTTAGGACTCCCGAGGAGCAGCATGAATACCAGGAAGTGAAGAAAAAACGGCAATATGACCAACGGCGGCGTGCTGTCAAAATTTCCAATGCTCTCATCACTAACATTACTCTAAATTATCATTACTGCCAATACGCTAAAGCAATAAAGCATTGCATACTGTTCTCGGGAGTTGTAGTCATGGTTTTCAGCAGCATCGCTCAACATTTAATTTTGCAGGACCGGGATGGCGAGTAATTTTTTTTTCCTTTCTATATACCCACTTCCTCCTCCTTCAGGGGTGTCACTTGCAGCCTGAAATGCCTTCACGTTGGCTCGATGGATATAGCCATACGAATTCGGTCTGCTAACTTTATTGTGCAGTTGACAAGAATTCACAGAAACTTTTCGGGGATGACATGTGTGCGGCAGTTTGACGTAAGTTGTCGACACCCATGGGACAGTGCACGGTAGGTGAAGCGTAAATGTGTGGCTCGACGATTAACTGCGCAAAGATGCACAGAGTTTTGTTCGTGTGGGATCGTTGCATTTTGAGAAAACGTCGCAATTGTTTCCAGCAACATCATAAACTACAATTTGGATGATGAAGTTGAAGTATATTTTACTCATGCAGAATTTTATTGCCCAGAGGACTGCTTGTCTTGCTCGTCGTCGCCGCGAGCACGGCACAAACGTAACACCCAGGACGGCAAGGACCTAGCAATAATAGCTAAACCTACATACACCGAGCCTGCACAAGCAGCACAGGCTAGTGTAATATCATAATAATCTCGCAGAGATTTTAGTTATTGGCCTAGATATCGAGGAACAGATGCGGCCGCTTCTTCGGTGTTTTTGCCTTGCACATTTGTGTGTTTTGACAGCACTGCGTTTTTCTTTACAATATTATGCAGCGCTTTGTTTTAACGCGAAGCATTCATTGCGAACTTCGGGTGCTTTGAGTGAATCTATCTAGCCGCCTACGTCGGGCTCGCTTCGCAATCGTTTCTTCCACTAGACATGAATCAAAATAAGCATGAGGGGTGGGGGGCGGGATATGCATGCATACATAACATGGATGACGTGCCATGACATCAATGTCATTACAGAAATGATAATAATTACATGACACCGTCGTGGTCGTTTCTTAACCTCGATATACGTAATTTATCCCACATAACGTGTCCCAATACACGCAAAATCGCCACTCGACTGGTCGGTGGAGGCATTTTGCCTGTATTAGCGGGCTTCTTTCACGCTCAGAAAAACACTTTTACGTAGCACGTGTTGATCAACAGAAAGCTGTATCGGGAGTTTTTCATGTTGCTATACAGTTTTCTCATTGACACATGGGCAGGACACGTAATGAAAAGGGAACATAACCGATGGCCATTAAGGGTTACGGACTGGATTCTAAGGGAAGGGAAGCGTAGCAGGGGGCGGCAGAAAGTTAGGTGGCCGGATGAGATTAAGTTTGCAGGTACAACATGGCCACAATTAGTACATGACCGGGGTAGTTGGAGAAGTATGGGAGATGCCTTTGCCCGTCAGTGGGCGTAACCAGGCTGATTATTATTATTATTATTATTATTATTATTATTATTATTATTATTATTATTATTATTATTATTATTCGGAAGTCAGCAGCGATACATTGGCTTGTTAAACTGACCGCCTGTACTTCCACAGATCCCCTGGCCTGCTGAAGGTTTTCCCGCTCGATTGGCAGAGGTGCACCCATCGACGCCTACCGACACTGCTCGGCTGATTTCATCGCCTGGATCCTGCTCTTCTGGCAACGCTGACCCTGCGTTTCAGCATAAAACGCCCACTCAACCCAGACCGCTTCGCAGTCGGCAGCGATACATTGGCCTGTTAAACTGATCGCCTGTACTTCCACAGGTATAATTTCCTTTGTAATCTTTTGCTTCTCATTGTATGTGAAGTGCTGCCGACTGCCAAGCGTTGCTCTTATAACGTGTCGCGATGTCCGAAGACAGACTTTGTATTGCCTGTCAAAAAAGTCTGCCTAGTGATGGGCGTATTATGGCGTGTTGTGAATGCAAATATTCATATCATCTTGGACAGACTTGCTCGGGAACTGCCCCTAATACCTTTAACACTATGGGACAGGCGAAACGGGAGGGTTGGGTATGCAAGACCTGCAGAGCGAACAAAAAGCAATCTTCTTCATCCCAGTCGGATTCAGCGCAGGCGGCAGGCAATAACGACGCTATTTTAGCTCTTGTTGCGGAAATAAAGGACGTAAAAAAAAGCTTAGAAGTGCTACCGGCACTGCATTCTAAGGTTGACTCGCTGTTGCTTCTGAAAGCCGAATTCTTAACGCTGTCGAAGACCAGCTCTGACCTTGAAGACGCCGTCACTTTTTTGTCAAAGCAGTACGAGACTACACGTGAACAGCTCAAGCTGTCTGAAGATGCAGCAAGGACCAGAGACAGAGAAATTCAGAAGTTAAATGAGACTGTCCGTGTTCAGGCTGAGATTTTCCAACGATTGCAGCATGATCAAAATGAATCTGAACAGCACAGCAGAAAGACAAATTTGGAAATCGGTGGTTTGCCGGTTGCCAATAAGGAAGATTTGAAAAAAAAAATACTGCATGATCTGGCTGACAAAATTGATTTACCCGAATTTTCTGTTGATGCTGACGTCGTTGCAGTCCACTGACTTTCTGGCAAAACAGACACTGTCCCTACAGTCTTGGTTCGTTTCTCAACGGCAAACATGAAAGAAAACTGGATGAGGGCTCGTGGAAAGCTTCGACAGCTCTGTGAATCCAAAGTACTTCCGAAGCTCTACTTTAATGACAATCTAACCAAGGCAAATCGGCATCTGTTCGGCCTAGCCCGGGCCGCAGGCAAGCAACACAAGTACAAGTTCGTGTGGATGAGAGCAGGCAAAATCTTCGCTAAGAAGGACGAAGTCTCTCCACTCATTCGCATTACCAATGAAATGGATGTTGAAAAAATCCAATAAATATGTATCCGTCTGTTTTGCTTGATTTTCCGAGCTTTCGAGCTTTTAAGGACAGCTTCGGTCCGAATTCTGAATCAGACTTTACTTTGGTCAATATAAGTATTCGCAGTCTACGTAAATACTGGGATGACTTTAAACATATTGCAGAAGATGCCAGAAATTTTGTAGATGTATTTGTGCTAACCGAAATAAATATTCCCGAATCAAGCACACAGTTTTTTGCCATCTAAGGTTACGGTGCAAAATTTATCACTCGTTTACACCGCCGAGGGGGTGGAATTGCAGTTTTTGTGAATGAAAAGTACACAGTATCATGCATTGATGTATATCTGGCTCATGCTGAATGCCTGTGTTTAAATGTAAGCTTTCTTCAGACCGCTCTTACTTTGTTAGCGATCTATCGGCCTCCTGAAAACAGCGTTAGTCGTTTTATAATAGAATTAGAGACTGTTTTGAAGCGTTTCAGTTATGAGAAGGTGTTTTGCCTCACCGGTGATTTAAATATTGACGTATTATGCCCAGGCAAAGCTCAAGTGTCAGACTATTTATCTGCCCTTTCTGCTTTGGGCCTCGAAAGCATGGTCACCACCTTCACACGTGAAGAAATTGTGAATGGCCGAATAACGAATTCTTGTTTAGACCACATCGCCGCACGGGTGCCTAATCATGATCTGCATTCATGCGTGATTACGCAACGCTTAGCAGACCACTATTTCACTGTCTGTCGTTTTAGCTTGAGGCGCCTTTTTAACACACCTCAACGTTGGAAAGTACATAGCTCAGATAGGCGGACGCGCGTTGTCTTTGTTGGTCAACGCAAATTGGATGACATGATTGGCAGGTTCGAGTGGTCTTCACTGATTGTTTCCGGAGTGCCAGTGTTTATTTATGAGCAATTTTGTTCGAAAATACGCAGCTTTCAAGAAGCCTGCACTTGAATTGTTCTAACTAAACAGAGAAGAAATCATAACTGGCTTATCGTGGATATAATGAATGCAATCGCCTACCGAGACTTGCTGTGGAAACGGCTTAAACAAACTCCTAACAATGCTGAGCTTCGCGCTAGCTACAGAATCGCAAGGAATAAAGCGTCGTCCTTATACGATGCGCAAAATGACGCTACTTTCAACGTCAGTTTCAATTATCTGTTCGAAATCCGGCGAAGACGTGGTCACTGATAAACCACCTACGCGGGAAAGACACTAATAATTCAAAGCTAGATGACGCTTTCCCATGTGATTTTGCACAGACAGCCGCAATCTTCAATCAACATTTCGCGCGCGTTTCGGGAGCAACTTCAATGGTACCAGCTGGCCGCTCTGGAAAAGAAAAACTCATATCGGCTTCCGCGTTCTTACCGACGATAACATTCGACACACTCGCAAGAATAGTTGCTGGGCTTAGGCGACATCAGCCAGCTGGTATAGACGGTATATCGGTATCTTTGCTCCAACGAAACTTCAACGCACTATCGCGTATTCTTCTTGTCATACTTAAAGGATTCCTAGAGATGGCTTCAATGCCGGCGGAATTAAAAAAGGCTATTGTATCTCCATTATTTAAAGGAGGAAAGAAAGGTATTGTGGACAGTTAGCGACCTATTTTGATCTTGCCTATCATGTCACAAATAATAGAAAAATTTCTCTTAGAAACTATGACGTCATTTCTAGATAAGTTTTCAGTTATATCGAGTCGTCAGTTCGGCTTTGTCGCGGGACGGGGCACCATTGCTCTGCTCGAGGAATTTTCAGGCGAATTAAACACAGCTTTAGAACAAAACATGTTTGCATGCGCATTGTTTCTCGATACTTCTAAAGCCTTCGATACTGTGAACCACGAACTATGCCTGCTCAGTTTCAGGGGGCCATTTTACCAGTTCCTAAAAAACTATTTGTCCGGCCGCTCGCAGGTGATATCTTTAGACAACGAGTTATTCATCAATAACAAGCTACATTTGAAAGCTGGAGTGCCTCAGGGCTCTATATTGTCTCCTCTTCTTTTTAACATATTTATAAATTACTTTTCTTCAGCTGTATCGAAGTGTATGATATTTCAGTATGCAGATGACACTGTCCTTTTAACTAAACATATCTGTTACCCAAAAGCAATTGCGTTACTTCAAGAGAGTGTGTACGATGCAGTGACCTGGTTTGCTAACAACTGTTTGTCAATAAACAAAGAAAAAACAAAAATGTTCTGTTTTAGAAATCCACCTAAAGCAACGGTTACAAATTTACCCTTGTTTTTACACTGTCGTGCTTGCCAGTCGTGTCAGTGTGCCCCTGTAGAATATGTTAACTCCATTAAATACCTTGGCGTTTTCTTTGACACTGACCTCTCATGGAATGATCACATGACATATCTTTGCGGCAGGCTCAGAAGTGTTTCCTCGCTGCTTTTTAACTATAAATCCATTGTTCCGATGCCTGTAAAAATCGCTATCATGCACGCCTTAGCATACAGTGTGTTACGTTATGGCATTACAATGTTCCGGTTTTGCTCATCTCGATGGCTCTGTCGAATTGACAGAATTCTAAAAGATATGTTGAAGTCCATTGTTTATAACTATTCCTCGGCCAACAATGTGAACCTATTTATACATCTGGGTCTTCCGTCATTTAAAGCTTTGTTCACTCAAACGGTTGTGGTAAGACATTTTTGGAACCCTGATTTCAAACAAGAATATGTTGCTCCCCGTGCACTGCGGAAAACATTGCGTTTTGTAGTACCGCACTGCAACACAAGATTTGGTAAGGCTAGTAGGTATGCTTATGTCCCAGGAATATTCAATGACCTTCCTGATCATATATTTACCGCAACTTCGAAACGAAACTTGCAAAAAATGTTGAAGGCACTGTATGATATTGACACGTGTATTTATATTTATCGGGCGACCAGGTTTCACCGCCTAACAAATCTTATCGCACAGCGCGGGACGCGCTTGCATGTATCCGAAGTTTCTGGAAAGTTATCGATGCGTCTATCCGCTGTCTGTTGTCGCCGAACCTTGTATTATCTGATTTCATCGCGTGACGCGAATGGTGTAGAACTTTGTGGAAGGCACGCGGGGTCCGAACGATTAGACTGGAACATTCGACTACTGCTGTATAAAAGCCGACGCGCTTGACCCGCAGATCAGATTTTCGACGATCGCCGACTGTGTTCGCCGCTTTCGTTGTGCTATAAGTGTAGCCTGTTTTGTGGGCACAGGTTCGCCCAATAAAAGCTAGTTTTGTATTCCACCGTACTGCTTCTTTCTTCGCCGTCACTACCACGTGACATCTGGTGGAGGTGCTTTTCGTTCATGTACCGGACGCCCCCGACAAGCCGTGATCCAAGCCCGGAGCACAAAGAGAACGCCAACGTAGTCTCGGAGCATCGAGCAAGCCGCCGTCTTCAACAGCTGCCCCCGGAGCACGGACTTCTACCTGAGAAGACCAAGAAGATTGTGGACAAGGCAACCCCAATGGCAGCCCCAGCATCCCCCATCGTGCTGCAGCAGCCCAGGGAACCTCCGACGTTCCGCGGATCAACATTCGAGGACCCGGAAACCTGGCTCGAAACGTATGAGAGGGTCGCTAAGTTTAACAGTTGGGACAGCGACGACAAGCTGCGGCATGTCTATTTCGCACTGGAAGACGCCGCCAGGACCTGGTTCGAAAATCGAGAAGCCACTTTAACGACATGGGACCTGTTCCGAAGCGGCTTCTTACAAACGTTTACAAGCGTCGTAAGAAAAGAGCGAGCCCAAGCACTACTGGAAACCAGAGTGCAGCTGCCAAACGAGACGATAGCGATCTTCACGGAGGAGATGGCCCGTCTTTTCCGGCACGCCGACCCGGAAATGTCAGAGGAGAAAAAAGTCCGCTTCCTGATGCGGGGCGTCAAGCAAGACCTTTTCGCCGGACTTATTCGTAACCCACCGAAGACTGTGGCTGAGTTTTCTGCAGAGGCATCGACGATCGAGAAAACTCTGGAGATGCGCACCCGGCAATATAACCGCCAGGGGCTCACGCCGCAGTACGCCATCCAAGGACTGGATTCCGACAACCTTCAGGAGACCATCAGGGCCAGTGTGCGCGAAGAACTGCGCAAGGTCCTGCCTTCGTCGCAACCTCAAGTGGCCTCTATCGCCGACATCGTGAAGGAAGAGGTGCACCGATCCCCTGGAGTTCCTGAGGTGCAACCAGAACCACCGCAGCCGGAAGCAATGACCTACGCCGCCGCCGTCGCCCGCCGTCAAGGCCCCCCTGCGCGACCGCGCCAAGGTCCTGCAACACCGCAATTCCGTCGTCCACCGCCGCCGCCGCCAGCGCGCCCACCCGTCGCCCAGCGCACCTATACGAGGAAGACGGACATTTGGCGAGCCCCCGACCACCGCCCGCTCTGCTATCACTGCGGAGAAGACGGCCATGTGTACCGCCGATGCCCATACCGCGACATGGGACTGAGAGGGTTCGCCGTCAACGCGCCGCGTCCACAGCTTGGGGAGCGCCCACGTGACATTGCCGATTACCTAGCCGCCACTCAGTGGAACTCTCGACGACCGTCCCGTTCGCCGTCACCAGGCCGCTACCTGTCGCCGCAGCGCCGTCCATACACCGGCCCAGCCCGGGGCCGCTCTGCGAGCCCATACCCCGAAAACTAAAAGCAGCAACCGATGGAGGTGCGGTTGCTGTTCGTCGAACTGACGAAGATCCTCCGCCGCCGACGAAGACGACGAAGAGACCATCTCGACGACATAAAGACACGCCGCCGTCCCGACGAAGTCTGGAAGCCAAAACTACACCGACGAAAGACGACTTGACGACGCGACGTTCGGACCTCAGTTAAACACGACGAAGCCGTGATCCAACGCCAAGACCGAACTGCAATGCCAGACAAAGAACAACCGACCTCGACGTGCTTCTCGACGGCAACGCATTCACTGCCTTAGTCGACACAGGGGCCGATTACTCCGTAATGAGTGGACACATCGCCGCCCAGTTGAAGAAAGTTAAGACCGCATGGGAAGGCCCTCAGATTCGCACCGCTGGAGGACACCTCATCACGCCGACTGGGATCTGCACGGCAAGAATAACCATTCATGACCGGACTTACCCTGCCACCTTCGTTATCCTCCAACAGTGTTCACGAGACGTCATTCTCGGTATGGACTTCCTGGACCAGCACGGCGCAATCATCAACCTGAAGTCGAAGTCAGTAACACTGTCGGAAGATAAAGCAATGCCGCCGGAGAGCCCTCGTAGTCACCACGCCTTCAGTGTGCTCGAAGATCAAGTGAGCGTCCCACCTCGCTGCAGCATCGTTATTTCGGTCAGCACCGAAACACCCACTGACGTAGAAGGCGTCATTGAAGGCGACCAACGTCTACTGCTAGACCATGAAATTTGCGTCGCAAGGGGGATCGCTCGACTGCATAGAGGGAAAACTGAAATGTTGCTGACAAACTTCAGCCAGGAGTTCAAGCACATCAACAAGGGCACGACGATCGCGTACATCGAGGAAATTCTGGAAACAAGTAATGCGTTTGTCCTCTCGGATTCCGCCGCATCTACCCCGACGACCATGGTTCCCGAACCAGACTACGACATTAATCCAAATCTCCCTATGATTAAGCAACAGCAGCTCAGAAGTCTGCTCCAACGATACAAAGGCTGCTTTTCGACGTCATCGAGGATTCGACAAACACCAGTCGCCAAGCATCGCATAATCACCGAGGAATGCGCTCGCCCGCTCCGTCAGAGCCCTTACCGAGTTTCGGCGCGAGAACGTGAAGCTATAAGAGAACAAGTCGAAGAAATGCTGCGCGACGACATCATCCAGCCGTCGAAAAGCCCGTGGGCATCCCCTGTTGTTCTGGTAAAGAAAAAGGACGGAACCCTACGTTTCTGCGTCGATTATCGTCGTCTGAACAAGATCACGAAGAAGGACGTATACCCCCTCCCACGGATAGACGACGCATTGGATCGGCTCTGCAACGCTAAATACTTCTCGTCCATGGACCTAAAGTCTGGCTATTGGCAAATAGAAGTCGACGAAAGAGATCCCGAAAAGACCGCCTTCATCACCCCAGACGGCCTCTACGAGTTCAAGGTTATGCCATTCGGACTGTGCTCGGCGCCTGCAACGTTCCAGCGCGTGATGGACACGGTTTTAGCAGGATTGAAGTGGCAGACCTGTCTCGTATACTTGGATGACGTCGTCGTCTTCGCCGGAAATTTCGACGTTCACCTTAGGCGGCTGGCAACAGTACTAGAGGCCATCAGGTCATCAGGACTTACTCTGAAGCCGGAAAAGTGCCGCTTCGCTTACGAGGAGCTTCTATTTTTAGGCCACGTCATCAGCAAATCTGGAGTCCGCCCCGACCCGCAGAAGACAGCTGCCATAGCAAAGTTCCCACAGCCCATCGACAAGAAGGCAGTGCGTAGATTTCTTGGCATGTGTGCCTACTACAGACGATTTGTCAAGAACTTTTCACGCATCGCTGAGCCGCTGACGCAGCTAACTAAATGTGACGTCGAGTTCAAGTGGGAAACGCCGCAGGCCGAGGCATTTCAAGAACTCAAACGACGCATGCAGTCGCCGCCCGTACTTGCGCACTTCGACGATCACGCCGATACCGAAATCCACACTGACGCCAGTAGCCTAGGCCTCGGCGCCGTCCTGGTCCAGAGAAAAGATGGACATGAACACGTGATAGCTTACGCTAGCCGGTCGTTGTCAAAAGCGGAAGGCAATTATTCTACAACCGAAAAGGAATGCCTCGCCATCGTTTGGGCTACAGCGAAATTTCGCCCTTACCTATATGGCAGGCCATTCAAAGTCGTCAGCGACCATCACGCCTTGTGTTGGCTAGCGAATTTAAAGGATCCCTCAGGACGGCTGGCACGGTGGAGCCTCAGACTACAAGAATCGTCATATCATACAGTGCCTTCAACATTTTTTGCAAGTTTCGTTTCGAAGTTGCGGTAAATATATGATCAGGAAGGTCATTGAATATTCTTGGGACATAAGCATACCTACTAGCCTTACCAAATCTTGTGTTGCAGTGCGGTACTACAAAACGCAATGTTTTCCGCAGTGCACGGGGAGCAACATATTCTTGTTTGAAATCAGGGTTCCAAAAATGTCTTACCACAACCGTTTGAGTGAACAAAGCTTTAAATGACGGAAGACCCAGATGTATAAATAGGTTCACATTGTTGGCCGAGGAATAGTTATAAACAATGGACTTCAACATATCTTTTAGAATTCTGTCAATTCGACAGAGCCATCGAGATGAGCAAAACCGGAACAATGTAATGCCATAACGTAACACACTGTATGCTAAGGCGTGCATGATAGCGATTTTTACAGGCATCGGAACAATGGATTTATAGTTAAAAAGCAGCGAGGAAACACTTCTGAGCCTGCCGCAAAGATATGTCATGTGATCATTCCATGAGAGGTCAGTGTCAAAGAAAACGCCAAGGTATTTAATGGAGTTAACATATTCTACAGGGGCACACTGACACGACTGGCAAGCACGACAGTGTAAAAACAAGGGTAAATTTGTAACCGTTGCTTTAAGTGGATTTCTAAAACAGAACATTTTTGTTTTTTCTTTGTTTATTGACAAACAGTTGTTAGCAAACCAGGTCACTGCATCGTACACACTCTCTTGAAGTAACGCAATTGCTTTTGGGTAACAGATATGTTTAGTTAAAAGGACAGTGTCATCTGCATACTGAAATATCATACACTTCGATACAGCTGAAGAAAAGTAATTTATAAATATGTTAAAAAGAAGAGGAGACAATATAGAGCCCTGAGGCACTCCAGCTTTCAAATGTAGCTTGTTATTGATGAATAACTCGTTGTCTAAAGATATCACCTGCGAGCGGCCGGACAAATAGTTTTTTAGGAACTGGTAAAATGGCCCCCTGAAACTGAGCAGGCATAGTTCGTGGTTCACAGTATCGAAGGCTTTAGAAGTATCGAGAAACAATGCGCATGCAAACATGTTTTGTTCTAAAGCTGTGTTTAATTCGCCTGAAAATTCCTCGAGCAGAGCAATGGTGCCCCGTCCCGCGACAAAGCCGAACTGACGACTCGATATAACTGAAAACTTATCTAGAAATGACGTCATAGTTTCTAAGAGAAATTTTTCTATTATTTGTGACATGATAGGCAAGATCAAAATAGGTCGCTAACTGTCCACAATACCTTTCTTTCCTCCTTTAAATAATGGAGATACAATAGCCTTTTTTAATTCCGCCGGCATTGAAGCCATCTCTAGGAATCCTTTAAGTATGACAAGAAGAATACGCGATAGTGCGTTGAAGTTTCGTTGGAGCAAAGATACCGATATACCGTCTATACCAGCTGGCTGATGTCGCCTAAGCCCAGCAACTATTCTTGCGAGTGTGTCGAATGTTATCGTCGGTAAGAACGCGGAAGCCGATATGAGTTTTTCTTTTCCAGAGCGGCCAGCTGGTACCATTGAAGTTGCTCCCGAAACGCGCGCGAAATGTTGATTGAAGATTGCGGCTGTCTGTGCAAAATCACATGGGAAAGCGTCATCTAGCTTTGAATTATTAGTGTCTTTCCCGCGTAGGTGGTTTATCAGTGACCACGTCTTCGCCGGATTTCGAACAGATAATTGAAACTGACGTTGAAAGTAGCGTCATTTTGCGCATCGTATAAGGACGACGCTTTATTCCTTGCGATTCTGTAGCTAGCGCGAAGCTCAGCATTGTTAGGAGTTTGTTTAAGCCGTTTCCACAGCAAGTCTCGGTAGGCGATTGCATTCATTATATCCACGATAAGCCAGTTATGATTTCTTCTCTGTTTAGTTAGAACAATTCAAGTGCAGGCTTCTTGAAAGCTGCGTATTTTCGAACAAAATTGCTCATAAATAAACACTGGCACTCCGGAAACAATCAGTGAAGACCACTCGAACCTGCCAATCATGTCATCCAATTTGCGTTGACCAACAAAGACAACGCGCGTCCGCCTATCTGAGCTATGTACTTTCCAACGTTGAGGTGTGTTAAAAAGGCGCCTCAAGCTAAAACGACAGACAGTGAAATAGTGGTCTGCTAAGCGTTGCGTAATCACGCATGAATGCAGATCATGATTAGGCACCCGTGCGGCGATGTGGTCTAAACAAGAATTCGTTATTCGGCCATTCACAATTTCTTCACGTGTGAAGGTGGTGACCATGCTTTCGAGGCCCAAAGCAGAAAGGGCAGATAAATAGTCTGACACTTGAGCTTTGCCTGGGCATAATACGTCAATATTTAAATCACCGGTGAGGCAAAACACCTCCTCATAACTGAAACGCTTCAAAACAGTCTCTAATTCTATTATAAAACGACTAACGCTGTTTTCAGGAGGCCGATAGATCGCTAACAAAGTAAGAGCGGTCTGAAGAAAGCTTACATTTAAACACAGGCATTCAGCATGAGCCAGATATACATCAATGCATGATACTGTGTACTTTTCATTCACAAAAACTGCAATTCCACCCCCTCGGCGGTGTAAACGAGTGATAAATTTTGCACCGTAACCTTAGATGGCAAAAAACTGTGTGCTTGATTCGGGAATATTTATTTCGGTTAGCACAAATACATCTACAAAATTTCTGGCATCTTCTGCAATATGTTTAAAGTCATCCCAGTATTTACGTAGACTGCGAATACTTATATTGACCAAAGTAAAGTCTGATTCAGAATTCGGACCGAAGCTGTCCTTAAAAGCTCGAAAGCTCGGAAAATCAAGCAAAACAGACGGATACATATTTATTGGATTTTTTCAACATCCATTTCATTGGTAATGCGAATGAGTGGAGAGACTTCGTCCTTCTTAGCGAAGATTTTGCCTGCTCTCATCCACACGAACTTGTACTTGTGTTGCTTGCCTGCGGCCCGGGCTAGGCCGAACAGATGCCGATTTGCCTTGGTTAGATTGTCATTAAAGTAGAGCTTCGGAAGTACTTTGGATTCACAGAGCTGTCGAAGCTTTCCACGAGCCCTCATCCAGTTTTCTTTCATGTTTGCCGTTGAGAAACGAACCAAGACTGTAGGGACAGTGTCTGTTTTGCCAGAAAGTCAGTGGACTGCAACGACGTCAGCATCAACAGAAAATTCGGGTAAATCAATTTTGTCAGCCAGATCATGCAGTATTTTTTTTTTCAAATCTTCCTTATTGGCAACCGGCAAACCACCGATTTCCAAATTTGTCTTTCTGCTGTGCTGTTTAGATTCATTTTGATCATGCTGCAATCGTTGGAAAATCTCAGCCTGAACACGGACAGTCTCATTTAACTTCTGAATTTCTCTGTCTCTGGTCCTTGCTGCATCTTCAGACAGCTTGAGCTGTTCACGTGTAGTCTCGTACTGCTTTGACAAAAAAGTGACGGCGTCTTCAAGGTCAGAGCTGGTCTTCGACAGCGTTAAGAATTCGGCTTTCAGAAGCAACAGCGAGTCAACCTTAGAATGCAGTGCCGGTAGCACTTCTAAGCTTTTTTTTACGTCCTTTATTTCCGCAACAAGAGCTAAAATAGCGTCGTTATTGCCTGCCGCCTGCGCTGAATCCGACTGGGATGAAGAAGATTGCTTTTTGTTCGCTCTGCAGGTCTTGCATACCCAACCCTCCCGTTTCGCCTGTCCCATAGTGTTAAAGGTATTAGGGGCAGTTCCCGAGCAAGTCTGTCCAAGATGATATGAATATTTGCATTCACAACACGCCATAATACGCCCATCACTAGGCAGACTTTTTTGACAGGCAATACAAAGTCTGTCTTCGGACATCGCGACACGTTATAAGAGCAACGCTTGGCAGTCGGCAGCACTTCACATACAATGAGAAGCAAAAGATTACAAAGGAAATTATACCTGTGGAAGTACAGGCGATCAGTTTAACAGGCCAATGTATCGCTGCCGACTGCGAAGCGGTCTGGGTTGAGTGGGCGTTTTATGCTGAAACGCAGGGTCAGCGTTGCCAGAAGAGCAGGATCCAGGCGATGAAATCAGCCGAGCAGTGTCGGTAGGCGTCGATGGGTGCACCTCTGCCAATCGAGCGGGAAAACCTTCAGCAGGCCAGGGGATCTGTGGAAGTACAGGCGGTCAGTTTAACAAGCCAATGTATCGCTGCTGACTTCCGAATAATAATAATAATAATAATAATAATAATAATAATAATAATAATAATAATAATAATAATAATAATAATAATAATAATAATAATAATAATAATAATAATCAGCCTGGTTACGCCCACTGACGGGCAAAGGCATCTCCCATACTTCTCCAACTACCCCGGTCATGTACTAATTGTGGCCATGTTGTACCTGCAAACTTAATCTCATCCGGCCACCTAACTTTCTGCCGCCCCCTGCTACGCTTCCCTTCCCTTAGAATCCAGTCCGTAACCCTTAATGGCCATCGGTTATGTTCCCTTTTCATTACGTGTCCTGCCCATGTGTCAATGAGAAAACTGTATAGCAACATGAAAAACTCCCGATACAGCTTTCTGTTGATCAACACGTGCTACGTAAAAGTGTTTTTCTGAGCGTGAAAGAAGCCCGCTAATACAGGCAAAATGCCTCCACCGACCAGTCGAGTGGCGATTTTGCGTGTATTGGGACACGTTATGTGGGATAAATTACGTATATCGAGGTTAAGAAACGACCACGACGGTGTCATGTAATTATTATCATTTCTGTAATGACATTGATGTCATGGCACGTCATCCATGTTATGTATGCATGCATATCCCGCCCCCCACCCCTCATGCTTATTTTGATTCATGTCTAGTGGAAGAAACGATTGCGAAGCGAGCCCGACGTAGGCGGCTAGATAGATTCACTCAAAGCACCCGAAGTTCGCAATGAATGCTTCGCGTTAAAACAAAGCGCTGCATAATATTGTAAAGAAAAACGCAGTGCTGTCAAAACACACAAATGTGCAAGGCAAAAACACCGAAGAAGCGGCCGCATCTGTTCCTCGATATCTAGGCCAATAACTAAAATCTCTGCGAGATTATTATGATATTACACTAGCCTGTGCTGCTTGTGCAGGCTCGGTGTATGTAGGTTTAGCTATTATTGCTAGGTCCTTGCCGTCCTGGGTGTTACGTTTGTGCCGTGCTCGCGGCGACGACGAGCAAGACAAGCAGTCCTCTGGGCAATAAAATTCTGCATGAGTAAAATATACTTCAACTTCATCATCCAAATTGTAGTTTATGATGTTGCTGGAAACAATTGCGACGTTTTCTCAAAATGCAACGATCCCACACGAACAAAACTCTGTGCATCTTTGCGCAGTTAATCGTCGAGCCACACATTTACGCTTCACCTACCGTGCACTGTCCCATGGGTGTCGACAACTTACGTCAAACTGCCGCACACATGTCATCCCCGAAAAGTTTCTGTGAATTCTTGTCAACTGCACAATAAAGTTAGCAGACCGAATTCGTATGGCTATATCCATCGAGCCAACGTGAAGGCATTTCAGGCTGCAAGTGACACCCCTGAAGGAGGAGGAAGTGGGTATATAGAAAGGAAAAAAAAATTACTCGCCATCCCGGTCCTGCAAAATTAAATGTTGAGCGATGCTGCTGAAAACCATGACTACAACTCCCGAGAACAGTATGCAATGCTTTATTGCTTTAGCGTATTGGCAGTAATGATAATTTAGAGTAATGTTAGTGATGAGAGCATTGGAAATTTTGACAGCACGCCGCCGTTGGTCATATTGCCGTTTTTTCTTCACTTCCTGGTATTCATGCTGCTCCTCGGGAGTCCTAAATATGCGTTGTCTACCCATAGCGGCGCTGCAACAACAATGAAATGCGTTGCTAGGCCGGTTCTTTCATATACGAAAGCCTGGTGATGTCGCTTCCCACGTCGCAGGCTACCGTCGCTGAGGGAGCTTGCGCAACAGTAATCTTTATTGAAAGACCTATGCAGGGCGCGGTGCGTGCTTCGCATTGTTACCAGGTGCGCCTTATTATCATCAATTACGTGGTTATTGAAAAGAATGCTGTTCTGCATGTCGTATACGTGATAAAGAATGTGCGCACTTTTCGCTTCACTTTGCCGAGTGTTTGAAGCCTGATTCACCTCCGTCACGAGTTGGCCTGGTATTGCACTGCCTCCGGCATCGGCCCACATTTTTGCCCACGGACACGGGCACAAAAAATGCCGACCAACGAGAGGATAACAGCTTCGCTGTAATATGCAGTAACTGTATCACATCCACACTTGAGATATGTGAGGAATTTTATCTCACAATTTTCATAGCTTTCTTCACGGTTCTACATTCATTTTTTCTTTCACCCACGATCTCATATGTTATTTTGGCTACAATCTCAATAAAAAAACATTTGTAAAAGCGCCTGCTTCTTGGCAAGTACCCCGTAGTTTGCATGCACCATTGTTTGGAAGTAAGAATACTTGTGGACAACTCAACCACTTGAGTATTACGGCAGTATTTTGTGGGGTGTTGCAAGTATTACATCTTTTCCATTAGTCTTCTTTGTGCAACGCTGTTAAGTTCTAACGACTATAGATGTGTGTGATCCCGCTGTGATGAAGCTTGAAGGGATTCTAACAAAGTCGAAATCGCAGAAGTGAGATTTTTAACTTGAAATACAACTGCACTAGAGCTGGCATTCCAATTTAATATGTATGTTTTCTAATTATAGTTCGAAGCTAAAATATTTTGTGTTTATTTGCACTTGTGCTTCACTTCTGCGCGATAACTGAGCGAGGACGTACGGTGGCGCCCTCTTATGGGGCCACGCCGCGGATGAGGCAAGAGGGATAACACTCCTTCAAGATGGCCGCCCTGGGCAAAATGACTCTTTCCACATCTTCACAGAATTGAGTACACGGTCACTGTTTGCGGTCGTTGCAATGGAATGCACTGAGTCGCTTTTTTTTTTGCATGAGAGCACTCAAATATACTCCTGTTGTACGTCTTACAGTGACGTAGCTAAATATCTATTTCAGGGACGGAGGGGAGGGGGGTGTTCTTTGCCGGTCGTTACCACTCTGCCCGAGATAAATACAAGATCTATCTCCTTCACCAACCTGCCCGTTCCCTCTCCGCGCGCACATGCACACCGTATCCCCAGCAGGGCGAAGGCCTTTCCCTGCGATCTCCAATTACCGTTTTGCGCACGCCGTTTCCAACTTGCGCCTACAAATTTCCTAATTTCTTCAGCTTACCTAATTTTCTGCCATCCTCGACTGCACTTCCCTTTCCTTGGCACTCCTTCTGCAACTCTCATCGTTCCTTGTTAGCTACCGTACGCATTGCATGACATGCACAGCTCCGTTTTTTCTCTTAATGTCAACTAGAACATCGGCTATCCCCGTTTGCTCTCTGATCCACACTGCTCCCTTCGTGTCTCTTAACATGACCACTAACATTTTTCGTTCGATCGCTCTTTGCGCGCTCTTTAACGTGGATAGAGCTTCTTTGATAACCTCCAAGCTTCTGCCCCATATGTTACCACCACTAGAATGGAATCATGATACACGTTTCTTTTCAACGGCAGTGGTAAGCTCCCAGCCAGGATTTGGTAATGTCTGCCGTATGCACTCCAACTCATTTTTGTTCTTCTATATTTTCTTCTCATTGTCCGAGTGCCCTGTGAGCAATAGACCTACATAAATGTACTCGTGCACAGACACTTAAGGCTTCCTGGCGATCATGAACTCTTGTTTCCTCGCTAGGCTGTTGGAAATTATCTTTCTCTTCTGCATGTTATTTTCCAGCCCCGTTCTTGCAGCTTCTCGGTTAAAGTCCGCAATCATTTGTTCCAATTCGTCTCCAGTGTTGGTGAACAGGATAATGTCATCTGGAAACCGAAAGTCGCTGACATGTTCGCCGTCGATCCTCACTCCTAAGCCTTCGCCATCTTGAATTTCTTCGTATATTACAGCGAAGCCGTTAGACTCTCGTGGATGGGCATTTTCGTGTCCATATTCATGGAAAAAATGTGGGCCGATCCGGGAGGTAGTGTAATACGGGCCCGATCCGCGGCGGAGGGTTCAAGCACTCGGCAAAGTGAAGTGAAAAACGCATACAACATACAGGAAAGCAGTTGTCTCAATGTCCGCATAACTGATGATAATAGGGCGCTCTTGATAATGCGAAGCACGTAGCGCTCTCCACATACGCTTCCCAGTAAAGATTATTATTGCGCAAAATGCCGCAGCGACGGCAGCTTGCGACGTTAATAGCCTTTTGTATATAAAAGAACCAGCCTAGCAACTGATTTCAGTGCTGTTGCAGCACCGCTATGGGCGTGCAACGCCTAGTTAGGACTCCCGAGGAGCAGCGTGAATACGAGGAGGCGCAAAGGGAAAAAGAAACGGCAATACGACCAGCGGCGGCGTGCTGTGAAAGTTACCACTACTCCTATTACTCTAAATTCCAATTACTACCACTACTGTAAAGCAATAAAGCAACGCATACCCCCTCAGCAGGTGTAGGTTTTCAGCAGCTTCGCTGGACATATATTTTCACAGGGCCGGGAGGGCGAGTCAATTTTATTTTGTTATAGCGCAAGCTTGACAAGGACAAAAAAAGGCACATCTGACACACACAGCGCTGTGCGCTGTGTGTGTCAGATGTGCCTTCTTTTGTCCTTGTCAAGCTTGCGCTATAACAAAATAAGATATGCCGTACCAACAAGCCCCTACTGCTATCCTCATCGAGTCAATTTTCTTCACCAGAATGCCTGACACGGAGGGTCCCCGTCAAGGGCAGCGGAATGACCCTGCACGAAATGCGGAAGGTGGGGGGACAGCTGGGGTGGATGCCGCAGAGCGGGCTAAGGTGGCTCATAGAGCAACCGTCGCACTCCGTCAGATCCTTCCTCATTGGTGGGTACGGGCCATTAAGTAGGACGATCATCATCACCTCAGTGCTCGCTCTTGGCCATTCCGAGAACCGCCTGGGTTTATGATGGTGCTCCGTTGCCTAAAAAAGCGGCCCTACGATAGAAGAACAAAGTAAACTTTATTGAAAAGAATAGTACGCAAAATTATTTATTAAAGAGAATGGAACGATATCTATAATTTTATTAGAGATAGTCCCTCTTCACTTGTTTTCACCCCACTGTGTTTTTTTCTTAATGTATTCCCTCCTTACTGCACCCCCCCCCCCTCCTCCTTTGCTGGCCCATCTCGGCTGCGCAGCCAGTAGAATTTTCCTCTATGTTACATGAACCACCAAAAATAGTGTTTTTCCACAAGCGGACGCAAGCTTCTCCCATTCATTCTTGATGCGACATTTCGTGTATGTGCTTGGAGGGACGGATCGCCTTCGTGACAACCACCTCTTGGTACAGCCACTGGCGCCTGACTCACTTTCATATTCAACTTTTCCCTGTAATCAATGTCTTCTTAGCAAAGCCTCTCCACTCTTCCTAGCCCTGAGACTATCTGTTCTTTGGAGAAGGCGAGAAATCTCCCTCAGACCCTTCCCAATGTGGCGAAGCCGGCAGCACACAAATGACCGAGAAGCAGTCGATCGAGGAGGAAGTTGTGAAGGGAAAATGAATGCGCGTAGAGCGAACAATGAAGGACTTCGTAAAAGCGAGGAAGGAGGAAAAGTGAGGACGTTTCGGCAAACACAAAAGAAAGCTTCGGTGGTCGCCGATTGACGTATATGCTTCCGATTTTTGGGATACTTGAGACACCGAACAATGTTGCCTTATACATAAAAAGCTCGCCAAATGCACAAGTGAAATCAGCCTAAGTATCTGCTGCCGTTTTGCTAAGCGACACCAACAGTTGATCACGTAGCATGTCTAACGTGTGGTCGCCCTGGATTAAGCAATGCGGTAATAACGAGAAGAAATATGGTACACAGTTTGAAAGCGCACGATAAAATAAAACGCGCATGTCGCATGAATAATTGCGCCATCAAGCGTTTTATAGCAAATGTAAAACAGAAAAAGAAAGCAAGAAGAGGGGGAACGAAATGCTTAACTTCAAAATATGAACTGCACTCTTAAGCAAAGTTACACCCTTTGGCTTGCCCCTTCTGCCACACAACAATAATCGTTATCTGCCTTGATGCGTTTCCTTTCTTTAACGCTGCGAGCCCGGTACTTTCCATTAACGAACGGCACGCGCGTTATCAGCGTAGAAGAGTTTACACCCTTTGGAGTGCCCCTTCTGATAACGCCCGTGCCGTTCGTTACTAGAAAGTTCCGGGCTCGCAGCGTTAAAGAAAGGAAACGCATCAAGGCAGACAACGATTATTGTTGTGTAGCAGAAGGGGCAAGCCAAAAGGTGTAACTTTGGCTAAGAGTGTGTAACATGAATATTGCTACGGAACAGTATTTCGTATCCAGCTCTTCTGGACACAAGGGTTTAGTTCGCGTGAGTACCACCACGTGGCGTACTGACCTTCAACTTTTCAAACTTCCCGCGGTGACGCGTGATGATGTCAATAAAAAATAAAATAAAATAAAAGCTATCCCTGCGCATTGAACTTCGCCATAATACTTGTCCCGCCGGCGTTATCAGTGTTCTTGATCAAGCGTATTCGCTCGTCGCCTGGGAATTAGTCGTCATCCTAAGACCGTTTAGTCGCGACGAGCAATGGTTGATTCTGGGCTTTTGATGCGGTTGTATTTTTTGCTGTTTTTTTTCTTTTCCTTTTGTTTTTCTTTTTTTCATTCTACGGAGCAAAGAAGCTAGCCTAACCATCAGAAGCACTTTGGGGCAGCCTTTCTTCAGTCGGCACGCATTGTTAATGTGCGATCATCGCACAGCGTCTTCTAGAGACGCCGTCGTGGACTGATTTTGATTTTCCCCTATCGGAATTCGTTAAAGCGCCCCTGAAACGGTTCGGACAAATTTTGTAGGCGCATAGGGTACAGCTTAAGTAGAACATTCGCACAACAATTTAAGTGAAGCGTTACGTATTAATGGAGTTACAAGCGATTAGAAGTTACCCTCCTCCCTAGCCATGCCTTTCCTCCTCAACTCGCTCGCCGAGCAAGCGGCGCTAAGCTCCGCCTTCACTGGTCCCGCGTCACGATGCGACGTCACATCGTCCACTTCCGGTTGTTGGAGCACGCCTCCTCCCGCGCAAGACCTCTCCGCTGGCCGCTTGGCCGTCGACCGAGAGCCATCGAAGCAGCGTGCGTTGCGAGCATTCTGTCGTAGCGCCGAAGGTGGCCGGTTTTCCGGTAACCACAGGCAAGCTGGTCATTTCGGCAGATGACTGGAGGCATAAACTCAAGCTGATGAAGGAACTTCAGAGTAGACGTACGTGAGCAGCCTGATCGGTCTGCACGGTCCAGACACTTGTTGGCGCAGCGCTTAACCAGTCAAACGAAGCGCTAATATTGCTCTAACCAAGTGTAAAACATTTTAAACATTTATAAGAACAACGTGTTGATGATTACACTCCTGCGAAAAATACACACCAGCAGCAAAGAAGAATGCACTTCGTTGCTGCTACTGTGTATGGTTGAGCTCTGTGCCACCAGGTGGCTGCACCGTGCAGACCATTCACATTTACTTTTCTGCTCATCTCATGGCTCATCCCGGCACAGTCAAGCGGCCAGACCCTGTCCCCTTGCGCCTGTGTTTGCCCTAATACCGGACTTGCGAAACGCTATTGCGTTAGTAATCTGCCGCTGTAAAGTGACGGCCACAAACGCGCAAATCCTGGCGCCTATCGGATAGCCGCAGTCCGATGCGCAGCAGCCAGTTCGCTCGTATGCTGCCTTGCAGAGGGACACGATTTCGCAACTTCACATCTTTCCAGTCGCTACGTCTGCAGCCCACAAAGCAACAAGGGTGATTCATCGTGCTCACGAAAAGACTGATCGACACTGACGGCGGAGCTCTCGTCAAAGACTGCGCACGTTGTAACACAAGCACACGACACTTGCTGTGTGCCGGATGTGCTCAAGTGTACTAAAAAACTATTCTTGTGTATTCTCTTTAAGTTATTTTCTTTTTACAAATACAAAGTAACTAACATTCCAACTATTACGAGCATCATTTGTTCACCATAAAGTTGGAAAAATTATCGACCACGCGCCCTGGTCAGCCAATCAGATAGCTCGCCCATGTGACGTCATATGGGTTATTTGCATCATATGGGTAGGGGCGGCTTAAAATTCCGCCGAGCAGTGTGCTGCGATCGACAGCGATGTGCATTTTTAAAACCTTATAATAAATTACACGCTTTACGCAGAGCACTTAGATGTGTCAATTAATGATCAGAAGGACCTACTCTAACGACTGAGTACGTTTGTAGAAAATCGCCAAAATCGTTTCAGGGTCCCTTTAAGGTGCACACAATTATTTCACTAGCGACTTTGCAATGCACACTTATGGGCTACCGCCGCAGCTGCAAATCTAGATGTGCTTAAGTATTAAGACATATACATGGATATATTGGTTTTTCACCTTGACACAAAAGTCACGGCACAAGAGTTGAGCAAACTGTCCCTGTGTCGTCGCAGGGTGTGAGAGCGGGCTAGTTGGTGTTCCATGCTAAAGTGACTAGCGCAAGAGTGGACATGGGGCACTAAAGAGGCGACAGGATAAGCGCAAACTTCCAACTGCAAGCGCTTGTCCTTGTAGCCTCTTTAGTGTCCCCTGTCCACTTTTGCGCTAGTCACTTCAGTCTGTGTTGTCGTCCATTAGCATGCTATGGCCGAAGCTGCTCGCAATATTACGTCACATTTACTGGCCACCAGGCGAGGTGCACTCTTGGGTACGACATATACAGTACTTGCAGTTAGTTTGCAAAGTAGTCTCCTATGGCGGTCATCCACGTGCGTGAAGCAAGAACGCTATTTAAAATTATTGTGCATTAATACATGCGGGATTTGTATGTTCTCCACATTCTCTACCATGTTGCCGTTCCGCCTTTATTATATAGCTGTAATGTAGACTAGCAGCTATCGAACGCCATAAACGCTATCCACATACTCAAAGACCTCGCGAACAACTCCTGACACTTAATTGTATTCAAGAGTTGTGCGACTTTAACGAATGTTACATAACACATTATGAGGTTTTACTTGCCAAAACTACGACTTCATTAGCAGGCACGCCGTAGTGGAGGATTCGGGAATAATTTAGACTACTTGGGATTTTTTACCCTGCGCCTAACCCTAAGTACGCGGTTTTTCGCATTTCACACGCATTGAAATACGGCTGCCGTGGTTGGGATTCGATCGCGAGACCTATTAGCAGCCGAACCCAATAAAAGCTAAGCAACTACGGAGGGGAAGGAATGTTGGCAGTAGGAGGAAGGCGACAGCCGGCACGTGAGACAATTTGTTCCCAACCTCATTGCGCGAGAATCGGCACCATCTGTCGAAGAATGACGCCGTAGAATGCACCGTATTCAATGTGATGGAGTCCGCGTCCAATATTTCAGACCCGAATCATACTGTAACTACTGACGACCAGGCATCTGGCTAATACGTGCAGTCGCTTGACAGCTGCCAAGCACTGGCGTCGGCCACAGGACCTACTTGACCTTCGTTCAACACTTTCCGACATTCTCGCCTCATTTCGCACCATTGCGTTTCAGCTGAACTGCTTCAACAGCCAATTTGTTTGTGCCAAAATCTGGCCACCCTGTCAACGTTATGGTTTCATATTTTTTAAGTCATTTTTTATATTTAGGCTAATGCTGCCCTGAAATTTCCAGCGGTTTCACCTTACCCAAAATGCCCGCATTTTTGTCGGCCTCTGTTCACATATTGGAGGATTTTTAATAGACGTGGAAACCATTGCGTGGCCCCCTGACCAAGCTGCTCAAAAAGTCATTTTATATCACTGAGGTCTTGTGCAAGCTTCTGCCTTTTTGCCGTTCATCAACCTCCTGATTTCCCTGTCAACTGTATCCCATTTTGACGACTCCAATCCCACGGAAGTTGGCAATGATATGATGTCCATGGGATTAAAGCCATTTAAATCAGTTCTACTATGGATACGACAGCCGCTTTTGCTGACTGTGAATGGAAATATTGCGTTAATGAGCGCCATTCTTAAGCATTTGAATTGACAGTCAAAAATTATGCGGATCCCATGTATGTGCGAATCTGTGTTTGTTGCGATTGTCATACGTAATCTCCACAGAGTAGACAGGCACTCTCTAATGAAATGCTGTCATTGTTTGCCTGATTACGCCTGCCATTGTGATGCAAATAAACGGAACTTCAACTCATTTTCTCAGAAATAAACGCTGAATGAAATGCTGACGTCATCCTAAACAAGATCAACAAGCGCCGTAGAGTTCAATCTTATGATGTCCCTATTCGTAATCTTATATTCGTGATATTCTTTGGGGGGGGGGGGGCGATGTGCTCTTCTACCCTAGAAATGTCCCTCGGACGTCTATGGTGTGCTCGTTTTTATTACCCGATTAGTACCCGATGAAAACTCTGATCGCTGCAACTTCATGATGTCCTGGTGGCAGGCCACCATGGCGTGTCGCGCAAGTATGACCACGCTGATTCATGTGGGTTGACATAAACAATTTTGTGCGTCATACTTCGCCACATTCATTTTTCAAACTATGCCAGAGATCGGAAAGGGCGGCCAACTAACTACGTCCCTTTCCTCTGTTTACTTCCACAAAGTGTGTGTTTATCGCTGTGGTTACCAAATACGCCCAGCGGTATGCTACCACTCAAACCTTTCTGGCGGCTGTGCAACTTATGTCGCAGGCTTTGCTCAACATGGCGTCGACGATCAATATAGCTATCCTCAATTACTTTTCGCAGACTTTGCTCACCACCTTCTCTCTAGTGTCATCTCTTACACTACTCGCTCCTACTAGACACAACACAAACACGCAACGACCTTAATGAAGTATCAATTACAAGCTAGTTGACATGCTGTCGATGTATATTTCCGCAGAGCGCCGGGATTGGAGCGAGGTCCTGTCTATGGTGACATTATCCGTCTACAGCCTCGCTCAACAACACTGCTCGTTACTCATCACGTTTTTTTGTCGACAAGAGCATAGTGTATTTCCTCTGAATGTGCTTTCGGCTTTAGGTGTGACCTCGCACGCCCGCTTATTTTGTTACGTTGACGGCGACTGTTGTCAGGCTGGCGCCTCATTCTGAGCTTTGCAGTCACCAGAGAGCACAGAAAGCTGTCTTCACAAACAAACCACCGGGATTCGAGCTCATCTCCCAAATGCACCATCTTGCATTTGGGAGATGGGCACGCTAACCGTTACGCTACCACCTGCCTCCACCAATTTCTGTTAATCTGCCTTCCCACTTCACGTTTTTGCCGCAGACGCAGGCAGAACGGATGCATAAACGAAAAAAAAGTAAAGATTGCTTGAGCCGCCAGCTGAAACATGACCTTAACTTTGGCAGGTTATTTTCATTGGAGCGCATGTGGGCTTGCGGCTGCGTGCAGATTGTGGGTCGCCTTAGCTTTATTGTAAATTTGCTTTCACCGACTCTTTTCAGCTAGAACTGAAACACCGGGCAAAAATGAGACCTACCGTTAAATATTTTTTTCTTGTTTTCTAGGTCTAAACCAAAAACGCTCATATACACAAATAGTGATTTTTTAAAGAAATGGCGTAAGGATACTATATTTCGAAGTCCTGTCGTTGTGTCAATACGGGCCGACACCACGTATCGACGAAAGGGCATCACAGTGCCGATGCACGCGGAAGGTTACTGAATGAAGAAAACAGGAAACGACGGTTTTTCAGTTCTCGCAACATATTGTACACAGAACACAAGGCACCCACCACCATGACATTTTATTTTTGACAACAGCGACACACAGTGCCGGACTGATATACTTCCCAAAGGGGTTTCATTTTATTTTTTCATCGCAGAACCGCAAGCACAGGTTGCGTCGCGCGTATACCGCAGTCACGTACTGTGGCCGCGCCCCTCTTCTGACAATGTGGCCTCTGGCGGCTTCACGCGCTCCCGTAGGTGGCGGATTGGACTGTCACTCCAGATGTTTAAATACATAACCTCTTTGCATAGAAACGACGGCATGATAACATATTGTTGGCTTGGATATGTTTGGCACGAGGCCCAAGACCCTGTCTTCTAACGCGTTCTTATGCTTGCGTTCGCGTCTCTGTCTTGAAGCGACGCGCACCGTAATATGCAGCAATGGTGCTTGCGTTGAGCGTATGTAAGGCGAAAAACTCGGTTCTAAAATGTCTGTTCACTAACTTGGGCAGTAAACCAATGTTTATAGTATTCGCGCAGTATAGTAGTAGTATAGTAAGAATCACGAGTATGGCATCTGTGACGGCAAGCGTCACGTTATGGTCGTAACTTGTCGGGACAGCGTAGTTGTAATTCACAGACCCTACCACTAAGGAATACGTGGCTAGGCTTGGCTGATGAATGAGTAATTGCGAAGATTGCTTTTCAGTAAAGGTTTGTTACCAAGAACGGCGGGAGCTTATACTGCCGCAAAGGACGAATGCTGGACGGTGACTCCAATCATTTACTCGGCACATCACACATCTATTCTGGAATTCAACCGGTTTCGCCAACTCTTGCTTGCATTCTCTCGCCCCTAAGCTGCGACTTCGCCTGCCACTCGGGCTCCAGTTTTTCCTCTTTTTTTGCCTCACTTCTTTCCCAATGTGCCGAGACGTGCTTTCACTGATGCTTGCTGCTCCTTTTTCTCAATAAATGAAGGCATTCATTGTTTCATTCCTAAGTTACTGCAGAAAATAGCGTGTCTTTATCTCCATAACCACCCTGTCTCTCACCTGGACTCTCCCATCGCAAAACAAAGTTGCTGTGCTGGAAATGGCTGGGCGTCACATATACAATTTTCTGGGAATGGCCAGTAGCATGGCGGGCAATTTTCGGTGGGTGACGAGACAGTATATAGAACACCTTCTCTGCCATATCCACACTCAGTACTCTGCTTCGTGAGCTACTATTAGCCGCTACGACGAAGTACGAAATGAAAGAAACCTGGCTGGGCTGGTCGCGGGCAGCTTTTTTTGGATTCGTGATGCGTCGATATCAAATATATATATTTCTTATCTAAGCCTAAATGACAGCGATATAGCCGAGGTGAGTTACGGTAGCTCGTTGGTTTGGACTCTTCACACAGCACTTTCGTCTTATGCGTGCTTGCGAACGGGAATGAAAGACAGGAGGGTAAGACGCCTTCCTGAAATGAAACATTCGGAATAACCCTCTGTTCGGCAGTTGGACATATGTCGAGGGTACCCGATACGAACCACCTGCATGTCTGTATCACCTTGCAAAGGGTACTCAGATGAAACGTTGTCAAACGGATAGGCTTTTAATTAGCATAAGCATATCTTTTTTGAAATTCCTTACCATGAGGTGAAATCCGACTAATAAGCATTTATATTTTGTGTTAAAACATCCTTTTAATAAAAGGTTGGTGTGCTTTACAGCCCCCTAAATTAAAAAAAATGGCTGTGGCTTAGCTAAGGTTAAGCCCAGGATGCGAAGCATACTAGCCATTATGTTAACGCGACAGCGTTAAGGAGCTCGTGTCACAGAAAAGCCGGTGTCGTCGGCGTTTGCGGCGTTGGCCGTGAGCGATAAATCCCAGCAGGCACTTCATGAATAAAAAACAACTTGCAAGATGGGCTGGGTGGGAATCGAACCAGGGTCTCCGGAGTGTGAGACGGAGACTCGATGCTTCAAAGCGGTACAAAAGCGCCTCTAGTGAACGCGGTGTTGCCTTTGAAACGAGCTGTTTCTAAGGCTCAGGCGTGCGTCGCTTGCTCAGGCGCACATTTCGTTGTCGCGCCGAACGCTACGGTGCTCGACGCTCACCGCGTCCGATGCGGGGCGCGTAGTCGCTGCGCCGTAGCCCATTGTCTTACACCCCTTGGCGGGTCGTAGGGAACGCTGCCGCGTTCCACTCTTGAAGGCGAAGCTTAAGCGTTCGCTTTGCAGCTGTTATGACGTCATATGGTAGCTACGCGGCCGCGCGCGGCGCAGCAAGGAAGAGCGTGGTTGTGCGGCTAGTGTGCTTCGCATAAAAGTAAGTTATGAAAAATAAATTGGTGTGGTAAATGTGTAAACGCAGGCGCAAGAAAAGGCCTAGTCCGTTTCCCAGTATTCACTCAATGAAGATGGAGCACATCTATACTCTCACGTTGTAGTAATGTCAAGAACAAAACACTTCCAAAAGAGTCAGTCACGAATGTTACTCATTATAAGATGAGCTTGCGCTGGAAAAGAATATAACACTCAAACATAACGATGGCTGCGCGCAAAGTGCTTCCTCTGATTCCGATCTACGGATCAAGGCGTCGGTTCATCAGATTGGAATGCTTGTACATTGCAGCGCAATCTAAGGTCGTCTAATGTGATGGAGAATGTACGCCAGTATTCGCTTCACGCGCGCAATCTGATAAGATAACGCTCTTCCACTATTGAATCCGTGACAACATACTGGATATTAGAAACACATGCAGGTACACCGTGAGCTAACTGATAACTTCGCAACTGTGGTTAGAGGCTAAAGAAGCCCCCCCCCCCCCCCCCCAAAAAAAATACAGCTGCTTTCAATATTAGTTGCAACATAGTGCTTGTGGTTTAAAAAGGGCGCCCAGCACTGCACAGCGGCGCCGACATAAAGGAAATTCAAGAGCGAACCACTTTCCAATTACTGGTATTTATCAAACCCGCATATCGTGGTTCAATGTAGCCCTGTAGTCCAGGGGCCAGTTCCACCACGGGTGCTGTGTCGGAGCTCATATTTCATGTCAGCATTAATGTCACAAAATCACAGTATTTTTTTCTTTAGATCTTATCATTAGACAGCTAAAATACATCCAGCGAAACCCTCACCTTAGTTTCGTTCTAACGTAAATATCCGTGCTGATCCATATGTTACAAAGTACTGAAAATGTACCCAATGCTTTCCTCCAGGAAGCTGTTTTTATTCCTTATGATGCCAGGAAACCGAGCCTGATGCCACCAACGCTCAGAAACCTAATCGGGAGCGCGCACAATGTTCTCGCACACCTTGTGGGATGTACCGTAGCGCCGAGGTGCTTCTTGTATAATATATGAGAATCGGTTGTAAAGACAGACGTGCAAGGTTGGGCCGTGTGGTTAAGCTCATGAAGTAGATTTCTGCCAAGATAACCTGTCCAAGCTTTCACACTTACTTTATAAGAAGTCTACAGCACCACCAATATGCCGGTTGCTTTTAACTGCACGAAACAAAACTATTGAAACGACACAAACAATGTTAACATCATTTTATAATTCGATTGTTCAGATTGGTAACCTCTAAATGCGGAGTAAGTTGAGAAGTGGTTTGCGTAATTAGCAAAGCTACGTTAATTAAGTTTTCAGTAATGGTTCTTACGTAGCTAAAGAAAATGAGCAGTTTGGAGCCCGTCCTCGAGATTATGCAGCCAAGCGAAAAAAAATTCGACTAAACATGGTTCTGTAAGAGCCATGCGAACCAAAATTTTCCAAGTAAACACTCTTGGAAGACGTAACTGATGCTAGTAAAAGAACATCTGAAAAGTCACAGAAAGAATAGCACTTCACGACGGGACACAAAGGAGGAACCACACACAAACTGCGCTAACTTTAAGCGCTGTTCTTAATGTGATAATGAAACAACTAGCCTGTCAGTCATTCCTTCCAAACCTGTAAAGTCAACCTGACCACATCTAGCATTTTGTGATCCTGTCGTCAATAGTATGGCCCCATAAACGTGTTCCCCATGGCCACATAGTCGCGTTCCATTTTTATTCATGCTGCTTTCTTGAAGGAAAGCATTTTGAAGTTTTAGTGTCAATACGGGAGTGAACGTGTGCCGCCGAAAGTTTGCTTGGTCGCAGAAGCGATGCATGACGGAATGATGGTGCACATTTAGCGCGTCGCTGGCATCAAGACAATGTGCTGCCGCCGAGGGAAGGAAGGAGGAGGAAAGAGAAAAGAAGAAGGCAGGGAGGTTAACCAGAATAACGTCCGGTTGGCTACCCTACACCGGGGGAATGGGAAAGGGGAAAGCTAAGATCACAGGGAGAGAGAGGAGGGAAGGAAAGAAGGAAATTGCGGCAAGTTCGCTGACGCGTGTGGTTTTACAGAAATTGCCTTAATAGTCACAGGTGGTCGCACAAACCCGTCGTCCTTAAGAAACACAAAAGTGCCTTCACCGCTTTATGGGCCGACGGGCGATGGGGGCGGTGTTCCAGCAGCACCTGCACAGAAAGCGGCCGATTGTCCAGTTTTTGGAAAGCTTTGGCAAGTGCTTGTCTCTCTAGGGCATATCTTGGACAGTGGCACAGCAGGTGGTCGATGTTTTCTTCGGTGCCACAGACCTCGCATGCTGCACTGTCAGTCACTCCAATTAATGTAGAGTATGCCTTTGTGAAGGCCATGCCTAACCAAAGGTGACAGAGAAGCGTAGCTTCACGTCGAGGAAGTCCGGGTGGAGGTCGGAGCTGCAGGGAGGGGTTTAGTCGATGTAGTCGTGTCAGTCGTAAGTTTTGCGAGTTCCACTCGGTCACTGTGAGGTTACGTGCCAGGTGTCGAAGCTGCCTTGCAGCGTCAGTCCTCGAAAGCGGAATCGGAACGCTGTGCTCTTCTTGATGAGCTGTGCGAGCAGCGTTATCGGCGGAATCATTGCCACTGATTCCACAGTGGCCAGGTACCCACTGAAAAACGACTTCGTGGCCTTTTTGTTGGACGTCATGGTGAAGTTTCACGACTTCGTATGTCAATTGGTCATGACACCCGTGTCGGAGAACTGACTGCATGCACTGTAAAGCCGGTTTTGAATCACAGAACACAGCGCATTTTCTGGGTCTTTCCGAATCAATGAATTCCAGTGCTCGACGCAGGGCCGTTAGTTCTGCCGCCGTCGAGGTCGTGACATGCGATGTCTTGAACCGCAGTGTCATTCCTCGCGTTGGTATAACCACGGCACCACCAGAACTGCACGACGCAGTCGATCCGTCGGTATAGATGTGCACGTGGTTGCTGTACCTTTCATGCAGAAGAAGTAAGCTCAGCTGTTTTAGAGCAGGGGCCGGTAGATCTGTCTTCTTCTGTAGTCCAGGAATCATTATCTCAACTTGTGGACGGGTCAAACACCACGGAGGAAACGCTGGCTTGGCCGCAGGTGCGTACCCTGAGGTAAACGACGCACGATGTGTACTGACAATACCGCTAAATGTCGAGCAGGGCCTTGCAGCAGTGAGGCTCGCCAAGTGGTGGGAAGGCGTCCTAGCATAATGCCTGAGATGCATACGCATTGTCTCAGCGGCAATGTGCGTCGTGATCGGGTAATCCTGCGCTAGGGCAATGGTTTCAGCCGTTGATGCACTGCGTGGTAAGCCAAGACATAGCTTAAGGGCTTGGGCTTGAATACTCTGAATCGTACGCAGGTTAGTCTTGCAGGTGTTGGATATTGCAGGCAGGCTGTATCGCAGGAATCCAACGAACAACGCCATGTACAACTGTAACACAGCATGTATAGATGCTCCCCAACTTTTTCCTGCAAGGAACCTGAACAGGTGACAGATAGCAGTCAGCCGCTTTTTCACGTAATTGACGTGCGGAGTCCAAGACAGGTCTCTGTCAATTACGACTCCCAAGAACCTGTGACTTCTGCTGTATGGTATAAGTTGTCCGTCAATAGATACGCCGTAACCAGACATTGGCTTCCTCGTGAATGCCACCATTGCGCACTTTCCGCATGAAAGTTCAAGTCCTTGTTGACGAAGGTAGCAAGATGCCTTTGTGGCTGCCTTCTGAAGCCGAGCACGAAGCTGAAGTCGTGTCACACCTGATGCCCAAATGCAGATGTCGTCCGCATAGATGGAAAGTCGTACGGTGCTCGGCAGGTTGTAAACTAATCCACTGAGGGTGAGATTGAAAAGAGTCGGGCTAAGCACTCCTCCTTGAGGGATTCCTCGGCTACCGTAATGCTCGGACGTCGGGCCATTTTCTGTGTGCATGTAGAATGATCTCCTCTGTAAGTAGTTGCACACCCACATATACATCTTACCACCAAGTCCGACGGCTTCTAACGTGCTAAGGATGACGTCATGGGTGACATTATCATATGCTCCTTTAACGTCTAGAAACAGAGCAGCAGATAGACGCTTACAGGCCTTTTGGTGTTGCACAAAGGTTATCAAGTCAACAACGCTATCTGTTGACGAACGGCCCCATCTGAATCCGGCCATAGCTTGTGGATAGATTTCATAGTACTCTGAGTACCATTCCAGACGGGTTAAAACCATTCGTTCCATTGTTTTTCCGACACAGCTGGCAAGTGCGATCGGACGGTATGAGGAAATGTCCAAAGGCGACTTGCCAGCTTTGAGAAGTGGAATGAGGCGAGTTGACTTCCACTCTTGCGAAACCGTACCCGTCTGCCAGGAGTCGTTGTACAGCAGCAAGAGTGCCTTCCGAGCTTGGTCTCCTAGGTTACACAGGGCACGGTATGTAATGCCGTCAGGTCCTGGCGCTGAAGAACGCCTGCACAAAGCCAGCGCAGCTTCTAGTTCTTCCATAGAAAAAGGGCATTCCATGCGGGGATCGCGTGAGAACGGTGGGTGGTCGAGGGTTCCCGTACCCGTTCCATCGGAATTTGCCTCGCCAGCAATCTTTCTGCAGAAAGATTCAGCGACGTCAATTTCTCTACATTGTAGATAAAGTGCCAATGATTTAAACGGGTGGCGCTGACTAGAGGTTGTGCGAAGGCCACGAACAGTCCTCCATATAAGCGACAAAGGTTTTCGCGGATCCAGGGACTCGCAAAAGGATGCCCATTGTCGCGAAGCCAGCTTGTTCATGTGACGCTGTATTTTCTTTTGTGTTCGTCTAGCCAATCTCAAATCATGATTTGACTTCGTGCGTCTATATCTTCGCTCCGCACGACGGCGAATGGCTCGAAGTTTTGCTAGTTCAATGTCGAAATCGGTGCGGGAAGAACTCCTCGAAAGCGGATGCGTGGTTGTTTGTATGGCATCCTTTATCGCGCCCTGTAGGTTATAAGAGGTGCCGTCACGACAACAGTCTTCCATTATTATTTTGTATTTAGGCCAATCGGTGCACTGGATGGTTTTGGAAGACTTGGAACTAGCCAAACCTTCGATCTTCAAATAGGTTGGGATGTGGTCGCTACCCCGTGTTTCTAAATCGGAAAACCAGTGGACTCTTCTCGAAAGCGACCGTGACACGAGGGTTAGGTCTAAGCAGCTGCCATACGCTGATCCACGCAGATAAGTAGGGCTACCATCATTTGATAAGCACAATTCCCGTTCAGAGGCAAAGGACACCAACGTTCTGCCTCTAGAGTTAACTTTGGAGCTTCCCCATAGGTAATGGTGGGCGTTAAAGTCACCAGTGAGCACCCACGGCTCTGGAGTAGATGTTAAAATTCCCCGTAGGCGCTCACAATCTAGACGGCTTGCTGGAGATAAATAGGCTCCAAGAATTGTAAACGTGAGCTTTTTCTTCTTCACTGTTAAGCAAACGTATTGATTTGCTTGGTCAGGAGGCACTGGGTGATGTACATAAGTCAAGTCACGGCGTGTAAACACAACAACCTTGCTGCATTCTCCGTGGGTAGAGGACATAAAGCACTCATACCCGGACAGTCGGATGGGAGCTGACAGGTGGGGCTCGCAAATCACGATAATGGGAAACTGGCGCGTAAAAACAAACTGTCTAAAGTCGGACATGCGTGACTAAAGCCCTCTGGCGTTCCACTGCAAGACAGATGCATGCTTGACTTCCTCTTGAAACGACGGCATCGCTCGGGCCATGGTTTTACCCTAGAGCCGCAAGCACCGGACTCAAGGTGTCCAGCACCTGCAGTGCGCTCTGTGCCGACGGGGTTTTCATGCTGCTCAGTAGAATGCGAATGGCGTCCATAAGTGACTTCAGCATCACTATGACTTGGCGATCCTCAGTCGTCGTCCCATCCGCGGTTCGTGAAGTCATTGTGGGCGGCGCACTTTGGTGTGACCCCGAATCAGGTTGTGCTCTTGGAAGTGTAGGCCACTCTTCAGGAGGTGAGCGTGTTGCCGCAGTCTTCGTTTTCGCAGTATCTGTTTTTGTGGAAGTCGGCGTTGATACGGTAACCGCTTTGCCGGAAGATGGTCTATATCTTTCAGTAGACGTAACTCTTCGTGCTGCTCTTCGGGGCCGATGTCGTCATCGCCTGAGAGTAGCGGCAGCCTCTTTGTGTGTCGAATGGTCCCGTACCATACGTTTGAGTACTGCTCGCTCGTTCCTCACCCGCGGGCAATCATTGGATGAGGCCTCATGAGTACCATGGCAGTTAGGGCACTTTAACACAGTTGCGCGGCAGGCGTCTGCGGAATGAGATTCGGCGCACCGTGGGCACACGAGGTTATTCCTACAGACACCTTTTACGTGTCCCATCTTGCAGCATTTGTAGCATTGCCGGGGCTTCGGTATGTATGGGCGGACTGGATGGCGGACGTGGCCAACTTTGACATGTGAGGGAAGGCTGTCTCCATCAAACCACAGCTTCAGGCAACGGGTGTTGCCAAGTCTTGTGATGTGCGTGATAAGAGTGCCTTCTGTAGTTGGCTTTATTAATATTGGGAAGTCGTCGGTTGGTATAGAAATATCGACATCATAAATGACGCCGATAGTCCCATTGCAGCCAGTAGGTATCATGGATCGCACCTGTACTTTGTCGATCTCCGTTACGTGCCGCAGGCTTTGCAGTGCACTACGGTGTAGAACATCGACTGCAAGGACATTCTTCCGTGCATTTAATCTCACGTTCTTTACCTCGTTTGGCGCGATTCCCTCAAGAAACGCAGAAAGGACTTGCCTGTTTAGAAGTCGAAGATTGGACACTGGGTCCACAGGCATGAAGAGCATGGTGTGCGGCCAGCGCTGAGGTGTTGTCTTCACGGTGGAGACACTTGGCGACGATGACCTCCGTAGCAGTCTTCTTTTTGTGGTTCGGCTCATGACAAGCGTGAAATCGTCGTCCGACGAGTCGACGCTGTCCGAGTACAACTCGGTTGCCTCGCTGTCCGTGTCACTTGACGCATTTCCACGTTTCCTGGACGCGACCGCACGTGATGGCTTGGCTCCAGGAAGGTCTTCGAGGGCTTCTTCGTCCATTGCCACAACACGGGAGCGGCAGCTCCCAAAGTTCGGAAAGAAACAAAGCGAGACAAGTGAACAGCTTGGTAGCTGCGCAAGGAGCCGTGCCGATGGTGGCGGTGCCATCTTGACAAAATTTGAGGCGATGACATTGACGACTGAGGCGTTTTTTCTCTTTTATTCTCATCTAAACCTAGGCGAGAGGTCGTACGAATATTGAAAGGCTTCCTCACCGGCAGAACGGCAGAGCTCAGAGCCGGCGACTTGAAGACGGACGAGAAGACATTAGAGATCCAGGGCACTCCCCAAAGCTCCGTTATCTCACCCATGCTATTTAACCTTGTTATGATTCAAGTTGCCAAAAGACTATGCCAGCTTGAAGGACTGAAGCACACGATTTACGCGGACGACATTACGCTGTGGGTGGATGGGGCAGTGATGCCCGCATAAAATCCACACTACAGACGGCCGTCAACACGATCGAAGAAAGCCTGGAATGTACGGGACTGCGTTCCTCCCCAAGTAAGTCGGAGCTCCTGCTTTACCAACCGATCAAAACGCACAGAATCAAGGAGCAAAGGAAACACGAAAAGACCAAGATCCGCACCAGGGATGGTAACACAATACCGACGGTCAGCAAGATCCGAGTCCTGGGCATGACGATCGAAGCGCTCGGCAGGAACGGAGACACCGTCACCCGCATAACGGGTAAGGCAGCCAACGCCACCAGTCTGCTCAAGCACGTTACCACCAAGAAGGGAGTCATGAAGGAGGAAAACTTCATCAGACTTATACACTCATTCGTACTCTGCCACATAGTGTGCGCGGCAGCGTTCCCCAAGCGGATGAAAAACAAAAAGAACAAGCTAGACATCCTAATGTGGAGGGCTTACAATACACTCCTCGATCTACACGGATGCAGTGGTGGCGTAGAGGTAGAACACCCGCATCGCGTGGAAGAGGTCCGTGGAACGAATCCCGGTGCCGCGCAATTTTCCGCCGAATTAATGAAAAGAAAAGAAATCCGCGTGTTGATAAAATTGCATAAACAGGCCTGGAGTGTGGCCTTATCCCGGTGACCAGAACCGGTGACGCACTCCCTCACCAGAGCAGGATTGGCCACCCTGGTGCAGTACTTGGCCACAACCTCCTATATGCACACAACAATCAAACCCGAAACTACCAACACGAAACGTCTCCTCCAGCTCGGCATACACAACACGCTCAACGAGATCGCCGAAGCACCAAGAGCCGCTCAGTTGGAAAGACTGTCATCAACAAAGGCCGGCAGAAAGATCCTGTGCAGTCTAGGCATCGGTTATCACGAACAGCAGGGACCAAAATGCCTCATCCCCGACCACGTACGGCAGAACGTGCGGGTTGACCCCTTGCCGAGGAACATGCACCCAGAATTCAACGCAGGCAGAAGACTCGCTAGAGCCAAGAAACTGACGGACCTGCATGCGGAAGACACCGGCGCCATATACGTGGATGCAGCCGAATATGCGGGCCGCAACGGATGCGCCATCGCGGTGGTGGACTCCGGAGGCAACGTGCGGGCGACCGCCAGCCCATCGAGCAAGCAAGTGGAGGAAGCAGAAGAAATAGCCATCGCCCTGGCCATCGTAGACCGAGAATGCCACATGGTCCTCAGCAACTCCAGACAGGCGGTGAGGAACAACGCCAAAGGAAGAATTGCCGCAACGGTGGCACGCGTCCTGATCCGACAGGCAGACTGCGACAAGAGGACTCGAATCAAGTGGTTCCAGGCACACGCAGGACAACCGTCGGAGAAGCATGCCAATCGCAACGAAACGGCACACGCCCGAGCGCGAGGACTAACCGACCGCGCCCAAGGCAATGGCTGCCCACTGTGGTTGAGCGCCAAACAGCGGATGACCAGCTATAACGAACTCACCAAGGCTTTCGGCTGGCGCGCAGAGTTCTCCCGCCGCACTGCAAATGGCTGAGCAGGTTGCAGGCCGTGCTGTTCAGGCAACTACAAACGAGAACGCTTCCAAGCCCGGCGCTAACTTTGCGCTTAGCTACTATGTGTAATATTTTTTTCTTTTTGTGCCCTTATAAAGAGGAAAACTCCACATTACTACAATATCAACAACAGTAAACAATATACACTGCACTCTAAGAACTGTTTACACCCATTGCGCTGTAAGAGTTAGCGAGTGCCTGCTCCTTCGGGGACCAACTGGACTCGCTGCTACGGGACCGTGTCTTCTGCGGAATCAACAACCCCGCCATGCTGACGCGACTCCTGGAGCTTCCCGACCCCTCGCTGGACGACGCCGTGAAGGCAGCGCTGCCAATGAAAGCTGCCGTCAAAAACGCCGGCGAGATTGCCCGTGCGACTAGCTCACCGTCGGCGGAAGCGGCGGTCAACGAGTTGGCGACAAAGGGCAGTACTTGTGGTCGCTGTGGTGGTGCCCACTCTCCCTCACAGTGCCAGTTCTCTCAAGCACAATGCTTTACGTACGGGGAAACTGGGCACCTGGCACTTGTATGCCGAAGGGGGAGGACGACCAGCCAACAGCGGCAGCAGCCTGATTCAAGCCCAGGTCCCACACAAGCCCGCGGCCAGGGTAGCCATCGCAAGGGTATGCGGCGGGGGCGTGCGGCAGCAGGCTCAAGTCCTTCCGCGGCCAGGCTCCATGTCGTGGCCGAGAACCCGCCGATTTTCTACATGTGGCACACAGGCCTTGTACCGTCGTCTGTGCCACCATACATGTTGACCGTCGAAATATGGGGGTACCCCATTTCCATGGAGCTGGACACAGGTGCCAGTTTGACAGTAATGGCCGGGAAACTTTTCAAGCGTACTTTCCCCGGCGTGTCCGTCGAGGCATCGGGCGCGATGCTGCGCAGCTACTCCGGGAAACTCCCCCAGGTCCAGGGTCAGGCACAGGTCAGCGTTTGTTTTGGCGACAGGGAGGCAACCCTTCCACTTTACTTAACGAAGGGGTCATCGCCGACGCTGCTGGGCCGAAACTGGATTCATGCACTGGGCGTTCGTCTGCCAGAGTACCAGGAAGCCAGCCTAAATGTGGTGCAAGACGTCCCCAGACTCCTGACAGAGTTCAAGTCTCTCTTCCAGCCAGGGGTGGGCACATTTGCCGGCACGACGGCTGGCATCTATGCACCTGAGGCAGCCCGGCCACGTTTTTTCAAGCCTCGCCCACTGCCGTTCGCCCTGAAGGACGGGGTCACCCAGGAGCTGCAACGGTTACAGTGTGAGGGCGTCCTGGTACCTGTCAAGACATCTGAATGGGCTGCTCCCGTCGCTACCGTCGACAAGTACTTGCTGACCTGATTAAAGATCTCTGGTCAGCATTGTCCGGTGGACAGAAGTTTACCAAGCTCGACCTCAGAGATGCTTACCAGCAGCTGGTGCTCCAGGATGCCTCCCGGAAGTATGTCACAATGTCGACAACTTTGGGGCTCTTTCAGTATACGCGCTTACCGTTTGGTGTGGCCTCGGCACCAGCCATATTCCAGAGGGAGATGGACAACTTCTTCAGGGGCATGAGGCACGTGGCGGTATACTTGGATGACATCCTGGTTACTGGCAGCGACGACGGGGAGCACCTGCAGAAGCTGCACAACGTCCTGGCACGACTGCAGGACGCCGGCCTCAAGCTCAAGCTGGAAAATTGCGTTTTCCTAGCCGCCAGCGTTGAGTACTTGGGACATGTCATTTCCCAGGAAGGCCTAGCCCCGGCTCCCCGCAAAGTTGATGCTGTGCTCAAGGCACCTAAGCTCCAGAACAAGAAGGAGCTTCAGAGCTACCTGGGCCTAATCAACTTCTACATGAGTTTTCTGCCGAACCTGTCGCAGCGTCTACAGCCGCTCCATCTTCTTCGATATGGTCAACAACGGGTCTGGAAGAAGGAGCAGGACCGGGCGTTCTAGCACAGCAAGGAGCTAATCACCAAGGCTCTAGTGCTGGTGCACTTCGATCCTGCTAAGCCTGTTGTCCTTACCGTAGATGCGCCACCGTTCGATGTGGGAGCCATCCTGGCACACCGAGACAAAGGTGGCCAGGAACATCCTGTGTCGTTTGCTTCTCGACGGCTTCATGCTGCAGAGCAACGTTCCAGCCAGGTGGACAAGGAAGGTTTGGCTCTCATGTTCGGTGTCGAACGCTTCCATCAGTATCTATGGGGCCGGAAGTTCGAGGCAGTCCCGGACCACAAGCCGCTGTTGGGGCTGGTGGGGCTTGACAAGGCAGTTCTTGTACAGGCGTCGCCTCGAGTGGTACGCTGGGCTGCATTGAATGTCGCAGTCGTCACGATGAGAGCACTCCTGTGACAATATAAGCTCAGTGGGCTGGGAACGATCGAGTGGTAGCTCATCTTGAGGGGTATTAGGTAACAATTATTGATATACGTATTTGGCGACGATGAAAAATATGCAGAAAAACCACTGGTGTTGTCTAACTATTCGTAAACAGGCCCCAAATTTCAATTGGCCCACCCCAAACATTAAGTAGGCCCGCCCCCAAATTTCAAGTTGGTACACCCTCAACTTTAAATGGGCCCACCCCCAAATTTAAAGTCGGCCATGCCCGATTTTTTTTTCGCCCAGCCTTAAACTTCAAGTTGGCCCAATCCCCCATTTCAATTGGGCCACCCCTAATTTTCAAGTTGGTCCACGCACGAATTTCCATAAATCGTCCTCCAAACTTCGATTCGACACACCCCAAAATTTAGGTTGGCCCACCCCCATATCGCCCCCAAATTCAGATTGGCCGTCCCCGAGATTGCTCCCACATTTAGGTAGGACCAACCCGATACCAGCCTCAAATACAGATTGGCCCGCCTCCACAACACTACCAAATTTAGGTTGGCCCACTCCAATACCACCTACAAATCGAGGTTAGCCCATTCCCATATCCGTCCCAAACTAACGGTGGGCTACCCCTCGATCCCCTCAAATTTAGGATGGCCCACCGCAAATCACCCACCAATTAAGGTTTGTCCACCCATATATCGCCTCCCAATTCAGCTTGGCCCTGCCGCAAATCACCCCACCTTAGTTAGGTTAGCCCGTCCTTATGTCACCCCCAAATTTAGGTTGGCCCACCCCATATCAGCCCCAAACTTAGCCTGGCCCACCCCTCTATCACCTCAAATTTAGGATGACCCACCGCAAATCACTTCCACATTTAGGTTAGCCCATCCCCTATCACCCCCATTCAGTTTCGCCCAGCCCCATATCACCCTCATGGTTAGGGTGGCCCATCCCCCATATCTCCCCCAAATTTGGATTCTCCCACTCCCGTATCATCCCCAAATCCAGGCTGGCTAAGCCCCCATATTTCCGAAAACTTAGGCTTACCCACTCCTGTATCACCTCAAATTTTGGTTGGGCCACCCCCATACCAGTCTCAAATTCAGCTTGGCTCATTACCATTTCACCCCAAATTTAGGTTGGGCCACTACCATGTCACTACCAAATTCAACTTGGCCCATCCCTGTATCACGCCCAAATTTATGCTGATGCCACTTCCAATCTCAAGTTGGCCACCACAACCCTTTTTATAAAGACCTATGTATTCATATGGGAAATGCGTCAAGTTTTTTTGCGTTACAGACACGATTTTACACGATTTTGCTACCAAATTGCTGGGGTACTCGCGAAAGAATGCTGCACATTAAAAGCAACTGCACCGAACGAGCGACGCCATAAGTTGATCCTAAATACCGACGACTAGCCACGCTAGCTTCTCTGTAGAGCGACCGGGGCAGACACAGCACGGTACATTTATTCAACTGGTTTTTTTTTATGGCCACACCTGCGGATTTATACCACTTGGCTGTAGAGAACACATTAGCAGTAGCTATTAATCCACACGCTGCACATCTCCTAGTTGGCGCATTTCTTATTTGGATGAATCTTTAAAAATAATTAACGTTCGGGCAGCGATTCAGCTTAGCAGACCCTTTGTTCCGCACGAATGTTGCATAGGAATGGCACTGGCCACCGGTTGCATTGTGGCCCAGGTGGACCTGATTAGCTCGGAGTATGTGCCATTAAGGACAGGCGAAAGTCGAAGAAAACGGACCTTCCAGAAGACGCAATAAGAATAGCCATTTCGTTCTCCCTGGTTCCACGCTACAAAGCACGATAGTTTTTTTTTTGCATAACACAGAGCTATGCGCAAGCTTCTAGTTATGATGTCCATTGAATAAAATCTTCATAAATGCGATGACTTAACAAATGAACACGACACTACTATGTTTTAGGGAGGAAAAATAGAAAACAACATTTCAAGAGAACCACTGGAAAACCAGAACCGAAAGCAAATCATGAGTTTTGTGTTCCTGCCATCTGGTGGGAGACTACAAAACTATGTCTTATGCGGCTTTAAAAAAAAGTGCGAAGCGGGAATCGAACCGCGGCCACCGCGACGCGGGACTAGGTGCGCGCGATTCTACCACTCGGCCACGGCTTTCGAGGGTTCGCCCAGTGGTACGCTCATGTTTTTTTGGATACCACGTGAATTTTCACGACAGCGTTACAAAAAAGGCTTTTCTGACCAGTGTTACGACATGTGTGGAGAGTCGAGATAGGCATCAATCGAAAGCTGAGCCTCCGGACTACATACGCTGCACTGGGTATTACGATAGACGCCGTAGTTTATTCACAGGCACCGTTCTCGCCTAGAAAATCGAGTACAAGTTTTCGTCGTTTCCATAGGCTTCCATTGATAATTCTTTAACCGCTGTGGGAACAAAATTCTTACGTCCCATAGAGTGATCACTGCATTTGGCTCGTGTGGATTGTCTTCCAGAACACGTCTATCACCTGCCTTTTTCGATAATCGACCTGCAGCTTTTGTTATTCGCGAAAAACCCGCTCGTTCCATTGAAAACGCGCTGGCTTCGTGCCGGGGCCGCTTGGGGCGCTAGTTGGTACGTGTCTACTAAAGCTGGATATGTGCGATAACGAAGAAGCGAGCAGTGTGAAGACGATGACGATTGGAGGCTAGCGCGGGCTGGTGCCTCTTGGCCAAATGCGGCGTATTTCCTTCTAAATATACTTGTATAGAGCTTTTCGTCAGCGTCTTCTTACGTAACATATCTGGTTAAGGTGGATGTTCCTTGTACCTCTTCACGGGGCTTCGCGGTGGACGGTACGTCGAGCTTTCCTTCATGGATCCCGGCGACGACAACTCCGCTCCGCCGGCTCCGACACCTGCTGCCATTTAGACGACCTATATCGCTCTCCCGGCTCCCCGTGATCCTGGCGTATTCTCGGGCAAAGATGAAGAAGACGTCGAGGACTGGATCAGCCTGTACGAACACGTCAGGCGCAATAACCAGCAGGACCCTACTATCATGGTCGCCAACGTAGTCCTTTACTTCGGTGGCACACCTCGAGTTTGTTTTCGGACGCACGAAGATGAGCTCACCAGTTGGGATTCGCTTAAGCAAAAGCTCCGAGACTTGTTCGGCAACCCCTACGGTAACCAACTTGCCGCGCAGAAGGCGTTATACGGCCATGTGCAGAAGTCAGCAGTGCCCTACGTCACGCACATTCAGGACGTCTTGGCTCTGTGCCGCAAAGTTGACGCACACATGCCTTAGTCAGACAAGGTTTCCCACATCCTTATATGCATTGACGATGACGCCTTCAATTTGCTCGTTTTCAACAACGTGGCGACGGTGGATGCAGTTATAAAAAAGTGCCGCAGCCTGGAACTCGCTAAAAGACGACGTATCGACCAGCAGTTTGCCCGTCTGCCACCCAACACCCCAGCGACATCTTCCTGTGCCGACGCTCCTCGTCCCAACAACACTGGCGATGTTACCAGGATTGTCCGGCGTGAGCTCAAGGCCGCTTATCCGGCTGCCTTCGACTCCAGATCCTCCAACGCATCTGCAATTATGGTTTCCCTGATCCAGGCAGCTGTCCGCCAGGAGTTCGCAAACATGGGTCTTCACACCATCTGCTCAACCCATCGCCCTGATACCCACCCGGCTTCTTCGAATCCGCCCCGTTCAGCATCTTCTCACCCACCACGTTTCCGCAAACCATGTGAATGGCGCACTGCTGACGACAAGCCCATGTTTTTACTGGCATCGAACCAGGCACATTTCTCGGCACTGTCACAGTCGCTGGAGTTCCCCGACCCGGTCTACTTATACTGCTTACTCTCGCCCCCAGGTGGCCCTTCTCGTCCCTATGCCGCAGGCTCAGATAATGCCACCACTGATTCTCCTGCGCCGAGCCACCCCTATTCTCGTTCGCCTTCGCCGCAGCGACAACAATCTCGCTCTCCCCAGCCCCGTCGCTCCTATTCGCCGGCTCCCTTCGGACGTCCCTCCCAGCCGGAAAACTAGACGATGCAGCGTCTCGAGGTGACGCTGCATTGCTTCCTACACCGCCAAATCCTCTACTGACATTGCCCACTCATCTGAACCTTCTTGACATACAAGTCGACGGTGTGTGTCTGCTCTTATAGACACTGGGGCGCATTTGTCGGTAATGGGCGCTGACCTTCGTAACCGGCTGGAGAAAATAATCACGCCCGCCACGACGCCTGTTCTCCGTGCCGTCAATGGCGGAACAGCCCCCGTAATTGGTATGTGTGCCGCCCCCGTCTCCTTCGCCGATCGCTCCACTATCGTGCTATTCACAGTCATCGCCCACTTTCCCCACGACATCATCCTAGCTTATACTTCCTCTCCACACATTCTGCTCTCATCGATTGTTCCGCCAGTACTCTCCGCCTTCACCTGCCTGTTCTGCATCCCGCTGAACCACACCCTAGTCGCCTCAGTTCCGTCGATTTCGTTCGCTTGCCACCTTCGGCACTGACTTACGTTGACTTCGTGTCATCGCCACTAGTCCCCGACGGTCACTACATCGCGGTTCCTATGCAAGACGTCCTCCTTACGCACGGGATCACAGTACCTCATACAGTTTTATCTATTACGGCGAATTGCTTCTGCCTGTCATTGGTCAATTTTGGCTTGGCGACACAAGTGCTGCCACGCGGGATGTCTCTGGCCCAGCTTTGCTCATTCGTAGATAATTCAGTAGCATCTATTGCAGTAGACGACAATTCAGCCGATCCTCCTCTACAATCGCAGTCGGCAACTTGTACCATCACCGACTTACAGAAAATGATTGCGCCCGACATGCCGTCCGAGCACGCTCGTGAGCTCTACCGCGTTCTGTTTTCCTACCACGATATTTTTGACTTTAACGATCATCTTTTGGCGCAAAATACAGCTGCTAAACATCGCATTAATACCGGCGATACCCCTCCTATTCATCGCCGCCCGTATCGTCACCAGCTGAGCGTCCAGTTATTGATGCAGAAGTTCGCAAAATGCTTGCCGAGAACATTATTGAACCGTCATGTAGACCATGGGCGTCACCTGTTGTACTGGTAAAAAAAAGAAGGATGGCTCATAGCGCTTTTGCGTGGATTATCGGCACCTACTTAGGGCAGGTAGTGACGGCGGATCCGGATCATGAGACGGAAATAATCAGAAGAATAAGAATGGGCTGGGGTGCGTTTGGCAGGCATTCTCAGATCATGAACAGCAGGTTGCCATTATCCCTCAAGAGAAAAGTATATAATAGCTGTGTCTTACCAGTACTCACCTACGGGGCAGAAACCTGGAGGCTTACGAAAAGGGTTCTACTCAAATTGAGGACGACGCAACGAGCTATGGAAAGAAGAATGATAGGTGTAACGTTAAGGGATAAGAAAAGAGCAGATTGGGTGAGGGAACAAACGCGAGTTAATGACATCTTAGTTGAAATCAAGAAAAAGAAATGGGCATGGGCAGGACATGTAATGAGGAGGGAAGATAACCGATGGTCATTAAGGGTTACGGAATGGATTCCAAGGGAAGGGAAGCGTAACAGAGGGCGGCAGAAAGTTAGGTGGGCGGATGAGATGAAGAAGTTTGCAGGCACGGCATGGCAACAATTAGTACATGACCGGGGTTGTTGGAGAAGTATGGGAGAGGCCTTTGCCCTGCAGTGGGCGTAACCAGGCTGATGATGATGATGATGATGATCGGCACCTTAACAGTGTTACCAAAAAGGACGTGTGAGGAATTTATGGGAGGGTTTGAGGTGAAAAAAAAAACAACTAAACTTTATTTCGATAGTGATGCCCATTGCCGAGCGAGTTCGGAGGAGCACAGGGTTGCCCGTTGACGAAAAGAATGAGGATAAAGTGGAGTTTCTTCATACTCCCCCCGGAATGAGCTTCTGGTCATTTGTGCATGTATTCCATGGGGTACAACAGTTGAATCAGTCTTCTCAATGTGGTTCCATTAGGCATGCGCACCATGCGAGCTCTGAGTCTTCCATCTCGTCCGAGAAGCACTTCTGCCACTTGTCCAGTTTTTCACAGTTGCCTCGGTAGATAGTGTTGATGGACTAAAACGAGAGTTCCTTTCGTCAGTGCGCTTGACGAATTTGGAACAGCGAAATGTGCTGATCGGAGACTCGTCAGGTACTCCTTTTGCCAGCAACGCCAAAACTGGTCGACCATCGTTTGTTGGTAGTTCCAGCGACGAGTGAGTTGACCAGGGGGCTGAGCCACCTCTGTAGTGGAACCACTGTCAGGAAAAGTGGTCAGTCGCTTTCCCCCTAGAAAGTGCGATGGTGCCAGAGGTTCGGGTTCGCTTGCCTCCGTGTAGACGTAAGTGTAGGGTCTAGAGCTGACGACAGCTTCGATTTTAGTTAGGATTGTCGTGAGCTCCGCAATGTTGGAGTAGCTGTTAACCAAGACCTTCTTGAACGATGTTTTCACGGACCGAACCATCCTTTCCCAGAATCCTCCCGAACAAGCAGCTTTCTTAGCTATAAATTTTCTGCGGATCTGGTGGCTTATGAAGAAGTTATGAATTTCTTCTCCTGTTATTGTTGTCCATAGTCGCCTTAGATCCCTACAAGCGCGCTGGAATGTCCTGGCGTTGTCAGAGCAGATCATTCGACAAACTCCTCCTCTCGAGATAAATCTTCGGAATGGCATCAGGAAGTTTGAGGTGAACATGTCGGCCACCAATTCAAGGTGTATTGCCCGAGTCACTGCACACGTGAAAATAACGATGTAAGACTTCCGGTTATTTCCTTGATCCTTTGTGTTCAGTGGGACAGCAAAATCTACACCGGTAACATCAAAGGGTGGAGCTTGTCACCGTCTCACGAGGCAGAGGAGCGACTGGCGCAGTAGCAGCTCGGCTGTTGAAACATTGCAAGTCACACATTTCTTAAGCACCCTTTTCACCATTTGTCTTCCCCGCACGATCCAGTACATTTCCCTCAGTTCGGTAAGAGTCTCCAGTGCGCCGGCATGCAGGAGCCGGCGGTGCGCTGCGCTGATCGTTAGCTCTGTGAAGGGATGCCTCGACGGTAGGATGACAGGATGCTTCACGTTGTAGGACAACTCGGCTGCACTGAGCCTTCCTCCCTCTCTCAGCACTCCATCGTCGGCGTAGATGACGCTGAGATAACGTATCGGAGAATCGCTTGGCATGCGTGTCGAGCGGCGAAGACACTGGAGTTCCTCTTAGAAGGCCTCGAATTTTACTTGAAGAATGAAACAAGTATGTGCCTTTTGAACTTCCTCTGTCGTAATAGGTCCCTCGTATTTTTGGCCGGGGTGCTTGGCGTTGTGGAAAAATCGTAAAACATAAGCTGTCACTCGAACCAGTCTAGAGAGGGATCTATATTTCCAGAGAGGCAAGACAGATTCCTTTACAGTCACGTTGTGAACGCGAAGGGTTCTTCTTTCCACCTCTGCGAGGATCATGTCAGCGGTGCCTTCATGCCTTGGCCGGCAAGTAGATGACTGCGGAAGCCAAGCAGGTCCATTCCATCAAAGTGAGCTCGACTTGAGTGCCTGAGGTGTGACTCCCCTTGTGAAAAGGTCGGCGACATTTTCGATCCCAGAACAGTGATTCGAGATGTCTGGATCCGATCGCGTCTGAATTTGCAGAACTCTGTTGGCGACAAAGAGTTTCCATTGTAGTGCGGGACCTCGCACCCAATGCAGCGCAATAGGTGAATCAGTCCACAGTCCACAATCGCCAAATAGTCCATTTGTCTATTGGAAGGCTCCGTGACCACTGCAAGTATTCCCCCAGTCGAGCACCTATCACCATGCCCATCAATTCCAGTCTTGGAAGAGAAATTCTCTTAATTGGTGCTACTCGGGACTTTGAGAGGACCAGAGTAACCTTTGCTTCCTTGACCCCGGAGATGCGCAAATATGCAACTGCGCCGTAAGCTTTTGGGCTGGCATCTGTGAAGACATGTACTTCATTCTAGCTATCGTTGGGTAAGTTACCATATGGCCTTGGCACTGTTACGTCCGTTAAATGGTGCAGCTGGGTGTGCCACTGCGTCCAAGCTGCTTTGAATTCGTCAGGGAGAGGGGCGTCCCACTCAATACCCAATTCGCACTGTTTGAAACATCGACTTGCTTGTAACTGTGACCGGAGAAATGAGACCAAGTGCATGATATATACGAGCGGATGCCTGAAGAATGAATCCTTTGGTGTTGCTCTTTCGGTCTAGGAAATCTAAAATGGCCTCCATGGAAAATGCTAGGTGATCTCTGTCCTTATGCCATACAAGTCCGACGAGCAGTGAGACACTTGTTGGACATTGCACGTAGCCAAGGGCGCATCCGGTTCCTTCTTCGTTGAACAACAGTTGCAGCTTCTTGGAATTTGAGTTCCACTTACCTAGTGTCATGCTTGCTCGATTCATTACATCTAGTGCCCCTCGGTAGACATCTGTAATCCCCTCCGCTGTGTTCGTTCCTGTTATGAGGTCGTCCACGTAAAGGTTCTCGCTGATGGTTTTTCTTATTTCTGGATAACCTGCTGTCGTGGACAGATGATGGCGCACGGCAGCTGTGAGGAGGAATGGAATACTTGTCAGGCCAAAAGGGCACGAGTCATTCTCCAGACCTCAATAGGAGGCAGTGGGTTTTCCTTCGTTGGAAGATGTGCATACCAGAGAAATCGGAGGGCATCGCGATCCACCAGTTGCACCGAAATTTGCAGAAACTCTTTTTCAATGTCTGCACCTAATCCAATACGGTGAATTCTGAAGTTCAGCAACACCTTAAACGAATCTGGATTCAAGCTTGGTCCTGGTTCTAAGGTTTCGTTCAAAGATATAAAGATATACATCCTGCATCGTGAGAAGATGCGTCAAATACGACTCTAATCTTGTTCGAAAGGCTGTCAGGTCTGAAAACTGCACGATGAGGCATGCAGTACAACCTGCTTACATCGCTGTTGGTTTCTTGCGATGGAAGTCGTTCTGCGAGCTCTTGTTCCAGGTACTGACGGATAGCCTCGTCATACTTGATCAGTGTCGTCTTATCTTTCGATAACTTCTTCGTGAGATTAGTCAAGCACTTTTTTGCAACAGCTTTGTTGTCGGTGAGTTGCATGTTCAGGGGTTTCCAGGGCAGTGCTACCTCATTGCGCTTGTCTATTTTTTCTACCAATGCCGAAAATGTACTCATGACTTCTCTGCGTTTTTCGTTCGTTTGGGCACAAGAGTCAATCATTCCAATGCTCTCAAGTTCCCAAAACGATTTAAGCTCTTTGGACAAGCTGGTTCTGTCGGCGAACACTCCGGCACGAAGCAATGCCATGGTTGAGCATAGGCAGCTGAGCTACTGCTGGCTGGGCTCTACAAGGAGCGGTAGAGTCCAGCCAAATTCGGTTTTTACCGCAACTAGTGGGCCTTGCACCTTCTTGACTTCACCACACACCAAAGTCCAGTAATAGTCAGCACCGATAAGAATGCCAATCCCGCTTCCCAGCGAATTGGCTGGTGCAACAGTCACATCTGCCAGTTCATCCATGTCCGCTTGGACCTCTTTCGATATGTCCTCAGGAACGTGAAGCCGATCAGAGCAGATCTCCGGTATTTCCAGAGCTTCGATAGAGTGCTCTTTACGGTTTATTGACTTCTTAGCCAAATTTTTACTCTTCTGCGCTTTTCTTTTATAATGTTTTCTGCTCCTCCGAATGTGTAGATTGTAATGTCCTCTTCACCTGCGACCTCCAGTTGCAGATCACGCGAAAGGTTTTTAATGACAAAGCTTCGTTGGCTACCTCCGTCAAAGAGCAGATGAGTGAGCGCTCGTCTTCGTCCCTCTGCCCATACTTGAGCGGTTTGGAGCAGCACAGTTGGTACCTTTTCAGATTTCTTTTCTGTCCAAGAGTGCAACTCAGCGGCTTTGTTCTCTGGTGGCTTCCATGTCGGGTCACACATCTCAGTCAGATGTCTTCTGCCACATTCCTTGCATTTTATTCGTTTGTTGCGGCATTCTCTTGAAGTGTGCTCTTATAGGCAGCATTGCAAGCACCGGCCACCTGCAGTGAGCCTTCTCTTCGTTTCATCCAATGAGATATTCTCCTGACAGTCGTGAGTCGTATGATCTTTTGCAGCGCTGAATGCACACGGATTGGACTGCTTCGAAGCACCCGCAAAAAAAAAGAAGAGAAGCTGCTGACCCTTTTTGAGGTTTGCTCTTTGTCTCGATGTGTTGATTCTCTGGCCGCGAGATCACCAGGTTGCAGTGCCTTTTCCCGGCTCTCTACTTCTATTTTAAGAAAAGCTTGCAAACTCTTGATACGAATCCCGTCATCCTTGCTTGCAGCGGAAAGTCCTTTGTGATATCCGACAACAAGATCGGTTGGCAGCATTTGCAGGAGTACGGAGGAGAGCAGGGCGCCGTAACTGTATGTTTTGACTCCGAGCGCCGTGAGACCCGCGATATTGCTTGCAGGTGGTCATAGAGGCGAAGTAGGTCGATCTGCTCCTTTTCGTTCTGTACCGGTGGCAAATCGAGTAACTGAGTCACGTGTTCTTGAATCAGCACGTCTCGTCGACCGAAGCGCTCTTTCAGAAGTTCGATGACAGTGGTGTAATTTGCCCCAGTCACTTGAATGCCGGCAATGGCCGCTGCGGCTTTTCCCGAAAGCACCGATCGCAAGTATAGAAACTTCCCTGCGTTGGAGAGGCCGTCGTTTCCGTGCACCGCTTGCTCGAACTGCTCCCAGAAGGACTACCACTCCGTGGCGGCGCCGCTAAATCGTTGTAACTCAAGCTTCGGCAGTTTCACTTTGCACTTTGTCCCCGCCTGAGGGCTGTCGGTCTGCGCCCGCGTCGCCGCCATTTCTGCTTTTGTTCGCAGGTCTTTTTCTGCTTCTTGGCGGAGCTTTGCCATATGTGCGACGATACGGTCGTTGTATTCTATGATGCACGCATAATTTTGCTCTGCGTCTTGGTCTTGCACTAAAAGCTCGATGGCTGCGTCCTCCTAGTTTAGCTGTATTTGGAGGGCGCTAAGCCTCGCAGACAATGTACTAAAAGCTCCTTTCTGCATGACTCTCCAAGAATAAGTACGCTTCAGATGTAAGTTTAGTCACTAGAGTTCTCAATGCACTTCTTTCCAGTGTGAGCCGTTCACAGTTCGCTTACCGCGATGGGGCTTCAGTCATGGTGTCTGTTTCGGTTGGGTGTGGCGTCCGTAGGCCTTGTTGTTGTAGGCGCGGCTCGTCGACCGTTTTCTGCCCGAGGATCGTTACTGGTTTTCTCCGAGCTCGTTGTGCTGTCGACGTCTGTTGACCTCGTTGCCTCAATGGTAAGTTCGATCGTTTCTCCCGGGTTTCGGCACCAAATATTGAGGAAATTATGGTAGGTCAAAAAAGAACCGACTGCTTCGTTTGAGAAGAACAAAACAACTAAACTTTATTTCGATAGTGATACCCGTTGCCGAGCGAGTTCGGAGGAGTACAGGGTTGCCCGTTGACGAAAAGAATGAGGCTAAAGTTGGTAGTTTCTTCAACGTGTATCCCCTACCTCGGATTGATGACGCCCTTCACTGCCTCCACGGTGCTCGCTATTTCTCCTCCATTGACCTTCGCTCCGGCTACTGGCAGATTGCCGTGGACTATCTCGACCGCGAGAAGGCTGTAGCACCCGACGGTCTTTATCAATTCAAAGTGATGCCATTGGGTCCATGTAACGCTCCTGCCACTTTTGAACGCATGATGGACTCCCTTTTTCACCGTTTGAAATGGTTCACGTGCCTGTGCTACTTGGACGTTATAGTATTCTCCCCAACGTTCGCTACGCAACTCGAGCGCCTCTCAGCAGTCCTGGACGTTTTTCGTCGAGCCGGTCTGCAACTCAACGCATCGAAGTGTCAATTCGGCCATCGCCAGATTACCGTCCTTGGACATCTCGTTGACGCGAACGGAGTGCAATCGGATCCAGGCAAGATCCATGCTGTTGCGCGCTTCCCTGTTTCGAAGTGTGTCAAGGATGTGCGCAGCTTCATCGGCCTTTGTTCGTACTTCCGCCGTTTCGTGAGAAATTTCGCCGCCATAGCATGACCACTAACCGAGCTTTTGAAAAAAGACGCCCCTTTCCAGTGAGGCGCTAACGAGGCCTCTGCATTCTCACATCTAATCGACAATCTCACAACGCCTCTCGTTCTGGCCCATTTCGATCCTTCTGTGCCTACCGAAGTCCGTACTGATGCCAGCGGTCACGAAATTGGCGCAGTACTGGCACAACGCCAGCGAGGCCACGACCGTGTTATCGCTTACGCAAACTGGCTCCTCTCACCCGCGGAGCGCAACTATTCCATCAATGAGCGTGAGTGTCTGGCCCTAGTTTGGGAGGTTGCGAAATTCCGCCCATACTTATATGGCCGACCCTTTTCCGTTGTCACAGACCATCACGCGCTTTGGTGGTTATGCTCACTGAAACATCCTACAGAAAGACTTGGTCGCTGGGCCTTACGCCTCCAAGAATGTTCGTATACTGTCACCTATAAATCTGGCCGACTACACAAGGACGCTGACTGCCTGTCTCGCTACCCGGTCGACGAGGCTGACGATCGACGCCGACAGTAGTAGCGCCATTGGCATTTTCGCTGTGTCTGCCTTCGCTAACATCGTACAGAGATCTATCGCTGCGAGCACTTATCGAGCGTCTGCGCTCTACACCTACCGACGCATCCGTTCGCCGATATGTCTGTCCTCCAGGGCGGCATTCTGTATCAAAGGAATTTCCTCCCTGACGGCTCTGATCTTCTTGTCGTGCCAAAACAGCTACGACAGACTGTGCTCTTTGAGATGCATGACGCACCCACTGCAGGACATCTTGGGGTAACCCGCACGTACGGCCGCGTCCGCCGCCGCTTCTATTGGCGTGGTCTCGCTCGCTCCGTACGACGGTATGTTGGTGCCTGTGATCCCTGCCAGCGTCGGAAAACACCTCAGATGGTACCTGCCGGTCATCTCCAGCCTTTCGCCGTCCCTGTGGAACCGTTCTTTCGTGTTGGATTAGACCTCCTCGGTCTCTTTCCCACGTCATCCTCTGGGAACAAATGGGTAGCCGTCGCAAGTGATTACGCCACCCGATACGCTATCAGGCAGGCTCTCCCTACTAGTTGCGCCACTGACGTCGTGGACTTTCTCTTGCGTGACATTATCTTGCTTCATGGCGCCCCGCGACAGCTGCTTACTGACCGTGGTCATAACTTCCTCTCGAAAGTTATCGCCGACATTGTGCATTCCTCCTCCATTCAACGCAAGCTGACTACCTCATACCATCCTCAAACCAATGGCCTGACAGAGCGGTTAAACCGTACTCTTAACGATATGCTGTCCAAGTACGTTTCCAAGGACCACCACGACTGGGACATTGCCCTTCCTTACGTCACATTAGCGCATAATTCTTCCCGGCACGAGACCGCCGAATTTTCTCGATTTTATCTACTGTACGGTCACGAACCGACCTTGCCCCTTGACACAGCACTTCCTCTTACTGCAATCTCCACAAGCGAGTATGTGCGCGACGCCATCGCCCTCGCCGACCATGCACGCCAGCTTGCCCGTACTCGACTGTCGGCCTCGAAAACCACTCAGCAGCGTCAGTACAACGCCCGCCACCATGACACACACTTTTCGCCTGGTGCGCTCGTGCTCCTATGGTCGCCCTCTCGTCACGTCGGACTTTCAGAGAAGCTCTTTTCGCGATACACAGGGTCCTACCGCGTGCTGCGCCAGGTGACGCCTGTGACGTACGAAACTGCTCCTGTGATTTTAACCTCGTCCTCTACTCTAGCATCTAGTGATGTCGTGCACGTCTGTAGGCTCAAGGCCTACTACACTGCTTCGAGTACGGCCTTTAGTCGCTTCGGGACGGTGCTTTTGCCACCGGGGGTAGTGCTACGGAAAAGTATTTACGATGACGAAGAGGCGAGCAGTGTGAAGACGACGACGACGATTGGAAGCTAGCACGGGCTGCTGCCTCTTGGCCAAGTACATCGTACTTCTTTGTGTATAAGCTTGTACACAGCTTTTCGTCTGCGTCTTCCTACGTAACAATATGAAACATGCTAAACGACGGCTTCAGTGAAATGTGTAATTAGTTAGCAATGGTATGTACCAAGATTAGACAGAGATGCGATGCTGTAGGGTAGAATATTCCATAATCTAATGGATCGTGGCAGTGCTGATGAATTATAAGCTAAAGTGTAACCATAGATCCGTATAAGACTAAAATAATTATGCAATCTTTCCGACGTGCGGGATGGGACATCCAGTTGAAAGGAACATTATCTATTGGAGTGTAAATACTTGCGAAATGCTGTTAGTAGAGCGATGTTACGGCGTGTGCCTAAAGATTGGAGAAAAAGATCAGCTTTAATCTGAGTGACGCTTGAATGGTAGTTATAGTTTCTTGAGATTAATCGTGAGGCCCTATATTGGATAGATTCTAAAGTGGTGACCTTGTTGTTATGATAAGGAGACGAAATTGAGGAAGCAAACTCAAGTTGTGGGCGAACAATAGTAAGGCAGCCTAGTTTACGAATATTGGTAGCGGAACTTCTGAGGTTATGGCATAGGTACCCTAAAGACTTAGATGCGACGGCGCATATGGATGTGATATGAAATGACTATGAAAGCTCTGGTTAAAAGTTAAAACCGAGATATTTGTAATGGGAGACGTGAGAGAGTAAGTCATTTCGAATCTGATATGTATAACTAGAATTATGTTGATGGATGAATGATATGACTTTACATTTAGATACGTTAAGGGTCATTAACCATGTTTTGCACCACTCTTTCATAAGATGAAGTTTGGATTGGAGTGTCAGGTCGCCACTAGCAGATTTCATGGGGCAGTAGATGATACAATCACCCGCGATAATTCGCATACAGCAAAAAAATGTTATTAGGTAAATCATTTATATAAATAACAAATAACACTGAATGAGCACGAATCACCGAAAACACCGAACAGCGAAAAGCACCGAGTGAGCACGGATACTGATCAATTTTTTTTTGATCGCATAGCTCGTGCTGTCGAAAACCGGATTCGTAAACGCAGGGTGTGAGCATGGGCTGCGTCAGGCCTATCTGCTGATACCTCCGGCTGTCTGGCCTGCTGGTTTCATCGGACGAAATACGTGGGAAGAATGTATACCACGTGCACTGCAATAGGACCACCTGACCAGCATGGTGACCTCGACGGATACATCATGGCACTCGGATAAAAGCAGCAGCCTTTTCGACATACCCTTCAGTGGACTTGGAAGCACCGAATGAGCACGGATGCCGATCGAATTTTTTTCTGATCGCACAGATCGTGCTGTCGTGGACCAAATTGGTCAACGCAGGGTCTCAGCATGCGCTGCATTAGTACTATCAGCTGCTACCTCCGGCTGTCTGCCCCGCTGGCTTCATCGGACGAAACACGTCGCAAGAATCTATACCACGTGCACTGCACTGGGACCATCTGACCAGCACAGTGACGTCGACGGAGACATCATGACACTCGTATAAAAGCAGGAGCCTTTTCGACATACCCTTCAGTGTACTTGGAAGCACCGAACGAGCACGGACACTAACAATTTTTTATGATGGCACAGGTTAGTGACAAGCATTTAGTCTCTTCAGTTAGAAACAACGACATAACATTGAGGGTGCTCCCAAGTCCACAATGCTGCATTGCTATTTTGCGGCATTGTTTTAATGCTGTCCGCGTAATGTTACTAACATCCCGAGACGTGGAACAAAATCCAGGCCCTGACTCTGATTCGGATTAATGCTCGCAGCGGGAACTAATGAAGCGCATTCTAAGAGAACAAAGGGAAACGAACAAAACACTGAAACAACTGTCTTCGAATATCAAGCACGCGGAGACAATAGTTGCACATTTGCAAGAAAGAATGACAGTTATTGAGAAAGAAAAGGGATTATGGAAATTATGCGAAGACAAGGTTGTACACTGCGAGCAATCGTGTAAATCTACCATGACAAAAATAGAATTTCTGGCATCGAAGGTCGAGGATTTAGAAAATAGAAGTAGGCAGAATAACCTAGTAATTTATGGATTAAGTGAGAGCTCTGATGAAGATGTTAAAACACTTGAAGAAGTGCGAGACGGTATATTTAAGAAGATTCTAGGAATAGAAATTAACTCAATAAAACGAGTTCACAGAATCGGTACGAAGCAAAGTCAAAGGACACGCAACGTTATTATCAGGCTATTCAACTTCGCTGAGAAAAACAAAATATTATCAAGCTGCTTCAAGCTGAAAAACACCCAGATTTCAATCTCCGAAGATTTCTCGCAGAAAGTACGCGACACATGTGCTAAATTATGGCGTTCAGCAGTAAGTGACAAGGCGAAAGGGGCAAAGGTATGGCTGGCATTTGATAAACTAAATATAGATCAGAAAACCTTTACATGGAATGAGTATGAGGACCCATAAATTGAACTATCTAAATCGATAACTTCTGCACACGCTGGCCCAGCAGCTCGTGATGGCACGTGACAACAACGTACGAAATGTATCGGAGTGTTATCGCTGAATGCGCGCAGCGTAGTCAATAAGTTCAGCCTACTTGAAAGCACAGCTGCAGCCCATCAACCGCACATCATAGTAATCACGGAACATCATAGTAAACCTGCCTCACGAAGGCGTCCAGGATTCCAAAGTGTTTCCACCTTCTTATCGGCTCATACGCAAAGTCAAAGAACCGTGGGGAGCGGTGTAACTGTCGCCCAATTACATCTAACATAAAATTAGTTTTAAACAGCATACCTAACCATGAAAGCGTATGGGGTAAACTTATATTTAACGGAAAAAGCTTATTTATGGGTGGCGTGTACCGACCTCCGAATGCGCCCCCTGAATATCGAGACGCTATGCATGATTACATTGCACAACACACTAACTCCCGTTCCAGTATTTCATCACAGGCGATTTCAATTTACCAAGAGTCAATTGGACTAATCTTTCGCACAACAGCTCTGACGCGAAAAGTGCTGAATCACTATTGTTTATTTCATTAAAATTTTCTCTAGACCAGCTAGTTTCTGAACCTACTAAAATAGCTGGTCCGTCATGTTCTGTGCTTGATCTGATGTTCGTAAGCAGCCTATTTCAAAATAGCACATTAAACGTTGAAAATGGCATTTCTTAAAATGATTGTATTCTCCTGCCAAATTTTAGGAAACCGTGAACGCGTTAAGCCATCGGTTGCTGTTATCAGGGATTACTCAAGAGCGGATGAGAATGCTATCTCAGAATATTTGAACGTCTGTTTTCTACAGTTTTTATTACTTCTTGACGTAAATGAATTATGGTTACGCTTTAAGAATATTGTACATTTTAGTGAAGAAAACTACATTCCCTCCAGAAAGAAACGAGTGGACAGAGAACATCCTCGGGTATCGCGCGATATAATACATGTAAAACGAAACAATTAAAAGGAAGCGCGGAAAGAAAACCATACGTGATCTTCAAGATCTCGTACACTTGCTACAAGATAAGATCTAAACGGCCAAGGAGCGTTTTGCCACTGTTACTCTGCCTTCTTACATGAATGAATAAACCACAAAATTTCTGGCGCTACCTATCGAGGGAGCGGCACACCGTAGTGCATATTATAGTATCGTTTCAAACGAGACTGTTGTTCAGCCTAACGTCATAGCAAGCAAATTTAATTAATTTTTTCAATCGGTATTTAACAGAACTGCCTTTAACGGCCCCTCTCCACGGTATCAGTTCGACGATCCAATGCCTGAAATAGATATCGACCAAGAAGGAATTTTTCCTCTTGCAAAAACTGGATGTAAAAAAGAACCCTGTGCCCGTGATCGTATATGAAACGCATTTTTGCAAGAACATGCAATTTCGATGTCAAAATACTTGTACGTAATTTACAGGCCATCCTTGGGAACTTCAGTGATACCTGACGACTGGCGAATGGCCAAAGTAGTGCATGTGCACAAATCTGGCTCTAAACTCGACGTAAGTAACTATAGGCCTGTTTCATTAAAATGTACATGCAGTAGATTGTTCGATCATATTATTTATAAGGCAATAATATTGCACTCAGAGAATAATAACCTACTATACAGCCGGCAACATAGATTCCGTTCAGGTATAAGTACTATTACTCAGTTAGCTGAGATAACCCTTGATATAGCTACCTAAATAAATAACAGAAGCGAAATAGATGCAATTTTCTTAGATTTTTCAAAGGCCTTTGATGTTGTTCCTCATCCATATCTTATTACTAAACTAACTGCCATTTGTATACACGAGAAAACAGTATCATGGATCGAGAACTATCTCGAAAAGAAAAAGCAATGCGTAGCTGTGAATGATATTGTGTCTGATTACATCAACGTTTTTTCTGGTGTACCACAAGGCGCGGTTTTTGCGCGCCTCCTATTTCTGGTCTACATCAATGATATTAGTTCATGCGTTCAGCCGCCTATTCAAATGCGCCTATTCGCCGAAGATTGCGTAGTGTACATAACAGTGAATACCAGAGAGGATCAGATAAAACTAAACGATTCGTTAGCTGTAATACAAAGTTGGTACAACAAATGGGGCATGAAACTGAATGCAACAAAAACTACCAGTATCTCCTTCACACACAAGAAAAACGCGCTTCAGTTTACAAACACAATAAACAATATACGACTAAGAACATTCAATGAAGTCACACAGCTTGGAGTCACTCTTACAGCGAAATTAAATTAGGAAGCTCATATAATTAACAAATATGACAAGGCGCTAGGTAAACAAATTTTTTTTTAGAAGAAAACTTAGAAACAGACCTCCTAGCGTAAAACTGAATGCATACAGAACCCTCATTAGACACGCTTTAGAGTATGCTGACATTCTTTGTGCCCCGCACCAGAGGTATTTAACCGACAAACTAGAACGCCTACAGAACTTAGCATTGAGATTTATATATTCATAATATTCGCGTCAAACAAGCATTACGAACCTGCGCGTCAAGGGTAACGTTCAACCACGGGCTCAACATTAAAATTTCTATACTTGCTTTGTCACAGCTCCTATCGAATACCACAAGTAACATACATTCAAGCGCCATTCAGACTTTCTGCCCGAACGAATAATATTAAATCAATACGGCACCATCCCAGCCATAATAAGACTCTCAAGTACTCTTTATTCACACACGCCATTTCCCATTGGAACATGCTACCCTCTAGAGCCGTAAACTGCCCATCTGCCGACGCATTTATTGACAGTATTGAGAATCTGGAATTTGAATGGTGATAAGTAACTGCAGTGACCTGTGCCTCAGATGCAGCGTCTTGTCGAGGCATACTTATGGTAAACGTTGTTTTTCCTGCTTCACGAACCGCTCATTTAAACAGGGTGTATGTATTTGAGTATGTTCATTTTTGTGCGTGCTAATGCTTTTTGTTTTGGATACTGTAGTTTCACTTTTTCTTTTCTTTGTACTGTATTCCATATTGTAACCACTCCTGCATGCGCCCGACGAGGGCCTGCAATATTGTGAAAAAAGATAAATAAATATAAATAAATAAACAAACAAATAAATAAATAAATAAATAATGGACCGACTACGCTGCCCTGCAGCACACCGGAGGTAACTGGGGAATGATTTGAGGACAGATTATTGGCAAGTATGAACTGCTGGCGATGCGAAAGCACGTTAAGAAGCCATGATAAAGTTAACGAGTCTAACGGAGTGATGATAATTTTGAAATCACGGGGCAGTGAGCAACCGCGGTCGAAGGCTTTGGCGAAGTCAGAAATATACAATCAGTTTGTAGGTTGTCATTCATATTGTAATGGGGTGTACTGAACAGTTCAGATGGTAGCGCCTGTTCGTAACCGAGAAGGCAGGTGACGCAGAGCAGGAACAGCTTGTTGCCCGAACGGCTCACACTCGTGCTAAGCACTGGTGATCCGACTGGCCCACAGGTTGCACCGCAGGCATGGAACAAACGATCTGGCTGGCCTTGTTCTTGTGCTCTTCTTCTTCATTACAATTACCCCCGGTGCAAAAGCGGAGCCATCCTGGTGACTTACGACGTGGAGACGAGCGGGTCATAGAATTGCTTCAGGCGGTGAACGTGAACAACATCCTGTGCACGGCGGCGCTTGTCGAATGTCGGCGTAAGCGGCTCTATGACATAGTTGACCGGAGAGGTGCGTTCAACGATGCGGTATGGTCCATAATACTGCGAGAGAAGTTTTGTCGAAATTCCAGGCGCGGTAGAAGGCACGGACAGCAACACAAGTGTGCCGGGAGCGAAGTTACGATTCGTAGCGTCGCCATCACGATTGCCTTTTTGTCGTTGTTGGTCGGCGGAGGTGGACTTTCGGGCTAATTGACGGCACTCCTCGGCATATCGGGCGACGGCTGAAAAGGGAGCACACTCTGACGTGTCTGGTGCATAAGGAAAACGTATCGATGGCATGGGAAGGATCGCGACCGTAGAAAAGAAAGTACGGAGAAAATCCTGTAGTACTTTGTGTAGCCGTATTATATGCGTACGTGACAAATGGGTGGATGATGTCCCGTTTGTATGCTCCGACGAAACGTACATGACGAGCATATCACCGAGAGTGAGATTGAAACACTCCGTAAGTCCGTTAGTTTGAGGATCGTACGCCGTGGTGGTCCGGTGCACTATGCGGCATTGAGCAAGCAGAGCTTCAATCACCTGCGACAGAAACACACGGCCTCTATCACTCAGCAGCTCCCGAGGTTGGCCTTGAGGAAGAATGAAACGATGGAGCAGAAAGGAGGCAACGTCACTGGCGGTCGCTGCAGGTAGAGCAGCGGTTTCAGCATAGCATGTACGGTGATCAAATGCGACAATAATCCATCGTTTTCCAGCGTGTGTTAGCGGTAGCGGCCCGTACAGGTCAATTCCCACACGGTCGAAGGCACGACCAGGGCATGGAAGCGGCTGTAATAAACCGTGGGCCGGATGAGGCGGAGATTTGCGGCGTTGGCATTGAGGGCACGAGCGGACAAACTTTTGGACAAAAGTAAACATTCCTCGCCAGTAGTAACGTTGCCGCAGGCGCTCATACGTCTTCAAAACGCCTCCGTGTGCACATTGTCGGTCAGTACGGAAAGACGCACACACGTCGGAACGCAAAGCCCTAGGGTTGACCTGGAGCCACTTGCGACCACCGGGCTGGTAGTTGCGTCGATACACGAGGTTATCCTGGGCAGCAAAATGGACAGCCTGGCGACGCAGGGAGCGGGAGATGGGAGATGCAGGCGAGCCAGAAAGGAGATCCAAAAGAGAGGGCACCCAAGTGTCCTTGCGCTGTTCTGATGCGAGGTGTCGATGTCGACCGAGGATAGCGCCCTAATGATGGAGAGGAAGGCCGTGTCGGCTGGTAGCGGAGAGCGGGACAGAGCGTCAGCGTCAGTGTCCTTGCGACTTGAGCGGTATATGACGTACTTCGTACTCTTGAATGCGCAGAGCCCAGCGGGCAAGGCGTCCAGACGGGTCTTTTAAAGAGCATAACCAACAAAGGGCGTGATGGTCAGTAACCACATTGAAAGGCCTGCCGCATAAACAAGGGCGAAACTTCCCTAGTGCCCAAAGGATGGCCAGCCATTCCTTATCTGTGACGCTGTAATCGCCTTCCGCTTTGGTTAGCGCACGAGTGGCGTAAGCAACGACGTACTCGGAGTAGCCATGCTTGCGCTGCGCAAGGACAGCGCCAAGGCCAATACCACTGGCATCGGTATGCCCTTCAGTTGGGGCGGTGGGGTCGTAGTGTCGCAGTATAGGCGGAGACGTCAGTAGACGGCGTAAGGTCCCGAATGTGGTGTCGCATGCAGGAGACCAGGAGGATCGGTCGTTGGCGCCACTTAAGAGTTGTGTCAGAGGTGATATAAACGAGGCAAAATTGCGAACAAAGCGTCTGAAGTAAGAACAAAGGCCGACGAAGGCGCGGAGTTGAGTGTCTTAGGTTTCGGAAACTCGGCCACAGCGCGAAGTTTTGATGGGTCGGGGCAAATGCCGTCTTGTGATACGACGTGACCTAGAATCATGAGCTTGCGCGCGGCGAAGTGGCACTTTTTCAGGTTAAGTTGCAGGCTTGCGTTGGCCAAGGACGTCGACACCTGCCTAATGCGAAGAGGATGCGTGCTGAAATCAGAGGCGAACACAACGATGTCGTCGAGGTAGCACAAGCACGTGCTCCATTTTAGGCCGCGCAAGATATTGTCGATCATTCGTTCAAACCTAGCAGGCGCATTGCATAGGCCAAATGGCATCACATTAAATTCGTATAAACCATCTGGAGTAATGAATGCAGTTTTAGGGCGATCAACTGCTGACATCGGGACCTGCTTGTAGCCCGAGCGTAAATCCAACGAAGAGAAAAATTCAGCGTTTTGCAAGCTGTCCAGAGCGGCGTCAATGCGCGGTAGAGAGTAGACGTCTTTTCGCCATATCTTATTAAGAAGGCGATAATCGACGCAGAACCGAATGGAACCATCTTTTTGTGACGAGAACCACCGGTGATGCCCACGGGCTATTGGAAGGTCGAATGACGCCGCGCTGAAGCATGTCGTCCACGTGCTCACCGATCACCTGACGCTCCATGTCGGATACGCGGTACAGGCGCTGCCGCAAAGGCACGTTGCAGCCAGTGTCGATGTGGTCGCTGACGGTTGACGTGCGACCCAGAGTAGGCTGAGCGACATCAAAAGAAGAGCGGAACTGGGCAAGCAAGTGAAGAAGCTGGGAGCGCCGCTTGGAAGTAAGGTTATCGGCAATGAAAGGTGTGAACAAGTCGGGTGATGGCGGAGCAGAAGTGGAAAGTGCACAGAAGTCAGTGAGCTCTGCATACGAAGTAGCCGGTACGTCGGTTATAAACATGTCATCAAGAGGCTGAACATGGCCAAGTGCTTGGCCGCAAAGAGCCGTCAGGGCTGTAGGAAGCGGATTGCAGACAATGATGGCACTGAAACGGGCTGAAATGTCAAGCGTGGAGAGAGGGAGGGGAACGCCTTTGCGGGTTATGAAGAGTTCCGAAGGAGTCAAGAGGACAGCGCCTTCAGAGACAGCGCCACAGAAGACAGGAACAACGGCAAAGAAATTCGGCGGTATGGCGATGTCTTCTTGAAGAACTAGCTTAGCGGGAAGAGAAGTGACGCTGACGAGGGGTACGTTATACAAATGCGATAATTCCACTTCAGCACGTGCACAATTGATGACGGCGTTATTTCGCGAAAGAAAGTCCCATCCAAGTATCACGTCGTGAGAACAGGACTGCAGGACCACAAATTCCACAATATAGAGAACGCCCTGAATAACAACTCTAGGTGTGCATGCTGCTGAAGGCTGAACTGGCTGGGCGCTTGCTGTGCGAAGAGAAAACCTAGATAGTGGCTGTAGCAAGCATGTGACGCCCCCTCAGGCATAATGTTCGTTCGTCGCCAGGCTCGGTGGCCTGCTAAAGCTCGGCAGGCTACATTGGTCACCGCACCGCAATAAACGCCGACGAGCACGGCTGCTCGGCGGTCAGTCATCGTTCAGCACCACCACGCTGCGGAGCGTCCAACGGAGGGTGGCCCGAGCCCTCCCTTGTTCACGAGTCCGGGTGGATCGTGACACTGGCGACAAGGATGGGATCCTCGTGACACTGGCGACGAGTACCCACGGATCTTCCCACGCCACCGAAAGAGAAGAAACACCGCCCTCCGTTGCTGTCGCCATGCCGCTGTACGGAAGGCTCCAGCCATTCGAGGGAGATGGATCCGCCTGGCAAATTTACGAGGAGCAAGTCCACGTGTTCTTCCGGGCAAACAGCACACCCGAGCCCAAACAGCGGCACATTTTCCTGACCAGCTGCGGGACCCGCGTCTTCAGACCCGCGTCTGCTCGACCTTCTCAAGCCAGCCAACCGCACGTTAAGACGCTGGGTGAGCTGCTCGCCACACTTCGCTCGCATTTCAGGCCTGCACCGTCCGCACTATTGGAGCGTTTCCGCTTCTACAACCGGAACCGCCGGGAAGGGAAGACCCTCAGGCAAGGCGTTGCTGCGCGGCGAGAGTTAGCGAGTGCCTGCGCCTTCGGGGACCAACTGGACTCGCTGCTACGGGACCGTGTCTTCTGCGGAATCAACAACCCCGCCATGCAGACGCGACTCCTGGAGCTTCCCGACCCCTCGCTGGACGACGCCGTGAAGGCAGCGCTGGTAATGAAAGCCTCCGCTAAGGACGCCGGCGAGATTGCCCGTGCGACTGGCTCACCGTCGGCGGAAGCGGCGGTCAACGAGTTGGCGACAAAGGGCAGTACCTGTGGTCGCTGTGGTGTTGCCCTCACAGTGCCACAGTGCCACTCACAGTGCCAGTTCTCACAGTGCCCCTCACAGTGCCCCCTCACAGTGCCAGTTCTCTCAAGCACTATGCTTGGCACCTGGCACTTGTTTGCCGAAGGGGTAGGGTGAGCAGCAGCAGCAGCAGCAGCAGCAGCAGCAGCAGCAGCAGCAGCAGCAGCAGCAGCAGCAGCAGCAGCAGCAGCAGCAGCAGCAGCAGCAGCAGCAGCAGCAGCAGCAGCAGCAGCAGCAGCAGCAGCGGCAGCGGCAGCAGCAGCGGCAGCGGCAGCGGCGGCGGCAGCGGCGGCGGCGGCGGCGGCGGCGGCGCCGCCGCCGGCCGCCGCCTGATTCAAGCCCAGGTCCCACACAAGCCCGCGGCCAGGGTAGCCATCGCAAGGGTATGCAGTGGGGGCGTGCGGGAGCAGGTTCTATGTCGTGGCCGACAACCCGCCGATTTTCTACATGTGGCACACAGGCCTTGTACCGTCGTCTGTGCCACCGTACATGCTGACCGTCGAAATATGCGGGTACCCCATTTCCATGGAGCTGGACACAGATAATGGCCGGGAAACTTTTCAAGCGTACTTTCCACGGCGTGTCCGTCGAGGCTTCGGCGTGATGCTGCGCAGCTACTCCGGGAAATTCTCCCAGGTCCAGGGTCAGGCACAGGTCAGCGTTCTTTTTGGCGGCAGGGAGGCAACCCTTCCACTTTACTTAACGAAGGGGTCGTCGCCGACGCTGCTGGGCCGAAACTGGATTGATGCACTGGGCGTTCGTCTGCCAGAGTACCAGGAAGCCAGCCTAAATGTGGTGCAAGACGTCCGCAGCTTCCTGACAGAGTTCAAATCTCTATTCCAGCCAGGGGTGGGCACATTTGCCGGCACGACGGCTGGCATCTATGTATCTGACGCAGCCCGGCCACGTTTTTTCAAGACTCACCCACTGCCGTTCGCCCTGAAGGACGGGGTCACCCAGGAGCTGCTACGGCTACAGCGTGAGGGCGTCCTGGTGCCTGTCAAGACATCTGAATGGGCCACTGCCATCGTACCTGTCATCAAGCGAGACAGCAGTGTCAGGATCTGCGGGGATATTAAGGTTACCATCAACCCCGTTGCTACCGTCGAGAAGTACCTGGTCAGTTCTCTGGTCAGCATTGTCCGGTGGACAGAAGTTTACCAAGCTCGACCTCAGAGATGCTTGCCCGCAGCTGGTACTCCAGGATGTCTCCCGGAAATATGTCACAATATTGGCAACGGTGGGGCTCTTTCAGTACACGCGCTTACCGTTTGGCATGGCCTCGGCCACAGCCAAATTCCAGAGGGAGATGGACAACCTCTTCAGGGGCATGAGGCACGTGGCGGTATACTTGGATGACATCCTGGTTGCTGGCAGCGACGACGGGGACCACCTACAGAAGCTGCGCAACATCCTGGCACGACTGCATGACGCCAGCCTCAAGCTCAAGGTGGAAAAGTGCGTTTTCCTAGCCCCCAGCGTTGAGTACTTGGGACATATCATTTCCAAGGCAGGCATAGCCCCGCCTCGCCGCAAAGTTGATGCTGTGCTCAAGGCACCTAAGCCCCAGAACAGGAAGGAGCTTCAGAGTTACCTGGGCCTAATCAATTTCTACAGGAGTTTTCTGCCGAACCTGTCGCAGCATTTACAGCCGCTCCATCTGCTGCTTCGAGATGGTCAACAACGGGTATGGAAGCAGGAGCAGAACCAGGCCTTCCAGCACAGCAAGGACGTAATCGCCAAGGCTCCAGTGCTGGTGCACTTCGATCCTGCTAAGCCTGTTGTCCTTACCGTAGATGCGTCGCCGTATGGTGTGGGAGCCGTTCTGGCACTCCGAGACAAAGATGGCCAGGAACATCCTGTGTCGTTTGCTTCTCGACGGCTTCATGCTGCAGAGCAACGTTACAGCCAGCTGGAGAAGGAAGGTTTGGCCCTCATGTTCGGTGTCGAATGCTTCCATCAGTATCTGTGGGGCCCGAAGTTAGAGGCAGTCACGGACCACAAGCCGCTGTTGGGGCTGCTGGGGCCTGACAAGGCAGTTCCTGTACAGGCGTCGCCTCGAGTGGTACGCAGGGCCTTGAGGCTGGCAGCTCATAGTTAGCAGCTAGTTTACCGTCCGGGAAAGGACCTGGGACCTGCTGATGCCCTGAGCCACCTGCCTCTGCCAGAGGTGCCTGACGCTGTGCCAGAACCTGCTGAAGTGTTCATGCTATAACACGCGTGCCCGGAGGTGCTCTCCAGATCTGCGGTATCTCAAGCGACCAGCCGGGACCCAGTCCTGTCTCAAGTGGTCAAGGCGGTGTCCCGTGGAGAGGAATTGGCACAGCAGGCCTATAACCACAAGGCCGCTGAGCTGAGCTTGCAGCAGGGCTGCCTGCTGTGGGGTTCTAGGCTGGTTATCCCACAAAGTCTCCGGTCCAGGGTCCTGCAGTTGCTGCACGCGGGTCATCCTGGCATAGAAAAGACCAAGATGGTGGCCCGGTCCCATGTTTGGTAGCCTGGCCTGGACCAGGACATCGCTCACTTGGTGCAGGGCTGCCAAATCTGCGTGGAGCATCAGCGAGCCTCGGGTCGTGTGGAAATCACCCCCTGGTTGTTCCCACAGAGACCCTGGTCCCACCTATATGTGAATTTTGGGGGACCCTTCAAAGGCCATTACTTCCTGGTGGTGGTGGACGCCTTTTCGAAGTGGGTGGAGGTTCTACCTGTCACCACTCCATCAGCAGGCGCGACCATTGCAGCGGTACGACAGGTCTTCGCCGCCCAAGGGTTGCCGGATGTGATTGTGTCCGACAATGGTCCTGCTTTCGCCAGCACAGAATACCTGGATTGGCTGACGAAGAACGGAATCCGCTGGATGATGGTTCCGCCGTACCACCCTGCTTCAAATGATGGAGCCGAGCGGGTGGTGCAAACCATCAAAGATAAGCTCAAGAAGAGCCAGACTGGGGATTTCCGGACGCAGATTGCCCGGATACTATTTCAGTACCGGACCACGCCCCATGATGTCACTGGCCGTGCCCCCTGTGAGCTCCTGCTGAGTCGGATGGTCAAGACACCCTTGGACGTCTTGCATCCGCACCTCCGATCCACGGTGATCTTCAAGCAGCTGAAGCAGAAGCTGGCTGCTGACCAAGGCTGCCGTCCCGGGCCTTTGCCAGAATCGCGAGCTCCAGTTTTCGCGAGGAACTTCCATCCCGGCCCACCCTGGTCTGCCGGACAGGTGGTGTCTCCTGCCAGCGCCTCATCGCTGCTCGTGCACATGCCAGACGGGGCCATGTGGCACAGACACGCCGACCCTGTAAAGCCTCGCCTCGGTACCTTGCCAGCACCATCGACTACCACTTCTGAGTTCCAGCGCGCAGGAGGACTAGCGGCAGCACCAGTCAATTCCAGCGGAGCACCGCCCACTTCGTATGCGGCAACCGTAGCCAGTGGTGTGGCACCCGTTGGACCGGTGTTGAGCCCGGCACCACTCACAAGGCCGACCACTACGGACCCTCCGGATGGAGCGAGGCTGGCTCAGGCAGCACCCGGCGTTGCCACACCCAACCCATCAACACCGGTGCCCAAGCAGAGAACTCGACGGCGGAGGCCACCGGACCGTTACTCGCCTGGATAGCAGGCACCGTCGAACCAGCTAGGGTGGAGGCAGAGCCTCGCATTTTGTATGCGGACGTTTGTTTTTTATTTAACAAACAAACTGGGGGTAAGGGCGTGTAGCAAGCATGTGCCAGAATGTCCAGCATGTGCGAGCATGTCCCTCAGGCATAACGTTCGTTTGCCGCCAGGCTCGGTGGCCTGCTAAAGCTCGGCAGGCAACATTGGTCACCGTACCGCAATAAAAGCCGACGAACACGGCTGCTCGGCGGTCAGTCATCGTTCATCACCACCACGCAGTGGAGCGTCCGACTAACGGAGGGTGCCTCGAGCCGTCCCTTGTTCCCGAACCCGGGTGGATCGTGACAGTGGCGTCGTAACTTTTCGTAAAGCGCGAGAGAGGCGTTCGTTTAGGACAAACACGGCTGCTCCAGTATCAACTAGCGCAACGGTAGGGGCGCCGTCAACAGTAAGGTCGACAACGTTCGAAGGCGACAATGGAGGACTTGTACAGATCGATTGCGACGGAGGTCCTGCCTCCTGAACTGCGGCGCTTAGTTTTCCTCTTGCGTGGGTGAAGGGCGCCGACGCATGGGGGACAACGAGTGGCGGCGCGGGGAAGGTGAACGACGTGCAGGACCGGGCGCTCGCTTGGTGGCCTGTTCGACTGCCGACTAAAATAAGTGTCGTGGAAAGGCTGCACGTCGGCGTAGGGAGGCGACTGCACAAACCCATCAGGGTGCAGCATGCGGCGGCGGCGGCGGCGGCAGAGTCATGCAACATGGCCGGCAATACCGCAGGCATAATATATCTTGCGTGCGCCAAGGATTAGTAAAGGCAGAAGCAGGTCCATGAACGGGATGATGAACGGGTGACAGCGGGCGAGGATGTAGCGCAAAGAGTGGTTGACGAGGAGGCTGCGCGACGACGGATGCGTAAGTAAGTGGCGCGGCCACAGGGTACTACTGATGCTGCATTGGTGGAGCCTCAGCAACATGGTCGTCAATAACCCGCCGGAGCCTAGGGGCGAGCTGTGTAGGAGGCTGTTGCGGCCGCGGCTGCTGTTGGGCTAGCTCAGCGAAGGGTAGTAGAGAAAGCTGACGTGCAACTTCCTCCCGCACGAAAGCTTGGATTTGTATGAGCAAGGGGAAGCGATCAGAGAAGGCTGTCATGGAAGAGATAGCCTCGTCAGCCACTGAGGGGCGCCTGGTCAACTCGCGCTGCCTCCTCAACTCGTCGTAGCTTTGGCACAAGTTTATGAGCTCTGCTACGGTGCGCGAACTCTTGGCCATCAACATTTGGAAAATGTTATCGGCGATGCCCTTCACAATATGCTTCAATTCGTCATTATTGGGTATAGAAGCATCCACACGTTTGCATAGGTCGAGAACCTCTTCGATAGAGCAGGTGAATGCTTCACGGCGTTGCGCTCGCTCTCGTAACCGCTACTCGGCGCGCAACTTGTGGACGGCGGGGCGACCGAAAACTGCAGCGAAACTGGTCTTGAACGCGGACCAGGACTGAAAGTCGGCTTCGTGACTTTCAAACCAAAGGTGAGCCACTCCCCCAAAGTATCATATGACCGCATTTAACTTGGCAGTATCATTCCATCGATTGTGCAAGCTCACCCGTTCGTAGGTAGACAACTATAGTCATTGACGTCCTGTTCATCCGTACCGCTGAAAACCGCTGGATGGCGTCGCAGGACAGCGCCAGAGCAGGCGACGGGGCGAGGTGGCGACGTCGGCTGGGGAGAGTCAGGCATGACGGGAGGCAGAGTCCGAGACCGGAGTTCGAGGGTGCAGATGTTCTTGAATACCCCGCACCTTCCGCCAATTGTAATAGGGTGTACTGAACAGTTCAGATGGTAGCGTCTGTTCGTAATCGAGAAGGCAGGTGACGCAGAGCCGGAACAGCTGGTTTCTCAGCCGCATCACCTACATCACCCCGTACCTCTGCCTCAAAGCGGCTGAGAGAGAGAAAATAGAGGGGATTATCCGGAGAGCCTATAAACAGGCTCTTGGGCTACCTATAAGAACGGCCAACGCTAAATTGCTAGCCCTAGGTGTGCACAACACCCTCGATGAACTAGTAGAAGCGCACCTTATATCTCAATACGAAAGGCTAGCTCAGAGTGCCGCCGGGCGAAACATCCTCCAGAATCTCGGCATCAACTACGAGTCGATGCAAAGCATTAAAGTAGACATTTCTCACGATCAGAGGCGCCATCTCAAAATTAATCCACTCCCTAAAAACATGCACCCCGAATTCCACAAGGAAAGGAGGGCCGAGCGGTCCAAAGCCCTACATCAGAAATTCCACGCCTTCAAAGACGTAGTCTATGTCGACGCAGCAGAATACATAGAACGCAACTGTATGTCCCTTGCAGTGGTGGACTCCTCAGGTCAAATACGCGCTGGTGGTTCAATTCGCACCAGAAGCTCCGAAACAGCGGAAGAGGCGGCTATCGCTCTGGCAATAGCCTCCACACATTGTCATTACATTATTAGCGATTCCAGAGCAGCAGTACGCAATTTTGCGAAAGGTCGGGTCTCGGCTCCCGTAAAACACATAATAGACACAAACCAACACCCACGACCAATCCACATCATTTGGGCACCAGCACACTCCTCCCTACCCGGCAACGATGCCGCCCACACCACCGCTCGAGGACTCGCCAACCGAGCACCCGGACGGCTCACGCTAGGATCAGGGAGTGATCGCATGGTCAGTTACCAGGAAATAACTCAGCACTACAGGTTAGCCAGGACAGTGTACCCGTCAGCACACAAATCGCTTAACAAGCGACAAGAAGTAGCTTGGAGACGACTTCAGACGAACACCTACCCCAACCCCGTAGCCTTTCACTATTACTACCCGGACCAATACCCTAATACATGTAAGCATTGTCAGCAAAAAGCGGATCTATTCCATATTATGTGGTCGTGCCCAGCCGAAAATCATACAAATCACGAAATAAGTAATACTGAGCAGTGGGAGGCCGTGTTGCTCAGCTCCGACCCTGACCTGCAGGCCAAGATCATCGAGAGAGCTGAAGAAGCCGCCCGGGCCCAGGGGCTCGTGGCTGCCTAACAACAAGGTCATCCGTCAATACCTTGTTTTCAAATAAAGTCTTTACTCACTCACTCAGCTGGTTGCCCGAACGGCTCACACTCATGCTAAGCACTGGCGATCCGGCTGGCCCACTGGTTGCACAACAGGCATGGAACAGACGAACTGGCTGGCCTTGTTCTTGTGCTCATCTTCATTACAATATTAAAATGCAAATCAGTCGTTAGTTCGAATAATTGTATCGCAGCAATGATTCTTTCTAAACCCATGTTGATTAGCGTAAAAAAGTTATTGTGGTCAATATGACTGAAAACATTAGATGCGCTTATACGTCCTAGCGGTCTGCAGCAAATGCATGTAAGAGATATAGGACGGTAATTTTCAGCTGAGGTTGTTTCCAGTTTTAAATATGGGTATTACTTTAGCTATCTTCCAGTCAGAGGGTAGTGTTCCAGTAGGTAAAGATTGCTCAAAAATGTGAAATATAAATTTACTAGACACTCAAATAGTATTTATAAATATTTTGGAACTTATTCCATCAATACTGGCTGAAGTAGACACCTTACGGTTATTTATGAGGCACTTGATGCCTTCTTCAGTTATTTCAATGCGTGTCATGCGGTAATCAAGATCGCGAACTTCAGGAAGATCAGAGTGAACTTCTGAACTGAACACAGATGAGAAGATGTTGAATATTTCGGAGCACTCACTGTCTGAGATGGAAGTGTTGTTACTTTGTAGGGGAATGAAACTAGTGTCACGATCAGGGCATATTTGCTTCCAAAACTTTTTAGGGTTAGTTTTAATAATAAAAGATCATGTGCAAAGTATTTTTCTTTCGCAGCGGATAAGGCAGAGCAATAGAATTTTAGACAGACATTGTATCTATCCCAAGCTGAACGGGTACCCGCACGCTCGGGAGTCTGGTATAACCGCTTTTTTTATTCCTTAGTGACTTAAGCTTACTTGTGAACCAACGGTTAGATTTATCTTTAGTTATTGTGATTAGAGAGATGTACTGGCTGACCAAAGATGAAACCCTATCTCTAAAGAGTGTCTAGTTTTCATCAATGCCTCGGCTGTTAAATGAAGGTAGAAATTCATGGTAAAAGAAGCTTTCAAGTTCTGTGTTTATATCTGTGAAATCAGCTTTATTGTAATCGTAAATTATTTTAGTCACATAGCCCATAAATGGAACTGGAATGTCTAAATTTAGCTGAAGTAAATTATGATCGCTGAATCCACCCAAGTGTGTTATATTTTTATCGTTTGGGGTGCTGTTGTATTAGACGTACCTAAAAGGAAAGTTGAGTTAATATGGACACCGGCAAACTCTGGGCTGGAGGGCAACGAACTTGCCCACCAGTTCGCCAGAGAGATGGAACACCTGTTTGAGGAAGGTGAGGTTTGAGAAGGTCCATACTTAGTTACAGAGACATTACGAACTATTATAAGACGGAGAGGCGCCGTTACCCCGATCCTCACAAATCGCTTAGCAGAGAACAGCAAGCGATCTACAGGCAAATACAGGCAGGATCCTTCCCGCACCCTTACCTTCAAAACAAGATGTACTCGGAAAGGTTCGAGGAGGATTGTAACTTCTGCAAAACTCAGTTAGGCATGCTCCAACACGTCATTGGAGTATGCGATTTCATCAAGGCGATCCCCCCACCTCTTAACTGCCCCGCTACCCTACCCCATCCCTCATCCACCCTTACCGAGCGATGGGAGACCTTGCTAACCAGCACCGCCCTGGAAGACCAGCTCGTCCTGATCTCCAGGGGCCAGGCGGCTAAGGAAGCATATGGGTCCCGTGAAGAGGGAACCACTTCCATCGACGGCGTCTAAGAAGATGTCGAGCTCGGCTCCATAAAGTTGTTTCTCTCTCTCTCTGTATTAGACTTAATATATTGGTCTCACGGGTGGGTTGGTTAATGACTTGGGTCAGGTTGTAATCAAGTGTCAAATTATAAAATTTCGTTGAAATGTGACAAGATGATGATAGTTGAGCCCAGTTGATTAGGGGTTAATTAAAATCTCCCATGAGATAGATGATATCGTTAGGAGATAGCTCAGTAGCCTTAGTAATACTGATGCGCAGCTCATTAACCAACGAATGAGGAGAATCTGGCGGACGGTAACAAGCGCCTATCACAAGCAATTCTCTGCGTTATCGCCCTTGGATGTTGTTAATGAAAGCTGTTGCGAAACCGAACAAAGAGGATGTTCGGGTGAGCCGACAGAAGATATTAAACAGGATACCCAGACAATTTCGAGATTTGGATCGGTGTTAACTGAGTATGCCGTCATAGCCCTGTTTCTTCCTAGAACGCCACCGCCTCTTTTATCAATACGATCACGCCTGTATATGTTGTATGAATGTGCATCGGGAAGAATTTCATCGTCTGTAATGTTGGGGTTCAGCCATGTTTCTGGAAGAATGACGATGTTCGATTCACTAACGTATAGGACCGAAGGTAGTATATCGCGTTTTCGCACGAGACTGCGGGTGTTTGCATATGATAGTGAATAATGACCTGCACTCGACTCGTTGGAATAATTTGCACATTTACTCTGGCCTAGCTATCTGCTTGTCGGCACAACACTATCTGCTATGTGAAGTTTATCAAAGGCAACCTGAAACGCTTGTTTTGCGCCTTCGCAAACGATTAAAGTTTCTTTATTATTCTTCGCATTTCGAGCGCGAGATCTTCCCTGATGGAAAAGGAAGTACGCTTCAGGTTACGTGCACATGAAATAATATGCACTTTGTCCTTGAAACACGTTAATTTCGCTATAATTGGTCTACGTTTCTTATCATCATACTTCACTAGTCTGTAAACTCACACAAACTGTAGGCTTGTTGTAGTTACGCAGAGCTTCTCTCAACAAAATTGGACGATTTTTTGCTCAGATGCTGCCCAGTCTTCGTTACGATCGTCCACCATTCCAAAGAAAAGAAGAATGCATCATCACAAGCAATTCTCTGCGTTATCTCCCCTGGATATTATTAATGAAAGCTGTCGCGAAACCGAACAAAGAGGATGTTCGGGTGCGCCGACATCGCCAGAAGGTTCATTGGCGATATCATGTATATATAACATAAAATGCATAAGCACCCACCGTGGTGGCGTAGTGACTTTGGTGTTGCGCTGGTAAGCCCCAAGTTGGGGGATCGAATCCCGGCCGCTGCAGCCGCATTTCGATGGATATGAACGAACACACGTGTACTGTGCATTGCGTGCTCGTTAAGGAAACCGAGGTGGTCCAAATTAACCCGGGGTCTCCCACTACGGCGTGCGTCATAACCATATCGTGGTTTCGGCACGCAACACCCCAGAATTTATTACATAAGTAAGCATTCTTCACGCACACCATTCAAACGTAAAAGCTTGCGCAACGCTAAAAGGTACTACATAGAACAAGCATTCAATTTGTATGGATTTGACTGATCGACCCGTTTTCATCATGGCTTACAAACCGCACAAATAGGCCAATATACGGCCCACGTTGGGCATCAGCGTGGGAAGATTAGTTCCCGCCCGTGGTCCTCTAGAAAGACAGACACACACACGTGTATATATTAACAAGCGTGCGTAATATTCGTTCGTTCGCGCGCCAGCTACAAAGAAGGCAGGCCCGCACGGCAATCAAGCCAGACAGGCTAAACTTGATCATCGCTGTCCATAACTGCACCGGCACCCGAATCGCTGCACAGTGGAAATCCGGCGGAGCCCATTCGTTTCCGCGAGTGCTACCTGCTCTTGGCCAACGCGGTCTCGCTCTGGCCGAGGGCGGTGCGCGCCGCGGCCTCGTCCAGCAAGCCGAGCCTGACGGCCGCGTAGAGCAGCTGCTCGCGCGCGGTTCCGGCGAAGCGCTGCGCGAGGAACACCGGCAGGCCCCGCACTCCGTCGGCCATGGTGTAGAGGGGCACCCGCAAGATGCCCAGCGTCTCGTGTCCGTGCTCCCGGCTGCCGATGGCGGCGCGCTCGGTGGCCAGCAGCTCGTCGGCCGACACGCGCAGTGCGTAGAAGTGGCACGCGAAGCGGCGCTCCTGCTGCCGGAAGCTGATCACGTGGTCGCCCTCGGTGGCCCAGAACCTAGAGGTGTCCGCGTTCAGCTCTTCGCGCAGCTCCCGGTTCACGGCTTGCGCTGGGCTCTCGCCCGGGTCCACCAGGCCTCCAGGGAAGCCAAGGTAACCGTCGAAGCGCACCACCGCCTGCGCAACACTTAAGCACCTCGCATATATGCCTCACAAATGAGCTTCCCAGTTAAATACAACCCCTAGGAATATTCGCTAAATTTATCAGGCAGTTGTTAACCGATAAAAAGGGCAAGGAGTAGGCGTCACCAGTTTTTCGTCTCGCACAAGTACAGCAGCAGTTTGTATAGTTAAGATGCGGAGGAACTAAAAAGGACAAGAAAACAATGCACATAATCAGGCAGTGCGAAAAAAGAAATTTAAATGAAAAAGGAAATATTCGAACACCACTATCAGCCCGGAAGGTTTGGATAATATCTCATTGATCCCTTTTTGCGAAGAGCAACCATGCATGCATGCGTGACGTGGGCGACTCGCAGTGCAGTTCAAGGTTAGGCAGTGCAGCGTTGTACGCCGCGAGACCTCTGTGTGCAGTGTCCATCATACGATGCAAAAGTGCAGCATCAATGCACCATACTGTGAATGGTGGTGAATGGCAGAGAAAGGCCACTTTGAACGACGCGGATACATGCAATCATAGGGTCAATGATTGCTTGTTCATAAAAGTTTCGTTGAAGCAACTGAACCTGACGGACACAGCCTAGGCAGATCCCACTGTTCACTCGCGCAAAACCCGCCATGCGTGCATAGCCTCACCAAGCCACCACACCCTCCTGGCAGAATGCGCTGACCTTGGCAACTGCGTCCAAGTTGGCTACTAGTTAGCTTGGCACATCTGGAGCAGGCTACAAGCACCTAGCGCTGTGTCAAGCTATTGTTTACATGTTTTCAAAATGCTATCACTTGGTGTGTTTAAGCTACACGAAATAGCAATTGTGAAGATGTTTAGTTCGAAAAAATATGTAAAATATAGAGTGAAGGGGGGAGGAGTCGAGTCGATAAATTTTGTAAGCGCGCTAGTCAACGGCATGTTTCTGAAAATGTTTGGGGATACCTGCATTGAGCCCATTAGCCTACTCCCAGTATTATATAAAATATCAAGATAATCCCCAATAGAATAAGGGCAACACTGGACTTTAGTCAACCAAGGGAACAGGCTGGCTTCAGGAAGGGATATTCTACAATGGATCACATCCATATCAATAATCAGGTTATCGAGAAATCCGCAGAGTACAATAAGCCTCTATATATGGCTTTCATAGAATACAAAAAAGCATTTCATTCAGTAGAGATCCACGCAGTCATAGAGGCACTGCGTAATCAAGGAGTACAGACCGCTTACGTAAATACCGTGGAAAATATGTACAGAGATTCCACAGCCACCTTAATTGTACACAAGAAAAGTAGGACGATACCTATGAAGAAAGGGGTCAGACAAGGAGACACAATCTCTCCAATGCTATTCACTGCGTGCGTGGAAGAAGTTTTAAAGGTATTAAACTGGGAAGGTTTACGAGCAAGGATCTGTGAATACTTCAGTAACCTTCGGTTTGCCGATGGCATTGTTCTATTCAGCAACAATGCAGACGAGTTGCAACAAATGATTGAGGACCTTAGAAGGGAGAGTGAAAGAGTAGGGTTCCGGGACCTTTCCCGGACCACCGCCCAGAAAGGCGGTGGTCTCGGGTTCGAGTCCCGGACCAGGACGAATTTTTCTTCAACTGCGAAGTTTTGTAGCATTTGCTACGACTGGGTGGATGTCTCATTTTCCCTTTATTAATTACTTCCCTCCGCCTTGCGGGCTTCCGCGGAACTATTACGTCAAACCCTTGCCTTTGCTTCAGAGTTGTTGATGAGTTCGACTTCGCCCTGCCATCTGCTAGCCGCCTGGTTAGCTCAGATGGTAGAGCGGCTGCCCCGGAAAGGCGGTGGTCCCGGGTTCGAGTCCCGGACCAGGCCGAATTTTTCTTCAACTGCGAAGCTTTTCTTTCGAGCAAATCATATGGGTTTCCTTTGTAGCGTTTGCTACGATTGGGTGGATAATATGCAGAAGAACAAAGATAATGATGAATAGCCGGCCAAGGCAACAAGAGTTCAAGATCGCAAGTCAGCCTCTAGAGTCTGTGAAGGAGTACGTTTACCTAGGTCAACTAATCACAGGGAAACCTAACCACGAGAAGGAAATTCATAGAAAAATAAAAAAGGGTTGGATCGCATACGGCAGACATCGTGAGCTCCTGACTGAGAGCTCACCGTTATCATTGAAAATGAAAATATACAATGTGTGCACTTTACCGGTGCTGAAATAAGGGGCAGAGACTTGGAGACTGACAAAGAAGCTTGAGAACAAGTTAAGGACCGCGAAAAGAGCGATGGAATGAAGAATGCTAGGCATAACTTTAAGAGGAAGAAAGAGAGCGGTTTGGATCAGAGAGCAAGCGGGTAGAGACGATATTCTATTAGACATTAAGAGAAATAAATGGCGCTGGGCAGGTCATGTAATGCGCAGATTCGATAACCGTTGGACCATTAGGGCGACAGAATGGGTACCAAGAGAATGGAAGCGCAGTAGAGGATGGCAGAAGACTAGGTGATGCGAGGAAATTAGGAAATTTGCGGGTGCTGGTTGTAATCGGTTGGCGCAGGACAGAGGTAATTGGAGATCGCAGGGAGAGGCCTTCGTCCTGCAGCGGACTTAAAATGGGCTGCTGCTGCCACCGCCGCCGCCGCCGCCGCCGCGTTGAAACGCGTAGCATAATCAGCACGTGTTCCCGCGATGGAGCGCGCCGAAAAGCATTCTTCGTAGGCAATTTCGAAGCGCGCACCTCCACCGTTTCGAATGGTGTGCCCCATTGTTGCCAGGTGCGACATCGACTTGCAGTCCGCGAAAGGTAAGAGCAATTTAAAATGTGCAATGAGTAAGAAAAATAAAATATTTGTTCTGCATTAAAGTTGACTATATGTAAGCATGATAAAATGTCACGTTGCCTTTTCAAGCCACAGTGCCGGCTGCCCAGGTGGAGCCACATGCAACGGTTTCTCCTGGCATGTTATTTTCTTGGCGATACTGAACCTTTGGCCAGCAGTAGCGGTGGTTTGTTGGTGCTGTTACTTGCATAAAGTGATACGAGTTTTCGAGTGGAGAACTTATGATCATGTTTGCAAGAACGGCAGCAACTACACCGCTTTGTTCGGTTCTGTTAGTGATTTTATGACATCATTGAAGGTTTCCAACTGAAAATCATGTTGCACTATTTGAACGGCGCGAACGTCAGTTAACGTAGCCTGTTTCAGATAGCAAGTGTTTTTAGGTTTGTTAGCAGCCTTCTTTTTCCTTTTGGCTCTTTGCAACTTGAATAAGGCGCTAGCTTTGAGACTACGATGGGAGCTGTGTAATTTTGTTGCCGACTCAATATGCGGTTGCGATATTACATTCATCATCATGCATGCACTGTATTAAAACATGATCGCGTAAATAACACTCGCAGGTTGCGACTACAGACGAAAAATAAGCGAAACCACAAAAATATCGCATGAAATGTGCCTCAACACTGTTCGCTGACCTCCGAAATTGAGGAAAAGATGACCCCACATTGGAAGTGTGTCGAACACACTCTTAGGCGTGGAGGCAATGAAAATAATACCAATGGCACATCAAGTGCGGTCGCCGAAGGTAGCGGCCGCCCGCTCTCTTGTACAATGACGACAGTAAAGAACCGGAGATTGCGATTCCGTCAAAAGAGAAGCAACAATGGAGTAAACATCATAAGCAGCTGATGAGCTTAAATACAAAACATGGCAGGAATATTGAACGTTTATTGTGGTTTAAAAATCTGACGGCCACTGCATGCTATTTCGAGCGCAAGAAAAATATCACCTTTACACACAGCTAAATGAAACTTGCAATTTCAAATTTAAGAAATTTAGTGCTGTGAAGCTCGTTTTCAGTATTCGTTTGTGAAATGTAAAAACCCACGCGCAAATCATGGTGAACTTTCAATATCTTTTACGTGTATTGTTTTGGATCAGTACGTTTAATTTATTTAAAAAATATGTTTAAGTGCGATACCTTAACGATAATTTGGCCCTTATTCTGTGTTTTACTGAAATATTTCAGCACAGAACTATCCTATGTGACTGTTAAGACAGTTGTGTCGCTTGCAGTGTTCTCACAGAGTAGTGTGCAGTCAAGTTAGTCTGCATCTTTTTCCATTTTTGTTGTTCCGAGCATATGAATTTTTTTTTGCGGAACCCCTGTCTTTACTCGGAGGTATCATTTGAATTTCTTTGCAAGCTATCGCTGTTCATACCACAATTCTGCCTTTCTCCCTGCAAGAGGAAAACCTAGGATGAAGCGATTCATAGCTGTCATTGAATGTGACGTTGAAGTAGTGCAGTTAATTTGGCCGCTGAGAGAAAGCAACGACAATAAATTTGTGACAGGAAAGAAGGCTAATATAAAGTGCATTTTCTTTGCTGAAAAGTCAGCGATCACATTTAAACTGTTTCCCTTACATAAACTAGTGCAGCTTAAGGCTGTTAAAGGGAAGCTGAAGAGTCTGTCGAATTCAAAAAGACGCTCATATACGGATGCGCGAACCTTATAAACCTTGAAGGTAAAATTTTTTTGGGGGGGGATTTTCAACTTAGGAGTGACGCAATAGTCGGTTAAAATTGCGCTGTAGCTCCGCCCCCGTCGAGCGCCGCGCGCTGCTGCTAACGCTGACGATGCGAGTGTAGACAGGAAACCGCGGCTTAGTGACGTCAACACTGGTGTTCCGCTCCTTAACAGTCTCCGCGACCGTGCCTGACCGGGCTTATTTCTGCGTGCGTGCCGTTCTAATCTGCTTCGCTCGACCCTACATTCCTTTATTTGTGTGTATATAGGAGTGGTTGTTGACGTGCGCAGCATCAATTGAACTTGTAGGCCGATCATGCCGGCGTTCTGTGCAGCCTACGCTTGCACGAAAACCCGCGGCCGCGACGATGTTCCGATGTTCCATTAGTTCCTGCAAGACAAGAAGCTTTTAGCTAAGTGGGAGGCTGCTCTGAAGCGAAACAACTTCAAGCGCTCAAGAACAAGTGTTGTGCTCTAACCTCTTCTGTGACGATTACTACCGGAGTTTATCAATAATGTGTGCTTTGGGTTCTCCTAAAAAAAATATTTAGCACGCTGAACGGAAGGTGCATGTTTATCGCCCACCCTTGACGCAGGTTTTATCGCCAAGCGCCGCGAATTTTCTATTCGCTCGTGTGTTGTGAAACAGCCTGCACGCAGCTACCATAACGCAGTGCAAACGTAAAATTTGCATGTGTTGGAAAGCCTGCTCACACCAAGACGCTGCGCTCCCCCTTCTCTCGCACACATAAGAAACCGACCATCTCACGTAGCCGACGGAATTCGCCGGTTACGAGTAGCGTGCGGATGGCGCGCTGATGAAGGTTCTTTACTACACGTGCTACAACAGCCGGTAAACTTTTCCCGCGTTTAAACCGTCTGTGTAGATTGCCGACAGCTTTGGGGCAGCGGACAAATGCTGAAGATCGTATCACCGCTTACGTTCTACGAGGAGGCATGCAGGAACATAACACTACAGTTGTTTGCCCGGAAACGTACTCACTGGAACGCTGAATGCAGCTTAGCAAAAAACATACTCGCCAAAGAACATTTCCAACACAAGGAGATGCTAACACTTCGACTTCGTTCGCGTGGAAAGCAGTGCTTGCACCAGCATTTTTTGCTTCTTGAGAGGCCGGCTCGTCGCAATCGGCTCGTACACGTAGTATGTACAAGTATGTACGTACGTGTAGTATGTAGAAGTATGAACCCCTTACAAGTGATCTTGCATGCGACAGCGACAGCGCTAAGCGAGGCGATGGCTGTCGCGTTCACTCGTCGTCTGCAAGCCGAACTCCACGCGAGCGACGGCTTTGAGCGACGACTTCCCGGTATGAGGGCAGCAATATACGCGCCGAAACTAGCGTGACGCATGCTTTATCAATTTGAGTTGATGTGTTTTACTGATGAAGGAGCATAACATATTTCTGAAGGTCTTGCACTAGGTTCTTAGTCTTGCACGTGTAAAATTCAATAGTTGGCTCGTTCCATGCGACAAACAGCAGTATTTGAGTTATGTACATCCAGTTTCGGCTTCGAACAATTGGCTAGTCGCTCATAGCATTTCCGGGCGACGAGCGACGAGTTCCAGATTTCTAGAAACACGCGACCGAGCGACAACGCCGAGCGATTTGTTCAAGCGACGGCCCGTTTTGTCGCTCGAAGCCGTCGCCCGTCACCGTCGCGCGCAAAATCGCTCTCGTAGAGTTTGGACGTAGCGCCGAACTCCTAGAGAAACGCAAGCTCTCGAAAATTTCCATGACCGTCTCAGCAAAATACCACCAAACTACTTTGCACCGTGCTTCGTGTGTAGCGGCAGCAGTCGGTCCGGACGAACACCATTGTTGACGTCACGATGCGCCCGACCAATCACAGGCGGAAACGAGGCGCGCGAGCTGGGCGTGCCTGCTGCTGCAGCACTTTTCGTCGAAATAAAATATGTTTGCGCTTTCTTTCGCTCAATTTTGATGCGATATTTGAATTCAGAGGGTTGAATACCACGGCGTACTGCTCTTCACTCATTTTTTCTGGAAAAGCTTTCAGCTTCCCTTTAATAGCCAATGTTAATTTAAGTAGTCGTTTGTGGTGCATGCATAAGCTGATAAAGGGTTGCTGAATTTCGGAGGCAACTAGGAACGACTCAACGTCAGGTAATATGTTGTCACACTATAATTAAAACAGTGGCACACCTGGCGAAATAAACTACTGCTTCAGCGTCACCTGGGACTCAAACGTAAATGTGATGCATTTTATAACTTTAATTATAAAAAATTATTCCTGTTTTCGGCCATATGTGAAAGTGAGCTATGCTTGCATTTAATGGTAGGGACCTTCCAGGTTTTTCTTTTAGCCAGAAGTATAAGTCTGAACTCCAGCTCCCCAAATTGCAATGTTTAAACGCTGTCAGCATCAGGAAAGGGAACCTTATGTTGTGATATTTCTCAGTAAGGAAACTGGCCTTTGCCCTTTGAAATTTAGCATATTGCCACGTGCATTTATTTCGGCTTTACCGCTCACGCGTATCATCACTTTTCTTTGTAGGCGCAGTGACGTTCGCGGCGTTGCTGGACGCGTCTCGCAATATTGCGGGACGCAAGGTGGGGACGACCGCTGGCCGAGTCCGACGAACGCGCTGTTTTTAACGCGACAGCGTTAAGGAGCTCGTGTCGCAGAAAAGCCGGTGTCGTCGGCGTCGGCGGCGTTGGCCGTGAGCGATAAATCCCAGCAGGCACTTCATGAATAAAAAACAACTTGCAAGATAGGCTGGGTGGGAATCGAACCAGGGTCTCCGGAGTGTGAGACGGAGACTCTACCACTCAGCCACGAGTTTTTTTTTCTTTATTACCGACATGACAACAAGGCTACAAAACAAGACATTTTAACAATAGACAACGGTCACGACAACATCTCTGCCATTGGTTGGCAGTCACAGGGCTAAAAACGCTTGAAATTCGCTAGCTCAGTCATCACACTGAGCCACGTTGGTTTTTCTTTTTGCAAATTATATATTTCCTTAATACGACATATGCTTTCAATGAAGTATTCTCTAACAGGCCGGGCATTTACTTCGGCATGTCGCACGGCCATTGTAGTTTTCCATAAACTATGTAAGGACACCAGCATGAACATGTCATAGGGTACATTGTCTTCATTTAGAGTAGGCAAGAAACGAATCCCATATGGTGTAATCGGCAAGTCCTTCTTTAGTGTTCTCTGTAAGATGTCCCAATGGAACACAGCATCCCAACAGTCAAGAAAAATGTGTTCTATTGTTTCGGGTTTCCGGCATAGTAAACAGTTGACGCTCCAAGGCACGGAAAGACCTTTTTCATCTAGCCACGGTTTGACAGGTAAAGTATTGGTGTGGAGCTGGGAAAAGAAGGACTTTACCGACGGGCGAACTGGCATTCGTTTTACTCTTTTTAGTACGTCCTTTTCAGGTCCAATGCAGAACATCGAGCGATACAATGGCACCGGCAGCATTGTGTCTACCAGGTCCTTATATAAGCGCTTTCGTGGTACCCTACTTAGGTATTCCATGGAGAACCGAACCTTTAACAGCTGAAAAGCCAAGACTACCTCTTTTAGGAAACCACGCGCTCTGCCTCGACTGCACCGATGTGACGATACAATAAACTCGGGTATAGCTTCGCTCAGCCTTGTTTGAAACATAGTTAATAAAAATGGGTCATTTTGGTCCCGTAAGAAAACAAACCTCGACACAATCTGCCTAATGAACAAATGTGCCAGACCTAATCCTCCATTTTTAACCGAGCGAAAGAGATTAGTGCGACTGGTGCGCTCCCAGCTTGAACCCCATACAAACACTGCGAGTACTCTGTGTAAACGTTGTATGTTAGCCCTTGACATGCACAACGCTTGGAGCACGTAAAAAATTTTGGCAACGGCAAACAGGTTGCACACTGTCGCACGAGCAAACATAGAGAAATTGTGGCCTCCCCATTTAAGTGTACGTTCACGAACCCTTTCAGTTTCGGCATTCCAGTAATCAACGGCGTCACGGTAGTGCTCAAGCGGCACCCCCAGGTACTTTGCCGGCGTGACTGTCCAGCGGATATTTGCAAACGTACTCGGGTGTCTTCCCAGTTGCCGATCCATAACCCTAGGGATTTATCAAAGTTGATAGCACTGCCTGTCATTCTGCAGTATGATAAAGCCTCTGCGACCGCGATTTCGATGCTTTCTTTATCCCGGCAAAACAACGCGATGTCATCCGCGTATGCCAGCACTTTCACTTCCGCGGACTGCACTCTGAAACTCGATATTCTATTGTCATTCTTGATTTTCCTACAAAGCGGCTCTAGGTAAATTGCGAATAAAAGAGGCGACAAACCACACCCTTGGCGCACAGATGACCGGACACTAAAGGTTTTGGTAACCTCCTTGTTTATAATGAGGCTGGCAGTACAGTCTTGATAGCACATCTTTACCCCATCTAAGATCAAATCCCCTACCTTTATGTGTTCTAGAATACTGAAAAGAATTTTATGGGCCACACGGTCGAAAGCATTCTGCATATCTAACTGTAACATGGCACAGTGTTCACCTAGGTCATTACAGTATTCTAAAATGCTTCTGGCAATATGAACACTCAGCCACGAGTTCGATGCTTCAAAGCATTACAAAAGCGCCTCTAGTGAACGCGGTGTTGCCTTAGAAACGAGTTGTTTCTAAGGCTCAGGCGTGCGTCGCTTGCTCAGGCGCACATTTCGTTGCCGCGCCGAACGCTGCGTTGCTCGACGCTCACCGCGTCCGATGCGGGGCGCGTAGTCGCTGCGCCGTAGCCCATTGCCTCACACCCCTTGGCGGGTCGACGGGAACGCTGTCGCGTTCCACTCTTGAAGGCGAAGCTTAAGCGTCCTCCAATTTTTGCCGTCGTTCGCTTGCTTTCGGGTTCGTCCGACAAGCTCTCCTTACAGTTCACTGCAGAGGTCGTGCCTCTGTCTGTCTGCGTGTCAGCCAGCTCGCCGTCACCTATATGACATTATTCAGTGCGAATTGGACCTAAAGGCAATGATTATCGAGTTGCTTGTTGAGTATGGAGAGAGGGTACTTAGTTATTCTAGGACTATGCCACAAAACGTTTGTCTCGTTTTATCATTAATTTAATTAATTAAGCCAATTAAGCCATTAATTAAGCCAATTTGGCGCAAAGTAGCCAAATCTGGCAACCCTCCCGCCAGTTTGGTTGAACCAAACTGGCGGGAGCACGATCGAGGCGCAGCAGCCAGAAACCCAGTAAAGCCACAGAACACCTGGTAAAGCGGCAATACTGTTTCCGGATGGATGGATGGATGTTATGAGCGTCCCCTTTGGAACGGGGCGGTGGGTTGCGCCACCAAGCTCTTGCTACTATACTGCCTAATATACTACCTAGGTTAAACAATGAAAAAAGACACAAAAAAAACACCATGAACTACCACGCCCAAATTTTCTGATCCCCTATTGCGAACTGTGCTTTTGTACGTCTCCGTCTTTTGTCGTTTCCCTACTTTTCTTCCACCAATCCTCCAGTCGCCTCTTACTAATGTCTATTGCGGACATGTTTGCTTTACCACTGCTCTCGCTGAATCCAAGGGCTTCAAGTAGGACAGCAGCGCCTCAATCGACCACTGGGTGGACGTCTTCCCATTCTAATAAAATACGCTCCGTCGTTTCCCTAGCTTTGTCGCAGCAAGCACATGCTTCTTCTTCCTTCTTATATCTCGCTTTATAGGTGCGTGTTCTAAGGCATGCCGATCTCGCTTCTAGAAGTGATGAGCTTCCCTTTGAGTTATCATAAATGGTTTCTTTGCTGATTTTGTTTTTTCCTCTTAAGTAGTTACTCAGGGCAGGTTTCTTTTCCATTGCCGCCACCAATGAGATTATTTCAGCCTTTCTGACTTTCCGCTATACCTTGATTGTTGCTGTGTTGCCCACCATACAGGCCGCATACTTGCTGGTACGTTTCCTAGTTCTTTTCCTCCACTGTGAATCAATGTTTTTCCTGTGAGATACCTGAACACTCTGCCAGCCCATTTACTTTCTTCCATATTCCTCAGCTGTTTTTCATACTCAATCTTACTGCGAGCTTCCCTCACTTCAAAACTAGTCCAGCCCATATCACCCTGCACAGCTTCATTTGTAGTGTTCCCGTGAGCGCCCAATGCGAGGCGACCCACTGACATTTGGTTCCCGTCGAGTACTGATTGTACCCCTGATTTAAAGCAAACAACTGCATTTCCAAAAGTAAGTCTTGGAACCATTACACCTTTCCAGATTCCTCGGAGGGCCTCGTACCTATTGTATCCCCATAGCGCTCTGTGCTTCATTATGGCACAGAGCGCTGTGGGGATACAATAGGTACGAGATCCTCCGAACACGGCTGTCACGAGCGGCCTCTGCATGGTTAGATACGAGAAGCAGACGAACAAACAACGCAGCCCTATAGCGCGGATTGAGACGCCGGTTTGTGGTGGTTTTGATTGTGTTATTTTCTTAAAAAGGCCGGCTAGTCGTGTTGGTTTTGTGCACAAATTGCTTCACTAGCAAATGGAGCACGAGTTTTATTTCGTTTTCCGTCCGAGAAGAGCTATCTGGCGAAGAAAGCAGCATGGATAAGCGACGGCCGGAGATGCCGTCACAGCACACAACTTTCTCGCTCCTCGGAGAGCCGGTTCTCATCGCGCTACTTGCGGACACTGAATGGTCATATGCCAGCGGCACGAGGTTATTTCGGCCTGCAAGCTTCGAGACGCCCTTAAACGCAGCCGCACTTCACCTGAACGTGGAAAGCTCAAGAAGGACGAAGAGGGACAGCGCTTGCGCAGTGGTGTCACTAAGTTGTCGGTGACATGTAATTATAATAAATATTACGAAGTGTTGTCAGAAGTGCGCCTTATATACCAATCAGCGCCAGGTACTACGCCACTGAAGTGATCGAACAACACCATCCGAGGCCAGTTGGTGTCGCCGACAGGCACGCGCAGCGACTACCGAGCGACGGAGTTCTTTCCTCCGACGGTGTACAGATATCCAAATGTATTTTTCATTTAGCCTCTTAATATTAATGCATGCGTTAAAGAGTTCGGAACAAACTGCGTTCCATTGCTAGCAGAAACTTCTTCGTAACCGGTAATACCCACGGCAAGCGCGCAAGGCCTACCGTCTTCATCGCGGGCAGTTACAGTCCAGAGAACGGTGCGCCCGTTTGAGACTTTCCCGTATTTGCCGTACGCGAAAAAGCACCGTCCTAGTAAGACAAACAGCTCTGTGAAACTTTGCTTTGTTGCAGATGGGCCGTATTAGTGCAGTAAACTTTCCCAAGCGGAGCATCACGCTCGGCGCACTGACCTTGCGGCAGCCGCCGATCGCTCGAGCCGGTAGGCTACAGCTCCCGGTTGTCGAAGCAGCAGCCGATGGCACTTGCAATGAACGCCGCGAGTCATAAAACGTTTATTTTCGTGAGCATTTTAGCGTCTGGACAATTGTGTCACGGTTACATGAACGTAGAGTTCGCACTCTCTATTCTCGGTCGGCAGCAAATAGCAAGTAAGCGAGCCGCCTTGCACGCGGCCAGTCTGCGACACCAAGTGTGGACACTCGGCGACACATCGTCAGTGTATTCGACGACGTACACTCCGTTCTTTGTTAAAGGAGTGCACGTCGCTCACATAAGCCCAGTGCTGCCATACCAGCAGCCTCCGAATATACGATATTAAGGCGAAGCTTTCTTTGCTTCTTCGACTTTCCCACTATTGCTGCTGCCGCGCACACCGCGTCGGCGGGTGGTTCAGAGCGTGTACATATATGACAGGCGCGAGTAAAAGCCCAACCACTGGCACGCGTCGGCAAGTTTCGGCACGCGCCGATAAGCGAACGCTTTGCTTCGCGATGGTCGCGGGAAGAGGGCAGGCAAGTATGGGACACAAGCTCTGACGCGGCGCCGAAGCTCGCTCCTCGGCTGCGGCGCACTGTTGCTGGACTATTCCGTCTTCATCCATGACAATCCGGCGTGAACCAGCCTGCTGTAAACTAAGCTAGAAACAATAAGTTGGTGATTTGTATAGACCTTACGATATAAAGAAAACACGTTTGATTAATGAATGTAGGCCTGTCGCAACAGTTTCCTTTTATCTTTGAAGTAACAGTGCACAAAATATCGACATCAGCGCTTGCGCTCGCGCGTCCCCCCCCATCTGTCTACAAGATCGCTTTGCAAACACCTGCACGACGATTCCATATCATATCAAAAGCTGTTGTACAGCTCATTGCACAGCTAACGATGTAAGAATTGGGCGTGCAAAGCCTAATTGAAAATATATGTGCTCGAAATATTGTCGCGTAGTACTGACGGTGAAAAATTATGCAGACTCAATCGCAGCAATAGCGGCGAGCAATGTCGGCGATCGTAGAAAATCTCGTCTGCGGGTCAAGCGCGACGGTTTTCATGCATCGGTCGTCGAAAGTTCTAGTGTATTCGATGATGCCCGGGCGCCTTCCAGAAGCTACTACACAATTCGTGTCGCGTATGCAATCAGATTATACAAGGTTCGTCGACAACATACAACCGATAGAACAATCAATAACATTTGCGAAACTTTCCACACGTGCAGGCGTATCCTGCGCTGACCGATAATGTTTAACATCTTTTAGCCGGTGAAATACGGTCACCGGATACTGACAAAGTATCCGTGTCAATGTAATTATGCTTGTTGGTGCATGAAATAAACGTGAAAAAGTGGGTTATGAGAAAATCAGCAATAAGCTTTTAAACACCTGCCGCACTCACACTCACACACACAAAAAAAAACATCCAGAAAAACAAAAAAATTACGTAATTCGTAGCTTGTCTCCTCCCGATTCTTGATTCTGTCAAATATTGCCCATGGAGCACCTCATTTATTATTCTAAGTTGTCTTGATGAATCAACACCGCATCGGGAGGCTTTCATGTTGAATGTATTGCTTGAAAAATTTTCACAGTGTAAAGGTCATGTTCTATTGTAACTGGTTTCAACATGTCAAGTTTGTCTTTCTGAACGTTAATGAAATGACATACCGTCAGATAATACAAGCTTCAGAATCCGAGGGTTTTAATTGGTATACTTCGTTGCCCTTTGCCTAGTCGTACTATTGAAGCGCTCATTCGAATGTATAGGGGCAGCTCATTTGCATAATATAAGAAATATATTGTCACGTGGTAGGGACGGTCAGGGACACAGCAGCAAAACTGTGAATGGCGAAACTAACTTTATTCGGCGAACCTGTGCCCACAAAAACAGGCTACACTCATAGCTCAACGAAAGCAGCAGACACAGTCGGCGATCTGCGGATCAAGCGCGTCGGCATTGATACACCGGTCGGCGAATGTTCCAGAGTTATGGCTGGAGCCCGCGCTTCTTCCAGAAAGTTCTGCATCATTCGCCTCGCGCGTATATGAAATCAGATTACTCAAGGTTCGGTGACACCAAGCAGTAAATAGAACCATCGATAGCATTCGAGAAACTTCCGATACATGCAGGCGCGTCCTACGCTGTGGGATAACATTTGCTAGACGGTGAAAGGCGGTCACCCAGAAAAAACAAACAAGTGCATGTGTCAATTCCCTTTCTCAAAGAGCATCGCCCCGTTGCTGTAAACCAAACAGGAGAGCTGAAAACAATAAGGACACTTATTAAACTAAACCAACAAAACAAGAAAGAAGAAAAGGCCACAGTAACAAAGTCCAAAAAACAAAAGGTATAAAGTTCAGCTACGTAAAGTGTCAAAGTTCATTAGCGCTGGTAGAACGGCTTAAGCCGCACACATGGACTATTTTAGGTCGTGAGCGGCGTCGCTCTGATAGCGAAATGCCGTCTGGCACGACCTCATAGTCGAGTGAGCTCACGCACCGGATGATCTTGTAGGGTCCGAAATAGCGGCGTAATAGTTCCTCACGGAGTCCTCGTCGGCGTATTGGGGTCCAAACCCAAACACGGTCTCCGGGTTGCTACTCCTCGACATAGCGTCGTCGAAGCTTGTAGTGTCGGTTGTCGGTCCTCCGCTGGTTCTTGATGCGCAGGCGGGCGAGCTGTCGGGCTTCTTCGGCGCGCTCTAGATATGTGGCGACATTGATTCTCTTCGTCGGTGACTTACGGCAGCATGGCGTCAAGAGTCGTCGTCAGATTCGTGCCGTAGACCAGCTTGAACGGCGTGATCTGTGTTTCTTGCATCGCGTGTTGTAAGCAAAGGTTACGTAGAGCAGGACCGCGTCCCATGTCTTGTGCTCGACGTCGACGTACGTCACTAGCATGTCGGCGAAGGTCTTGTTCCGGCAATCCGTGAGACCATTCGTCTGCGGGTGGCAGGAAGTTGTCCTACTGTGGCTTGTCTGGCTGTATTTCCGTTAAGTCTTGGCGTCGGATCACGGCTACAACGTGTTGAACTGAAGCTGGAACGTCGCGTCGTCAGGTCGTCTTTCATCGGCGCATTCTTGACTTTCAGGCTTCGTCGGCATGGCGTCGTCTCATTCATACTTCGTCGAAAAAGTCTTTTCGGTGTCTTCGTTGGTGGTGGAGGATCTTCGTCAGTTCGACGAACAGCAACCGGACCTCCATTGGTTGCTGCCTATAGATTTCCGGATATGGGCTGATGGTCCGGCCTCGGGCTGGGCCAGCTTATGGACGGCGCTGCGGCAACAGGTAGCGGCCTGGTGACGGGACGGACGTCGAGGGCTCCACTGTGTGGCAGTGAAATAGTTGGCAATGTCACGTGGGCGTTTACCTTGCTGTGGGCGCGGTGCGTTGATCGCGAACCCTCGCAGGCCTATCACGCGGTAAGGGCATCGACGGTAGGTGTGCTTGGCTTGTCCCCAGTGATAGCAAAGTGGACGGTGGTCGGGGGCGCGCCAAACGTCAGTCTTCCTTGGAATGCTGCGTAGGGCGATGGGTTGGCGTGCTGGCGGTGGTGGTGGACGACGGAACGGTGGCGTCACTGGGCCCTGCCATGGGCGCGAAGGGGGAACGTGACGGCGGGCTACAGCGGCGTACGTCATCGTTTCCGGCTGGGGCTGTGGCGACGAGGGTTTCACTTCAGTAACCCCAAGTGATCGCTGAACCTCCTCTTTGACGATGTCAGCGATTGAGGCAGCTTGAGGCTGCGACCTAGGGAGGGACTTTTGCAGTTCCTCGCGAACGACCGCTCTTGTGGTCTCTCGCATGTCTTCACTGCCGAGTGATTGAACATCGGTGTAGTATCGGTAATTATACTGCCTTGTCCGCATATCGAGCGTCTTCTCAATGGTTGTTACTTCGGAAACGAATTCAATAAGAGTCCTGGGCGGGCTGCCTATCTAGCCGGCGAAGAGCTCCTGTTTTAGCCCACGCATGAGGAACCGAATTTTCGTCTCCTCAGGCATATCCGGGTCGGCGTGGCGGGACAGGAACGCCATCTCCTCAGTGAAGATCGCTATGGTCTCGTTGGGTAATTGTAGTCGGGCTTCTAGCGTAGCGTCGGCCCTTGCGCACCATACTCGTAAAATTCTGCAGGAATAAGCCACTACAGAATAGATCCCATGTTGTCAGGATCGACTCGCCGTTCTCAAACCACATTCTGGCGGCGTCTTCTAAGGCGAAGTATACGTCCTGCCGCTTGTCTTCGGAGTCCCAGTAAAAGACACGATTAGCTCGTAGGTCTCTAGTCTTGATTCTGGGTCTTCAGTCGATGATCTATGAATGAATGAATGACGCACGTTGTTCTGCCGAGATTCCACTCCACAGCCGGAATCAAAGTGACACCGTGTCGAACAGCCTATGAAAGGATGGTGTGTCCCAAGGTTGTTGCAGCAGAATGAGGTACGCTGGGGCAGCCATTGGTGTTGTCTTGGCCACGCTCTTCTTGGTTTTCTCAGGTAGAAGTCCGTGCTCTGAGGGCAGCAGTTGCAGTCGGCGGCTTACTCAATATTCTGGGACGATGTTGGTGCTGTCTTTGCGGTCCGGGCTTGCATCACGGCTTGTCGGGGGCGTCGGGTACATGAACAAATCAGCACCCCTACCAGATGTCACGTGGTAGTGACGGTCGAGGACACATGAACCAAACTGTGAATGGCAAAACTAACTTCATTGGGCGAACCTGTGCCACAAAAACAGGCCACACTTCAAAGCTCAACGAAAGCTGCAAACACAGTCGGCGATCGGCGAAAATTTGATGTGCTGATCAAGCGCGTCGGCTTTTATACATCAGTGGGCGAAGATTACAGAATAATCGCTGATGCTCACGCGTCTTCCAGAAAGTTCTGCACCATTCGCGTCGCGCATACATGAAATGAGATTGCACAAGATTCGGTGGCACCAAACAGCAAAAAGAACCATCGATAACATTCGAGACACTTCCGATACGTGCAGGCGCGTCCTGCGCTGTGCGATAACATTTGTTAGACGGTGAAGAGCGGTCACTCAGAAAAGACTAGTACACGTGTCAGTGTATATATAAACAGGTTATTTTGACAATTTATACGCTTCGTCACCACATACACAGAAAATAGTTTATTGTTTTCAGCCTGCTATGATGTTTTGACTGAGAAAGACATTTTACTTGTTCTGTGAGGTAGGCAATATTTGCTGTGGCATAATATTTTATTGCAAAATACTGAATACAGTAGCCAATCATTATTCAAACTCAGAAAAAATAAATAGCATAATGCACATATCAGGCACGCAGAATTTTATTGCATTTCTTAATTCATGCCTTTTTTTAATTGCACAAAAGCTACTGCACTGACATAATATACTAGTACACACTCAAAAAGCGCGATTTTATGCTAGAATCATAATCAAACAATCCAATGTTTATTACAATGCCCAGGAACAGCTAGATAGCCTTCTTATTGGTGCACTTAAAGAGCAATACGTGAGACAAAATGTGCAGAAAACACGACTGTGGTAAACAAAAAAATGCGAGATAGAGAAGCGAATAGGGAAAAAGGAAAACGAGGAAGAGTAAAAGGGAGTTAACCACACATGATTATCTACAAATACAAAGAAGACACAGGAAATGAACTTTGATGTGCGTCAATACAGGCACAGTTCTTATGTGTTTTGGTGTCGAGTCATATATAGCAAAGTCTTGCAACAAGGCCAGGCAAAGAATATGGAATGCTGCCTGGTATACTGTTGCAGCACGAACAAATGCATAAGATCAAGAAGCTTTGGCGAATGTATAATGTCATGGACTACTTTACAGAGGAGCAAAAGGTCTGATTGATTATGTCTTGAATCTAGAGGTGCGAGTTGAGGTGTATTTTAGAAGACTCAACTGTCGCCACAAGAATGGCAAAAGTAGTGCTTGAAGACAGATAGCAATTCATTACGGACCCGTTCAATGTGGTCAGAATTAGATTTTGCCCGTTGCACACCCTCCTGCAGAGGCATACTCTAGTAGTGGAAGGCTCACAACAGAATACAATTTCTGAAACAACACAGGTGAGTGAAAATCATGCACTATACGGCATGCAATTCCAAGACGGTGAGGCGCATGTTGCATGATTACCTGTGTGAAGAGAAGCTCTGCATTTTGTCGAAGTACACACCAAGATCTTTCATTTCATTGACCTTGGGCAGTGGAACATCCCGTGGGGTGTAAGAAAATTGCACACGGTGTTTTTTCCGCACATAACTTAATGCCATAGTATTGGAAGCACTTAAGAGTACCTTATTGTTTCTGCATCAGTTTGAGAGTGAAAAAAAATGCCTTTTTGGAGGTCGATGCAGTGGTGAACACTGTCGACAGTCTCAAATAGCTTGAAGACGTCGACACACAAAGTCATGCTGTTCATTTATTAAATTGCTATAAGCACTAACAGAAAGCAAAGAATGCAATAGCGATTCAAATACTTTTGACGCACTGTAGAGGATAGATATAGGCTGGCAGTTAGTAACTGCACATCTAGCACTCAATTTGTGCACAGGCAATGCCCATTATACCTTTCGAGTGCTAGAAAATGTACTAGACTTTAGGGAACTATTGACGGTACTTGTAAGAACAGGGAACAAGTATGCTTCCATACGTCTTAACCATTTCAGACACCACTTTATCCCGTTGATTAAAAACTTGCTTTCACCACATCTCTTGCATCTTCAGAATCATAGAAAGTGTACTGCTCAGAAAAGATTACGAATTTTCACTTGCTTAGCGAGTTTTGTCAAGCCTACAAAATTTCGACTCCATGCAAAAACTCGCCACAGGAACATCGAATATGAGAACGTATACTACTTTGTGTTTTGAAGAGCTTGAAAAGCACTTATCCAGCCACTTGAAAATCATGCCTGGTGCATGACATTGTTAAAAACGGTGACAGAAGTGAACCCGCTACATAGAACATTCTGACACAAAGTAAGGACACCCGGCCGTCTATCTACCATTCATTTCGCTAAAACATTGTGGACGTTATTCAATATTGCAGCTCAGTTCCAATAGTAAGTGTTTGAAGATGTATGACACAAATTTTAAATATCATTCCTTTCATCAGTGCTTTTGCTATTGATGCACTATACTGTTGTGCACAATTGTATAGACAGCGTCTCAAAGGGTTAAGCACTGCGGAATAAATACCATCAGCACCACAAAAAAGGGAAGGTTTGAGGCGCTTCATATACTTGAAAACAAGGTTTTCATTGACCGACAGCACACAGACCGAGCCAGACTGAGAAGGAAGGTTATTTGAAGCATATTTCACACCATGTAGCCAACTAAAATGTTCTGCAAAGGCATCAACAGTGTTCTAGACATCACCATTTTCATCAAGAAGACATACATCCTTAGCACTCTTTCTCGAAGGGTGAGAGCGCACGAAGTTCCAGAAATAGATTTTTTTCATGCGTCACGCTAGCTTCAACGCAACCAATGTGGTCATAGTGATTACAACAACAACAACAACAACAACAACAACAACAACAACAACAACAACAACAGTGGTAACATGGCACTCTAGAGTAAATAAAAGGCTAATGCCTTCACGCTAGAGCGTCTGATAGCCAGCCATCTAGACAGGAATTTGCAGTATACACAAGATACCCCCTCCTCTCCACGCGTGCACGCACACACACACTTGCTCAATCACACGGCATACTCACACGCACTCAGTTCAATGGATGCATAACACATAGGTGTGCCAATTCAGTCCGGTTGCAAGGAAGGGCAATCCAAATTGCCAGGAGGGTGGAGAGAAAGCCCTGTATGCCACATATAATCATGGAGTTCTGGTGTCGGGCCATACAGACGTGGTGAGGCTTAGGCGGTACTGACCACTTGTTCAGACGAGCTGAAGAAGAAAAATGAGTGCTGTCCAGAGAGCCCTGAAGCAACCTGCAGAATAGACGGACTAGTGCAATGTTGCGCTGGTATTTCAGCGTGTGCTACTTCACGGCTTTGAGAGAATCCTCGTAGGCTGGCATGGGCTTGCCACAACCAAAAAGACGGAAACAGAGGGTGCGTGTTGTCCGGCGCTGAACAAGCTCAAGTTTGTTAGCGACGCGAGTTTGGTACGCGGACTATACTGATGAGCAATACTAAAATCGTGGCAGAATCATGTAAGTGCAGAGTGCTCGGAAAACCTCAGGTCATCAGGGAAGGGACACGCTGGACACAAACCCAAAAATGGCCCGATCCTTAGATGCAGTGCTGGTGACATGCGCAAAACTTGAGAGATGAGCTGAATGTTACACCCAGAATGGGAAGGGCCCCAACAGTCTTTATAGGTGTGCCTCCAAGGAAGTAGGTTGGAGACACAGCAGTTTTGTTGTGGCTGATACATATGGTAGCACTTTTTGCAGTGCTACTAGAAAGTTTGTTATTGTGGGCCCAGTCGTTCACCTTTACAGAATGTATTTATTTCAAGAACATATGCTGTACATCTGCAGAATGTTGCAGTGGAGGTGTTGACTTGGTAATAAAACACATTCTGCGAAGATGCATTAGGAACATGGTTTCGTGTTGATCATTTTCCGGACTACAGTTTATAGTAACACAGCAAGAAACATTCTATTAGAAGCTGAAGAGATTTGGGCAGTTTAAGCATACCGACTTCACAAAGCACTGATGATACATTTTCACCTTCCCAAGAATGCACTCACACCATCTGCACTTTCCATAAACAAAAACTGAGAGAAAAAATGAATTACAGCTTCATTGACTCAGTGATTGCTGCTTCTGAAGCAGTCATCGAAGATATCCTGGTATACGGTGCTACATGCATAGGTCTTGTATGATGCAGTTTTGCTATGCACTGCACAAGTTGCAAATAGATTTCTTTTTGCAGTGCTCAAGTATAAAGACACACTGACTCAAACATGACCGCGCTGCATCACATATCCTTCAGTGCGTCAGCGTTCTTGAGTGCGGCACGAGCGATTTATCACTAACTAGCCCAAAAGACGCATGTACTTGAAAGAAGTGAGTGAAGGAGTACAGTGAACTTGTACTGAACTGCATTCACATGCCGAATAGAACAGCGCACTGTCAGCTGAAACGGACGGCATGGCTGTTGATGTACACGTACTTCCCATTGTTCGGCTACTAGTGTCTTTCGCTTTCGAACGTTATCTTTGCCACTGGAAACAGCACAGAGATCGCCCGTCAAACTTGAGTCACCTGAAACCACACGAAAAACGCCACGGCTCAGACAGTTCATTCTCGACATCACTCACCACACGAAGCCAAAAGGCTGCAGCGCCAAACGGAACTGAGAATTCATTTACTTTGACAAAATTTCTCAGCTGGGCTCGTTCAGATTCTCCACCTACGAACTCGATGGACGCGCTAGGCATAGGCGTAACGTAAACAACATGGGCGAAAGGTGAGTGACGATTATCCAGACTTCTGAGTTTGGAAGCATGTTTCCATTAGCTTCGGGCACAACAAAATACACAGATACCAAGCACAGACGTTGCGGCAATCATGATTTGGTTGGATGTTTTAACAGACGATCACACTGAGACCGGCGGAATTCAGTGAGCAGCAGGTTGGATTTTTCGGCGTCATATCCAGGTCGGTTCGTATTCAGGTCGCACTGCCACAACCCACTGTCGTCGGTCGTGTCGTCTGCCCGCTAATACAACACTCTCATTTTGTAACACTGTCACGCGCGTCTTGCGTACAAAGATCGCAGACGATCATTGGTGGATTTCATCCCAATCGCGGCCGCATTTCGACGAGGACGAAATAGGAAACGCATGTGCCCTTCGATTTTGGGACATGTTAAAGAACATTATGGTGTCAAAGTTAATCCCGAGTCCGCCACTACGGCTTGCCTCATAATCCGATTATGGTTTTGACGCCTACATCCCCACAATCCAATTCAAGTTTAATAATTCTGCCACAGTGTGATGTGCCATGTGAGCCAATGACTATGCTCAACCCTCTCAGAGGTTATGAAATATGGCGCACATCAACACCTCAAGTAAACACCTCTCCCTGTTGTTACGAACGGCCTGTTAGGGTATCGACCTACAAAATTTTCCCAGCCAGCCGCAGCAGCGAGGGTGGCGAGCTTCACAGAAGCGATCATAGAAGCCTTCCCCATCTGCTGCGGCGACTCGTTTTGCAGGGACGACAGTGGGCCTCATCAACACCCCCTCGGCGCCCCTATGGCTAAACGCGGTCGGCGGACCAAGTATTGTTCGTGGATTCGCCGTGGCCGCCACGGCTTCTTAGAAGCGGTGGAACTCCTGGGAGAAGTCTGGCGGCCGTCTCACGGGGCATAGGAATCATGGACAGACGCGGTGGCCATTTTCTGCGGAGTCAACACTGGGATGCGAGAACCCACTCACCTCGGCGTCGTCAGTGAAACCTGTGCGGAAGTGTGCGTAAACTCTCCCCCTCAATGGCGGGTCAGCTACGATGACTTTGAACGCTTCGAATTGATAGCAGGTTGAACGGCCGTTTTCCCTCACCTAGGGATCCAGGGAGGACTATGTGTATTTACGGAGCCGTTGGCGGCTCCTCAGTGCACATTACTCTTTCAGTCATGTTAGACTGATGAACTGTAACGTTCTCATGTAGATACTAGAAATAAATCCCATATTCCTCGCTCTCGATGAGAAGCAGTCTTTCGCTTCAACCACCTCCTCAGCGTGCATAAGTTAGACGACGGCATGGGCCAGCTACCATCTATTTCATGCCCTACTCCAACCATCACAACTGGTAGCAGCGGTGGGATGGACTTTGCGACGTGGTGCTGCGTCTGCGGTGAGTGCTTGGTTCTTGCTTTGACTCTAGGCTTCATTTTGTGGTTGTTCTGTTTAGACCAGTAGGGAAGCTAGATTTTGATTGTTAGCTAGGTTGTGTTTTCCTGGGTAGCTTTAACGAGCAGGACCAAGGCAGTAAAGCCGCAATCGTGGAGTTAAGGACACTGCTGAGAGATGAATTGTTGATTGTTGGTGAGAACCTGGGGCTAGAGGTACGCCAGGAAATGCTAAAATCGGAATTATTCCAGCTAATTTCCGAACAGGCCAGTGAGGAAGACATTGAATTGGGGTTGGAACTTCTTAAAAAAGAGAGAAACGGGCAAAGAGAGAGAAGAACGGGACAGAGAGAGAGAGGAAGGCGAGAAAGATTGTGAGTTAAGGAAAATGCAACTAGTGCTTGAAAGCAAACGTTTAGAGTTGTCTCAAGGAAGTGAAGGGGTTCGGGGACGATCAAGTGAGGCAGAATCATACCGCATGGACAGGCTGTTAAAGCCATATGTGGTCGGGAACGACATAGGCTTGTTCCTAGGGAATTTTGAAAGGACTTCCGAGAAGATGAACTTCGGTACGAGCACATGGCCACAACGGTTACTGTCTATGTTGCCGTGTGAAGCTGCGGAAGTAATCGCCGGACTCAAAGCACAGGATGCATATGATTATGCGAAAGTTAAGGCTAGTCTTCTGAAGAAATACCGCCTTTCAGCCGATGCTTTTCGGCAAAGGTTTAGAAGCACAGGCAAGAAGGATAGCGAGGGGTATCCGGAGTTTGCATACGGCTCAAAGGCCAACCTAGTCGAGTGGCTGAAAAGCGCGGAAGCGTACGAGAGCAGAGGCAGGATCATTGAATGCATGTGTCTAGAGCAGTTTAACAAAAGTATCCCACCATCTGTGAAACTGTGGGTGCAAGAGAGAAGAAATGTAAACACTGTGGAAAGGGTGGCTGAATTAGCCGAAGAGTACGCAACGCGTAGGAAAGCTGAACGCCGAGGACGGAAATTGGGACGGTGGAAATGGACCACAGAAACCATTTCTGTTCAAAAAGGGTTCGCAGACTAGACGACCGGAACCTATAGACGTGGTGGAAAAGCCCTCAGAAAAGAGCGAGGAGAAGTCTAACGCGGAAATCATACAAAAAGAGCAGAAAAGAAAATTCGAATCTTTTAGACCAATTCGCTGCTATAGGTGCCACAAAGTGGGACATATCGCTGTAAACTGTGGGAAGCCTAGCGCAGTTTTCTCCTACGTGGATGAAAAAGACATGAATATCGAACTTTTAAGCCCATATCTTCACGACCTGCAAGTTAATGGTAAACCATGCCGGGTGCTTCGAGACAGTGACGCCCCGATGGACATTGTCCATCCGTCTTACGTGACGGTAGATGACTTCACTGGAGAAATAGCATGGATTAAACAGGTTGTAGAAGAACACAGCGTGTGTCTGCCCACAGCCAAAGTCAAAATCAGTGGACTGTTCGAGGAGCTAGTGACCGAGGCTCCTGTTTACAAATTTTTGTTGCTGAAGTACCCTTACTTTTTTCGAATCGTTCGGATCAGTTACAACGTGACAAAGGGCTTAAACTGGGAGTGGGTGTAGTACAGGCGTCGACGCGAGGGCAAGCTCGTAAAATTGCGTCGCTTTCGGCTGAAAATGCAAAAGCTTCTCCAGCGGAAGTAGCAAAAGAGGTAACTTCAGAAACCGAATCCGAGCTATGTTTGAGGGAAGGAAAAATGGTTGAGGAAATCCTGCCAGCTGACCAGCTCAATGAGAGCGGATTACTACGGTGTCAAAGTTCAAGGCAGCCGGAGGAGTCATCTGACGCACCTGCAAGCGAGATAGGGTCGTTACGGTCACAAGCCTCAAAGAACTTTGAACAGCTCTAACGTGCGAACAGAGAGTCACTGGCAGCCGAGCAAAAGAAGGACGACAGCTTAGCTAAATTGCATCACACAGTTAAAGAAGCCATTGCTAGGCGCAACGTGACAATACAAGAGATAGGATTGTTGTATCGGCACTGCAGAGACCGAAAGGGTAGGATTCTAGATCATTTAGTCGTACCTACTAGTACAGGGAGGACTTCTGAGTCTCCGTCATGAAAATGGGCGGTCTGGCCACCCAGGCATAAACAAATCAAAGGAAAGATTGGTTATGGAATACTACTGGCCTGGCTGTTTCAAAGACGTAGAAATATTTGTAAGATCACGCGACGCCGGCCAGCACTCTGGTAAACCAGGGCAAACATGGAAAGCTCCACTAAAGGTAGTGCCCTTAATATCAAAACCTTTCAGAGGACTTGTGATAGACACGGTAGGGCCCCTACCAAAGACAATGTCGGGTTACAGGTACTTGTTTACCATACTGTGTCCGGCTACAAATTTTCCAGAAGCAATCCATTTGAAAGAGCTCAGCTCCACGAAGTAGTAGATACGCTTTTGACACTATTCGCACGAGTTTCGTTCCCAGCCGAAATTCAGGCGGATCAAGGGTCAGTATTCACCAGCGAACTGACTTCCACGTTCTTGCAAAAGTGCGGGGTAAAGTTGACACACAGTTCTGTCTATCACCCTCAGTCAAATAGTGTAGAGAGGTGGCATTCAGTGCTTAAGCGAGTTTTGCGGGCGCTCTGCCACGAACACAAGGAGGACTGGGAGAATTGTCTTCCGGCCACTTTGTTTGGATTGCGAACGGTTCCTCATGAGGGTACAGGGCTCTCGCCAGCAGAAGTAGTGTATGGGCGGACACTCCGTTCTCCACTGAGAATGTTATGAGAGATGTGGGAGGAAACAGGAGAGAGTCCAACAGTGGTTGAATACGTGCTACATTTACTGGAACGGCTAAGCCAACCCAAGAACTAGTCGGAAAGAACATGGCAATAGCTCAAAAGAACGCCAAATTCTATTACGACAAGAATGCGAGGCTTCGTACGTTTAACGCCGGAGACCAGGTAATGATCCTCAAACCTTCAATGAAGAACAAGCTTGAAGTTCACTGGGACGGGCCATTAAAGTGCTGCGCAAACCTTCAGATACTAACTATGCTCTGAAAATGCCCGGTCGCAGGAAGGAGGGGAGGATATACCACTGAAATAGGATGAATCCGTACGTAGAGCGGAGCGGAGCCAAATGTACCGTCAAGGAGCAGGATGACAGTTTAACGAGTATAAGGGGACCTCCTGCTCTGAAATTAGCCTTGAAGAAGTAGTAAAACATTCGGTAAGCTCGCACACTCTTAGACCCGAGAAGCTAGATGAGCCAAAAGGGATGTTAGGAGAATATCTCGATAGATTCAGCAATCCGCCAGGTAGAACAGAACTAATAACGCATGAAATAGAGCTGACATCAACCGAACCCGTAAGATAAAAGCCTTACACGGTGTCTCACGAAAGGACAAAAATTATGGAGGCAGAGATACAGCGCATGCTATAGTTGCGAGTTATTGAGCCCGCTGAGAGGGACTACGCGTCGCCACTAATACTTGTAGAAACCCTTAATAAGAACCCTCGTCCGTGTGCTGACTACAGAAAGTTAAATGCCATCACTAGGGATCAGTTGCACCCGATACCCAACATTGAGGAACAAATTGAAAGAGGTAGCGCTGCTAGATACATTTCAACTATAGATCTCGTGTGGGGATACTGGCAAGTTCAGCTTTCAGGAAGTACCAGCGGCTATGCCGCATTTATCTCACCTGTAGACACTTTTCGCCCTCTCGCACTCAGCTTCGGGCTGAAGAACGCGCCGTTTAGCTTCTCTAAGTTAATGAATATTGGCCTAAAAGACGTGCAGGAGTTCGCCTTGCCATATCTTCATGATGTAGCAATTTTTTCGGACAGCTGGATACAGCACGTATCGCACCTCAAACAGGTGTTCTCACGGTTGAGGGAAGCAGGCTTAACGATGAAGACAGAAAAGTGTAGGTTTGGCTGCTCGCAGGTTACTTATGTGGGCCATGTTGTCGGTCACGGCACGAGCATCAACTCACCACTCTCGTGTCGGCTTAAACGTTGAAGATATTAGGCTTTAGCCATCAAAATCACCATAAATTATCGTCAATCAAAACATCAAGCACGGAAAGCTTCGCTTACATCGATTCCCACAGTGCGTGGGGTCTGCATACATTTTGTCTAAGTACCCCATAATGAATTTCTCCTTGCTGCATCGATTGATTTTAAAGGGAAGTAAAAATTTTGCCGGACAATTTTATTTAAATTGTTCATGTCTTGTTTTCACTGGTGAAGGATACCCGAAACCATCGAGCCCGCCAATGCCTGTGTAATCTGCTGCCTCTTTCCCTGAAGTGGCACGATGAAGGAAGTTCCGTAGCTGTGATTTGATCAACCGACTTTCTTCATGGAAGTCCCAGTTGTCAGCAGAAAATTGCAACAAAATATTCCACGGTGGAAATCAAGCATTCTGGGTAAGCACAAATGGTCGGCCTCCTAATCACAACATGGCTCTAGGGCCTTGAACGAAGTCTTTGTGGTAGGCCAGCCACAGTTCAGTTGTATTCCACTTGGTAACTTTTGAAACTATAACAAATCAGTGCGTGTGTTGTGTGACAATGTGTCAAAGATTGTTGTCAAAGTGCTCACACTCTCCGATCCGGAGGGGATGGGGCGATAATAAAAGCACCCCACGTTCGTTTACGGATGGTTCGATTGCTGACCGGCCATAAGGTCTACGCCTGATCGACCGTGGACCAGAGGCGCGAGACGGGAGGCGACATGAAAACACACGCTTAATTTAATGAAATAAAAAAATAATCAAACTCTAAACAGATGATCCCAAGCTTCGCGGAAGGCGTGCGGGTGACACACAACACTTACCCTAACGCGACGCGCGACACAAAGCCCATCACATGGGAACTACTAATCATCATCATCAGCCTAGTTACGCCCACTCCAGGGCAAAGGCCTCTCCCATACTTCTCCAACTACCCCAGTCATGTACTAATCGTGGCCATGTTGTTCCTGCAAACGTCTTAATGTCATCCGCCCACCTAACTTTCTGCCGCCCCCTGCTATGCTTCCCTTCCCTTGGAATCCAGTCCGTAACCCTTAGCGACCATCTGTTATCTTCCCTCCTCATTACATGTCCAGCCCATGTCCATTTCTTTTTCTTGATTTCAACTAAGATGTCGTTTACCCGCGTTTGTTGCCTCACCCAATCTGCTCTTTTCTTATCCCTTAACGTTACACCCATCATTCTTCTTTCCATAGCTCGTTGCGTCGTCCTCAATTTCAGCAGAACCCTCTTCGTAAGCCTCCAGGTTTCTGCCCCATATGTGAGTACTGGTAACACACAGCTGTTATACACTTTCCTTTTGAGGGATAGTGGCAACCTGCTGTTCATGATTCGAGAATGCCTGCCAAACGCACCCCAGCCCATTCTTATTCTTCTGGTTATTTCAGTCTCATGATCCGGATCCGTGGTCACTACCTGCCCTAAGTAGATGTATTCCCTTACCACTTCCACTGCTTCGCTACCTATCGTAAACTGCTGTTCTCTTCCGAGACTGTTAAACAATACTATAGTTTTCTGCAGATTAATTTTCAGACCCACCCTTCTGCTTTGCCTCTCCAGGTCAGTGAGCATGCATTGCAATTGGTCTCCTGAGTTATTAAGCAAGGCAATATCATCAGCGAATCGCAAGTTGCTAAGGTATTCTCCATCAACTTTTATCCCCAATTCTCCCCACTCCAGGCCTCTGAATACCTCCTGTAAACATGCTGTGAATAGCATTGGAGAGATCGTATCTCCCTGTCTGACGCCTTTCTTTATAGGGACTTTGTTTCTTTCTTTGTGGAGGACTACGGTGGCTGTGGAGCCGCTATAGATATCTTCCAGTATTTTTACATATGGCTCATCTACACCCTGATTCCGTAATGTCTCCATGACTGCTGAGGTTTCGACTGAATCAAACGCTTTCTCGTAATCAATGAGAGCTATATATAAGGGTTGGTTATATTCTGCACATTTCTCTATCACTTAATTGATAGTGTGAATATGGTCTATTGTTGAGTAGCCATTACGGAATCCTGCCTGGTCCTTTGGTTGACAGAAGTCTAAGGTGTTCCTGATTCTATTTGCGATTACCTTAGTAAATACTTTGTAGGCAACGGACAGTAAGTTGATCGGTCTATAATTTTTCAAGTCTTTGGCGTCCCCTTTCTTATGGATTAGGATTATGTTAGCGTTCTTCCAAGATTCCGGTACGCTCGAGGTTATGAGGCATTGCGTATACAGGGTGGCCAGTTTCTCTAGAACAATCTGACCACCATCCTTCAACAAATCTGCTGTTACCTGATCCTCCCCAGCTGCCTTCCCCTTTTTTCATGGCTCCCAAGGCTTTCTTTACTTCTTCCGGCGTTACTTGTGGGATTTAGAATTCCTCTACACCACTCTCTCTTTCATTATCGTCGTGGGTGCCACTGGTACTGTATAAATCTCTATAGAACTCCTCAGACACTTGAACTATCTCATCCATATTAGTAATGATATTGCCGGCTTTGTCTATTAACGCATACATCTGTTTCTTGCCAATTCTTATTTTCTTTTTCACTACTTTCAGGCTTCCTCCGTTTCTGAGAGCCTGTTCAATTCTATCCATATTATAGTTCCTGATGTCCGCTGTCTTACGCTTGTTGATTAACTTAGAAAGTTCTGCCAGTTCTATTCTAGCTGTAGGGTTAGAGGCTTTCATACATTGGCGTTTCTTGATCAGATCTTTCGTCTCCTGCGATAGCTTACTGGTTTCCTGTCTAAAGGCTTTACCACCGACTTCTACTGCGCACTCCTTAATGATGCCCATGAGATTGTCGTTCATTGCTTCAACACTAAGATCCTCTTCCTGAGTTAAAGCCGAATACCTGTTCTGTAGCTTGATCCGGAATTCCTCTAGTTTCCCTCTTACCGCTAACTCATTGATTGGCTTCTTGTGTACCAGTTTCTTCCGTTCCCTCCTCAAGTCTAGGCTAATTCGAGTTCTTACCATCCTATGGTCACTGCAGCGTACCTTGCCGAGCAAGTCTACATCTTGTATGATGCCAGGGTTCGCGCAGAGTATGAAGTCGATTTCATTTCTAGTCTCACCATTCGGGCTCCTCCACGTCCACTTTCGACTAACCCGCTTGCGGAAAAAGGTATTCATTATCCGCATATTATTCTGTTCTGGAAACTCTACTAATAACTCTCCTCTGCTATTCCTAGAGCCTATGCCATATTCCCCCACTGACTTGTCTCCAGCCTGCTTCTTGCCTACCCTGGCATCGAAGTCGCCCATCAGTATAGTGTATTTTGTTTTGATTTTACCCATCGCCGATTCCACGTCTTCATAAAAACTTTCGACTTCCTGGTCATCATGATGTTGGGCTGCTGAGCACGAGGTCGCGGGATCGAATCCCGGCCACGGCGGCCGCATTTCGATGGGGGCGAAATGCGAAAACACCCGTGTGCTTAGATTTAGGTGCACGTTAAAGAACCCCAGGTGGTCAAAATTTCCGGAGTCCTCCACTACGGCGTGCCTCATAATCAGAAAGTGGTTTTGGCACGTAAAACCCCAAATATTATTATTACTGGTCATCATGACTGCATGCAGGGGCATAGACTTGTACCACCTTGAATTTGTACCTCTTATTAAGTTTCACAACAAGACCTGCCACCCTCTCGTTAATGCTATAGAATTCCTGTATGTTACCAGCTATTTCTTTATTAATCAGGAATCCGACTCCTAGTTCTCGTCTCTCCGCTAAGCCCCGGTAGCACAGTACGTGCCCGCTTTTTAGCACTGTATATGCTTCTTTTGTCCTCCTAACCTCCCTGAGCCCTATTATATCCCATTTACTACCCTCTAATTCCTCCAATAACACTGCTAGACTCGCCTAACTAGATAACGTTCTAACGTTAAACGTTGCCAAGTTCAGATTCCAATGGCGGCCTGTCCGGAGCCAGGTATTCTTAGCACCCTCTGCAGCGTCACAGATCTTACCGCCGCCGTGGTCAGTTGCTTCGAAGCTGCTGGGGACTGAGGGCCGGGGTTTGATTGTTGTATTCATATAGGAGGTTGTGGCTAAGTACTGCACCAGGGTGGCCAATCCTGCTCTGGTGAGAGATTGCGTTACCGGTTCTGTCACCGGGATCAGGCCGCACTCCAGGCCTGTCTGTGCAATTTTCTCAACACACGGTTTTTTTATTTTCCGGTGGAGAATTGCGCGGCACCGGGGTTTGAACCACGGTCCTCTTGCACGGGAGACGGGTCCTCTACCGTCCCCGCAGGAGTTAAATAAAAAGAAATTATCGGGTTTTACGTGACAAAACCACTTTCTGATTATGAGGCACACCGTAGTGGAGGACTCCGGGAATTTCGACCACCTGGGGTTCTTTAACGTGCACCTAATTCTAAGTACACGGGTGTTTTCGCATAGCCACTGAGCAACCACGGCGGGTCCCTCAGGAGTTGTACGCCTCATTTAACCTACAGTGGTGCCCTATTTGATCAGTCAAGGTTGACCAATCTGAGCTCGGTTATACCGCACGGATGGCACTCGGCTAGAGAACCTGGTATTTATGACCTGCACATGTGTCGCCATACCTAATTGAGGATGTATATATTTTTTAGGAGGGTTCCCGTACTGTGATAAAATAAAGGAAAAGACATTAAAAAAAGAAAAAAAGAAAAGAAGGGAGAAACACAAAGTAACATGATAGGTGATTTGAACTCGTGACCATTGGATGTTGCCCGGAAAGATAGCTCAGTCGGTTGGTTCGTCAGGCCCCAGGTTACTTTCAAGCGCCATAGCTCCTGCTCCGAGCCTCATACTTATGTTGAAAGGGACTAATGTTGTCCGCGATAGTAAAAAAAAATGGAAAAATGGCCGCCCGAGGAGAAGAGGGAACTCGAGCGGCTTTAGATACTAGGAAAACTGCCTTAAAATATTTAGACTTGAGGGGAAAGCTTCGTTAACAAACTATAACACGGCAATCAGCACTCGAATCCGACGAGAGAAATTATTGAGACATGGAAAATTCCCTTGAAATAAATATGGTTTGCGAGACAAATGCTTGTAAGTATTGAACCTCTTAAAAGATGAGGGGGGAATTATGCACTCACCGAGAGGGCATCGTCCGCACGAGACCACCACCAGGCACCTTACTGAGACGTGGAAAGCTCTGCGGCCGGAACAAAGCCTCCCTTCTCCGCCGGCCAAGAGGGGAAAACGCGCTTTCCGATCGCTCAAGGTTGCGCGGACATAGTATAACTCTAGCGTCTAGGAAAGGCCTAAACAGGTGCGAGGGCGGCACGCATAGCGTGGGAAGCTAGCCGCCAGAATAACTATCTCAAGGACTGCTGCTGACGAGGGCGAAATACCTTCGTGTACCTATAATTATAATTATTAGGTTTGAGGATAAATGCTTTTTTAATGCTCTCAAACACTAAGTCGAACATGGTTGCGTTACGTAGCGGACGCTCTGAAAGTTGAACAGCGTGGTGTCGTGAGGTTTTTGACAACTGAATGTGTTTCCAAAAGGAAATTAGTAGCCATATGGCTGCCTTGACGTGAAAGTTGCAAAGATGATCGAAGACCGGACGAAAGCAACCGTGCAATCACCCCCAACAATTGCAAAGGTTGATGAGCTGATTAGACAAGAACAGCTGATAAGCATCGATGAACTTGCAGAGCGTGTGAACATCAGTAACGGTTCCGTTCACACCATTATTCATGAACGTCTCGGTTATCGGCTCTTGTGTTGTTGCACAAAATGTTGCACGACATTTTGAACCACCGCAAGAAGATGGAGAGGCTCGGCGCTGCCTTGACTCATCTGATCCGATAACACAATGATGGTGACGACTTCTTGTCTGAAGTTGTGACCGGGGACGAATCACTGCGCCGCTACTGCGAGCCTGAAGCACGGTGGCAAGGCTTACAATAGAGACATTCGAATTCACCACCCTCAAAGAAAGCAAAGTACATCATTTCACCAGAAAGGTATTGTTGACTTCTTTTTCGATCGTTAGGGGCCATTACTAATCGAATATGCTAAACGTGGAGAGACTATCAATCGTTTCCGGTACTGTGAAACGCCGGATAGGCTGCCTGTCGCAATCGAGAACAAACAACGTGGAAAACTGACGAATGGGTTCATCTTGCTTCAAGAAAATGCCCTGCCCCACGTCGCGGATGCGGTTAACAGAAAACTGGCAAAGTTCAAGTGGGAAACGCTGCAACATCCGCCGTGCAGCCCAGACCTGTCGCCTTGGGACTTCCACATTTTGGGCCGATTGAAGAAAAACAGCTCAAGGGAAGCTGATTCGTCTCGGATAATGACGTGAGAGAGTCACTTAGACCTTTAAAGCTGCAATCCAAGGATTTTTATGAGACGGGAATCATGCGACTCGTTAGTCAGTGGGACAAATGTCTAAATGCTCATGGAGGATACTTTATTTTTAAATAATGTACCCGTTTGTTATATATTCGCATTGGCTCACTTTCATTTACCTCGCCCTCGTATATTTCGCAGAACTTCGGCTTTCTATATTTGTTCTCTGTTAAGACTACTTTCGCTGCAATTATTCACAATACACGACCAGTGGCAGCTGCTCCTGCGCAATACACGGGAACAAAGGACAGCGTCAATGAGATTTTTCCTTGACCATTGCATAAGTACACAAATGCAAACAAAGTTCTTGAATGACAAAGATGCATTAAAATATGTTTCCTCAACTTGTTCATTTCATGACCTTTATATTTTTCATATCAGCAGCATGCTCTGCTTTGCTGGTTTTGAACTGATATATTTCATCTGTATACAAAAATAGCAAAGCATTGAAGCATTGATACCAGTTATTTCGAGCACACTTTATGGGAAATATGAGAATATCCTTTTATAAAAAATAGATATTTTACTTGTGTTCACAGTGAGCAGCGTTCAAGAATTCGTCTGCAGCATTTCTGGCAATGGAAATATAGTTATTCATGTAAGTGATCCCTCGACAAATTCTATAAGCAGGAGGCCGAGCTGCATAGGCATTCAGACCGCTTGAGTGGTGTTCATAATTGCATATGACATGCATTTGTGCCTTAAGAATGATGTCTTTCTTTCTTTTTATTTCGTTGTATTATTGTTTTTTTTCGTGCCGTTCAGTGACTGCGCGTGGATTGCGGGAGCAGCGTCGACTTTCATTCTGCTATGGTATTGTACTGTTACGGTTGGAGAACAAATATTTTTCTTGTTCTTCAAGCAGCAGGGATCTCTAGTGCACATTTCTGCGCATATAATTTTTCGTGAGCAGTTCTTGGGAAACGCTGACGGAAAAACATACGTAAGCTTCCTACCTCCCTCCTCTAGCCACTTTAAATAAATAAAACACATCTGGCCCACCCGGTGCCCTGTACTCAAATTTACGCGATCTATTCTTATAGGAAAAGAAAAAGAAAACTGCAGCGCCAAATTACATTCATGTTTCCATCTTCCTCGCGTAACAGAATACGGAGTTATTGGTACGGGTTCTCTTATTGCGGTCGGATATCTGGCGCCACAAACAGTTTTAGGTAGCCATTATATATGCTAACATTTAGTCCCTAAGCCATGTTAAACTATTCGTCCAGTCCATGCCTGAAAAAAATTTGGAGCATGCTTAAGCATTGTCTTTAAGACTGGAACGCGATAGCATTCAACGATCCCTGACAGCTTCACGGGCTTCCCGGCAACTGCAGAATGTAACCGCAATGTTTGCCGGGAAGCGCTGGCGGCGAACGCAATGCACGAAGGCGAGCTTTCTGGCCGAGAAGCGGTCTCTTTCGTGGGCCATCGGGGTGTCGCAAGGAGCCGAGCTGGAACGCCGGAAGGAGGGTTTATGTTTCAGTTTGCACGTAACAAAATCGTGTTTTCTCGTATATTTCAATTGCAGTCGGACACTATCATGTTTGTAGGTTGTGTGTAGGTCGTACTGTACAATTATCTCTTTTTTTGCGCATTTTACTTTCAGAAATCGAATCAATTTAGTAACGTCTTGGCGTTAGACGGAAGGCCTGTGTGGCTGGGTATGCATGGTACGCAATAATTTTTTTCAGCCAAGGACGGTTGACGCTGGACGCAGAACACCGATGCCGGATTTCCGACAAGGGGCCCTTAATGCTCTCGCGTAAAATAAATAAATAAATAAATAAATAAATAAATAAATAAATAAATAAATAAATAAATAAATAAATAAATAAGAAACAGCAACAACAAGCGGCGCGGCGCGGTAGCTTAATTAGTGGCTATATAGCGCATATGGCGTTCCGCTGCTAAACTCGAGCTCATGTGCTCAGACCGGGTCGCGGGATTCGATAGGAACGAAACGGAATTGCACTCGTGTACACTTCTGCTTAGGTGCACGAGAAAGAAGCCCAGGTGGTGAGAACTGAACAGCGTGCCTCATAACCACTTCGGCAGATGCCGAACGTCATATTTTGTTTCATAAAAAAATAGAAGGTAGCTGCGTCCTTGGGCTTTTTGCTTGGGGTATGAACGCAAGAAATAATTTTCGAGTCCGATTTCTGAGAAAAATTATTTACGCTCATCTTATATATTTATAACTCAATGTAACGCCGTTCCCAACTGAAGGTACGCTCAACAAAGCAGCTTCTGTATTACAAACGGTTGCTTTTCGTTATCCGGACCGGTGCACTATCATAAGGACAATAATGAAGCAATTAAAGCAACGGCATGCATTAAATACACGTAGAAATATTTGTAGATCTGCTGTATTCGTTGAAGAAGATAAATGTGGTAACCCATTGGGCACCCACTTTTGATGTGGTGGTGAGGCTGTCAAAAAAATATTTCCCTTTTCTTAACCCAGTTAGCAGATTTACAGGCTGCCCCAAAACGGGAGCTTTATAGTGAATGACAGCTAGGAACTTATTAAGCAGAACCAATTAGAACCTGTCCTTTAATTCTCCGGATCTGGTGCGCCTCTGCGCGACAACCAGTACTCTTCAGCGGCACAATCATTCGGAATAAGAGTCCTCACTTGCATCGGCCCCTCAACTTCGAGACTTCGAAATTGCTGTTATGCGTCACATTCAAACGCAAAAGGCTATTTGGTAATTTTTGATAGTGAATTCTGAAGTCGAATACCATCTGAATAGCAAATACCATTCGATTAGACTATATACTTAATACTTCAATCCGCCTGCTGGCACGGTGAAGGAGATCGCCAGACAAGCCACGGAGATTACATTGGTAAAAACTTCCAGGTCTCCCCAATTCAGTCTCTGTACAAAGCAAAATCTTTACGCTGACACTGTTGTGCATATTGACGTCTAATATTTTACCTTGATTCATTATCTGGGAAAGTCGATTGCTTCACCTATGGCTGGTGCAGCCTTTAAAAGAAACACGTTTATCCATTTCGGGAGTTTTCACTTTTTCAATCAGTACATTTACAATATTTGATTATTTTTCTCTTACATAGAAGTCGTTCATATATATGTCTATGTACCCTTAGACTTACCTAGAAGTGCATTGATCATCTGCATCTCTTCGCGCGACGCAGTTAATAAACCTGGTATATTTCACTGTAATACTGCTTTCCTTGATCATTGTCCCTGATCAATATTCTACCAACAAGAACGCGGGTAAAATGACACGGTATCCATAGTATTTTCTTGCATAGCTTCGTGTTGCCGATAGGCGGCTTCTGTGGCAAACATTACGTGGTACTCTTAGAAAACGGTCTTAAAAAGAGCAGTTCATCTGCTTAAAACTACAATTGGTACCGGCCAATAATAACCGCGAGCACAGTAAAGCAAGGTAAACCATAGAAAATTGTATTGCACAGACTTTCTGCGAAAGAAACTGGGCGTCCGCCAGCTTCTGAGCAACGAACGCGCGCTCGCTAGCAGACGACACATTAGACGACGACGGCAAAATGGAAGACGTCATGTTGTATAACTCATGTCTAAAATATGTACATGTGCGAAAAGGTGTCAAAATTTTGCTGTTGAAACAAAGCACCATTATAAGAGCGTGCGCGGACTCGGTTTCAGCGCCCGCCAGGAAATTACGTTGAATATGCGGCGAAGCGCGTCTCCACCCCAATGCAGTTCGCTCACAGCGCCCTCTCGCAATTTTTCCACACGCGGCGCGTCCGCAGCAGAGCGCCGTCCGGCCATGCCACCAATTGTGCAGTACACTTAAATTGGAACTCTGAAACTGAAGCATGTGCAGAACTTTGGGCGATAGGGCGTGGAATAGGACGCCACCATGTAAGCGCAGGCTAGCATTTTTTCTGGGCTAATGTGCTCTTCGTTTAGGGGTGTTCGGGTTGAGTTGAATCATGATATAAAATCGAGTAAATCAGCACGCAGGCGCACACAGCCGATGACATTCTTGTCTTCAGGGAATTTAAATGCGACGCGCTGCCACAGAAACCGAAAGTGGCCAGATCATGGCACTCACCAGGATTGTTGCTTTCTGCTGGTAGCGCTGCATAACGAGCACGTCGGCAGGAGCCCAAAGCATGGCGTGCGCTGCGTTCCGGTATCCCGTGGCCAGGGCCTCAGACAGGCCGCACGCCTCGAAACCGTTCTGGTTCAGGTTCAGGTTCCGTACGATGCTCAGATCCAGCGGGTGCTTCTCCGGCTCAGCTTTGTCCATGGCTTCGCACTGCGTCGTCGCCGTCGGTGGGATTCCCCGTA